>NC_089035.1:38780000-39120000 GCF_034140825.1 Oryza sativa Japonica Group
GTTTCTGTAGCATGTACTGTAGCAATTACTGTTTAAAACAACTGTAGCATTTATTTCAGCCGTTGATTGCCTTGATCCAATGATGAAAAATGGTTCCAACTGCTAAACTTGCAGTCTGTCCTATGACTGCACCGGATCTGGATTCAACTCTAGTCGGGCATGCACAACTGAAACCGACAACAAACTTTGTTCCATTTCTCAAACCAAACGGAAAAGTTATTAGCAATGATTAATTAAGTATTGATTATTACAAATTTTAAAAATTGATATATTTGATTTTCTAAAACTTATATATAGAAAGTTTTACATCAAATACACTATTTAGTCGTTCGGAAAATATATTTAAAAAAACCAAAGAGTAGCTAGCTAAAAAAACTCAGCCTTGGTTTTTTTTAACTATCATGGCACACACCTTTAAAATTGTCGAATGGTGTATTTTGTAGAAAAACTTTTTATATATAAGTTTTTCAAAAATTCAATACATTCATTTTTAAAATTTATAATAGTTAATAGTACTTAATTAATCATTAATCTTTCATTCCATTTTACGTGTGGCCGTTAATCCAGGTCAAAAAGCTAGCGAACACTGAAAGCTCCCGTGCGCCAGAAACACCCGAGAATAGACAACCGCACAGTAACATACACACGGCAGCTTCATCGGTTTTCCATGGGCACTTTCGGTGTTTCACGATTTTGCGCACGGGTTGGCCCAACCCAAACCATACCGTGTGCGATTTTGCTATAGATTTGTCGTGTGATTTTTTCTCTCGGATTTGTCCTTTTTTAGGCTGTTCGATAAGTGCCAAGATTCGTGCACATATAGCGATGGGAATCCGCATAGGATTCAGTCGGACGGGTTAGAGCGCTAATTTCTTTTTTTGCGCTTTAAAAAATTGATATGCACGCTGTTCTCTCTCGTTCTCTCTCAATTGAAACTAAAATAAAAATAAAATACAAAATTACAGTCATATATAACTAAAATTATATTTGTAAATTCAGTTGATATGACATGTAGGTGCATTGTAATTTTGATAAAAGTAATTATGTAACTAAATATGTATTTTTATTTTCTTTTGTAGTCCGTTGGATGTAAATTTAAGGGTAGAAAAAATCTGGGTGATTTTTTCTTAGAAATCACCTGACAAATAAATAGACAATCCCTACCGTGTGTGCTTAAACACACGAGAACCTTCCCGTGCGGATCTAGACTCCCGGTAACATTCTATGTAACGGACTCTTTCAGACGGCACGGTGGCTTACCGTGTGTTCGAACAGCAATAATCAATCAAGCAGCCATCTCCATGGAAAGCTAGTGAGCAGCAATAATCAATCAAAAGGATTATTTAGCAGTTAGCACCACCTAAGCTCAAATTCTTCTTCCGTTTTTCTCTTTCTCTCGGTTTCAATAGGCCAACACGGGAAGCTAGTGAACAGCAATAATCAACCAAGCAGCCATCGCCATGGCAGCTACCAACACGGCCATGAGCTTGGTGCTGTGCCTGCTGGTAATGATCATCTGCTCCACGCACCGGTTGCTGCATCCCCAACCCCAGCTTGCGGCGACGGCGGCGTCGTCGTCGTCGTCGCCGTTCTCGTCACGCAGCAAGATAGGCAAGGACATCATCGACAAGACGGTCAGCTTCACCCTGTACCAGCAGGAGACCATGAACAGGACGGGGTACGTCGTCGTCCCCGGCGTCGACGCGCCCGCGCCCGCGAGGGTCGTCGTCAGCGACGCCGGCGAGCCCTCCGCCGACAGGCAGCCCTTCGGCAGCATGTACGTCTTCCGCGACAACCTGACGGTGCGCGCCGACAGCTCCTCCCGTGTCGCCGGCGTGGCGGAGGGGACCTCCATCTCGACGAGCTTCGACTGCGAGGACGGCCGGAGGAGCGTGTCGGTGGCCAAGATCACGCTCCACCACCGCGGATACCGGGGCTCCGTGTCCATCCTCGGGGGCACGCCCAACATCACCAGGCCGTCCGTGTACCCGGTGGTCGGTGGCACCGGCGACTTCCTGTACGCCGTCGGCTACGTCCGGTCGTCGCCGGTGGACACGCGTGGGCGGACTCGGACGACGTACAAGATGGAGCTTCGCTTGTACTGGCCGCTGCACGCCTATTTCGCTCCAATTCCGTAGTAACACATCGATCAACGTTCTTCCATTCGCGTCTTATTCCAACTATAATTCCATGCAGAAGTTATTTTTGGAGTTAATTTGATACATGAACTAAGAAAGATTTAAATGATTTTATTGCCCTATAAATATTATTGTACATTTCAAATGGTGCATTGATAGATCATTTATTCATGAGGCACAATATTGACTAAGATAATGTAAGGGGAATAAAGGAGGTCATATGTGATGAGGTAATTAATTTGTTTCCACGTCCATTACTCCTGGTTAATATAGTGATACTGAAAGTTGCTCAATCCATTCCAAATAATTGACACCGGCACTATTTAATTTTAAATTTAACCATCTTTTGCACAAAAAAAAAAGAATACATGAAAAATATGGTATACTAGCGAACAATGTGCTGTCAAAAATATTATCATACAAATTTCTTTCATCATAATATAATTATTTAAAAGTATTTATGGTTAAAGTGAACCGACTGTAGTCAATTATTTGAAGAACAGAGGTAGCAAATTCTGAGTTTAAACATGAATATTTTGGTATTTAGATTTTACCATAACATTTACCACGGAAGGTTAAATGGCCTCACACCTCTTTGTGCACTCTTATTATATAGATTCTGTTTCTATTTTATAAATCGGCGGGATGCTCTAGGATTTACTTGGATGGAAGTTCAAATGTGGGGCAGACACACCAAGGGTGCGCTCCACATTATATATGTTTTGTACAAACTTTATCATTTGTTGAGAAGGAGGTGGTATGGACTCACAAGAAGTGTGTGCTTTTATAGGTCTGGTAATAGGCTCCAAACATTGATCGATGAAGGATTTGCACATCCATTCAATCTAAGGACTTAAATCTAGCTAGGCGAAACGAGATGCACATCTTAAGTTATGCTTAGCTCCCCCAATTATTTTTTACATTGAATTGTACATTCAAGCCTGTTTTTCTCGCATGTTTCCGTATTTCAAAAGTACGGTCGAGTTGTTTTGTTTGCACTAAATAAAAGTACTGCTCCCAACGTTCAAATATAAGAATTTCTGCGTGTTTCCCAAATTTTGAAAATCTCACAGAAAACACATATATTTTGGAATGGACATAGTACTCCGTAGTTTCAACCGTACACTTCTCTACAAATTTTCCCAGTAAAAAAAACTCAACTAGCATCAACGGTAGCAATTAGGTCGAAAACTGTGATACGATAAAACCATGTTACATGGATACACAATAAAGATATGGCTAGTATTGGACTAGCGACCTAAGGTACCTTTTTTTTTCTGGATAATCTGTTTGGATGCTCACCTCATTTTGCCACAATTTTGTGCTAAAAGTATATCAAGGTATAAATTGTGCGGCTCCAAAATTAATGGTCATATTTGTGTCAAACTTTGGCTAAGAAAAGAGCCTATGATTTGTGGGACCAAAAGATAAGAAATCATTGCATGCTAAAATTGTAGAAACCAACCAAACACTAGCCATATTTTACCACATTTTGCCATATAATAGTCAAGAGTGGTAAAATACAACACCAATGAAGCATGCTCTAAACACTTGAATGATTTTGTAATTGTTATTTAAGGGTCCAAACAAATCAATTGACTATTAGAAGTTAAAATAGATTTAAAATAGGCTTTTAAAGAAATTTATGTAATCAAATTTTTATGAAAAGTTAAACATGAAGCATGTCATATTAATCCATGATACCCAATGTGATATTTGCCCATTGTAGTGGGGCCTGTCTGTAAATATCATTGTGCTTTAAGCTAGTTTAATAAAGTATATACTTTCTTCGTCTAAACAATATCCAATTATAGAGATATAAAAAGGTGACAATATCATCTGAGGCTTTTGGTCTCAGTTAGTCTTGCAAAAAATATAAAAAAAATGCTTTTGAAGTTTTTCACAAAGTTTACTTTTATATTGTTAAAAACACATATATAAAAAATTTATTTATAAATTATTTTTTATTTATAAATATACCGTTTGTGACTTACCAGAACAAGGAGAGAAGAGTCTGTTCATCGGTCCATCACGGCCGGACAAACCTCGCCGCTTCGCTTCGCTTCACCCTTTTTCGGTTCGCTCTAGCTCCTCATCCCGTTATGCCTTCCCCACCTGCCGCTACCCCACGCCCCCTTCCTCTCCAGGTCTCCCCCCTCCCCTTGTGCGACTTGTGTCGAACACCGCAGCCGCCACCCGTAGACGCGACCTCAGCAACCCCACCCACTTCCTCTCCGTGGGCGCCCGCCGCGCGTCTTGCCCCCAGATCCGGCGCCCACCCCAGGTAAAAGCCCTCGCCCGAGCTCCGTTGCTCCCGATGCGCGCGTGCAGGGAGGGATGGGATCAGGGGAATGGGATTGGGGGTTTGGGGCGGGATGGATCAGTTGAATCGGCTGCGCTAGTTTGGAACTCGAACAGCTTGCAGTAGGATAGGTGGGTTGAATGGTCGCAGGTGTTGCGCTTTTCTGATGCGGTTTCGTTTGCTGCTGCTGCTGTGTGAAGGTAGCCGGTTGTTGCTTGCACGCGTGGATCACTTACAGAACCATGCGGCGGTAGGAACTTGGGCAAGATTCCAGATGGTTCGCTTGTTTGGTGAGCTCTTGTAGCATTGATTGTGCTCCGTTCGATTTCATTTTGGTGCAATCCCTAGCACTCTAATTTTTCTTGCTTGGAATAAATGGTGTAATTATTAGACTTTATTTCAGTTATTAAACTTACAATGATCGATAGTTATAGTTCAGTACTTCGGTTACCCTGTTTCACTGTGCTGTTTTGACTTCTGTTATAGCATGCTGAAAACTGAACTTGCCAAACAGGCAATTGATGGGGACTTTCCTTTTTTGAGCCAGCAATTATAAACTTATAATTATTGATAGCAAAGTTCAGTATTCCAGTTACTCAATTTCATACTGTTCAGAATACTGGCTAAATAAGTCAATTCATGTTGTTCTAGTCTTGTGAGGCTTCCTTTTCTCCTGTTCCAAACTATTGTCACGGTTTTCCTCCCGATGTGCAAACATTGCTTTGTTTTCACTTAAATTTATTTGACTCATCTTGTATGGTTAGTTACATTTTAATATGGCTTAAAACCATAACGGATCATTACTGCAGCTTTCTTATGAGGATTAATAATGGGAGAATGAAGATGAGGAACAAACAACGGAAATCATCTGCTCTCAACTTTGATGCAGGATGCCGATCTTCCTTGTCTTTTATTGTATGGAGCTTGGTGGGAGTTGCCCTCATTGTTTGCTTCTTTTCTGTTGTCCGTCAAGCAGACACTAGGCAGAACCATATTTATTTCAGACATCTATCTGCTACCAGAGAGTTAGAAGAGATTGAGGAGGAACATTTCCGCTTGCCACCTCCTCACAAGGTTAATCCTCGTGCAGTGAAACGGCGGGGGCCTCGCAAGGCTCCAAAGGTTATTGATCAATATCTGGATGAGTCATCAGCAGTGCATGCCTTGTTCTTCCCTGATGAAAGAAGTGCAGTGAACCCAACAAAAGGTGGAAATGACAGTATGTACTTCTATCCTGGTAGGGTGTGGCTGGACACTGATGGACATGCCATTCAAGCCCATGGGGGTGGTATTCTGTATGATCATATCACTGCCAAATACTACTGGTATGGAGAAAACAAAGATGGGCTAACCTACCAAACTCACCCCAAGAGTACATATCGGGTTAGTATAAATTCTAGTATAATATCTTCCTTGTTTTAGTGACTGGTTATCTTAGCAATTTGTTCTGATACCAAAAAAAAAAAGGTACAACAATGGATTTTGAGACAAGTCTGTGGCTGATTGGTCCTTAAGTACGTATGTACTGATAAGTGGTTGTCTTTATAATTTTCCAGGTTGACATTATTGGGGTAAGCTGCTACTCATCAAAGGACCTATGGTCATGGACTAATGAAGGAATTGTGCTTCCTGGAGAACCTACTAATTTCACCCATGACCTTCATAAATCTAAGGTGCTTGAGAGACCTAAGGTGATATATAATGATCATACTGGACAATATGTCATGTGGATGCATATTGATGATGCAAACTACACCAAAGCATCTGTTGGTGTAGCAGTCAGCAACTCTCCCACTGGTCCTTTCACCTACCTCTATAGCTTTCGCCCACATGGATTTGAAAGTAGAGACATGACAATCTTCAAAGATGATGATGGGTCGGCTTACCTCTTCTACTCTTCTCGTGACAATACTGAGCTTCATGTCAGTCCATTGACAAAGGACTATCTTAATATCACGGTAGCAATGAGGAGAATATTAATAAGACGGCATAGGGAAGCTCCGGCTGTCTTCAAGCTTCAAGGAACCTACTACATGATCACCTCTGGTTGCTCGGGTTGGGCTCCTAATAGAGCATTAGCGCATGCTGCAGAATCGATCATGGGCCCATGGGAGACATTGGGCAACCCATGTGTTGGAGGCAACAGGTTTTTCCGGTTGACAACATTCTTATCTCAAAGCACATTTGTGCTTCCCCTCCCTGGCTTGCCTGGTACATTCATCTTCATGGCAGACAGGTGGAATCCTTCAAACTTGAAAGATTCTCGGTATGTTTGGTTACCTCTGTTCATTGGGGGATTGGCAGACGAACCGTTGGATTACAGTTTTGGATTCCCGGCATGGTCGAGGGTGTCCATTTATTGGCACAGGAAATGGCGCCTACCTGAAAGTTGGAAGGGTTATACCTGAATTTTGCCCTACGCACATGAAGTACATACAAAAATTACAGATGATAGATGCAATCATGGAACAGACATAGTTTGAAGAGTTTGGTGATTGTTCCGAATATTTCTTGAGATATCTAGTCAGTGCTTTCGTAGGCCTTTTTGTAACGCAAAAATAGTCTGTCAAGAAAAATTGTATAACAGTGCAGCTCTCAAAACAAATATTTGACTTGCTGTAACATCCTCCAAAAAGAAAGTTGAAATAGCTTGAGCGTGTGTTCATCCCGAGATTATGCTGGTAACAACTAACAGGTAGTAGTGTTTCTAGTTACTGTATCCGTTACATGATTGATCCCAATGAAGCAGAACTACAGTTACGCAGGCACGCTTGAATGTCGAACCTGTGATCACACATCTTGTTTAACATCCATTTTCTTCGAAAACTCAACTGATTGAATGCCTGAATCTGATAAACTAGTCTCGCTGGGGATTGTTTATGTTGACAAGCAGCCAACACACATGAACTAATTCATGAATACTTGAAGCCGATGGAAACAATGTTCCATACTTCATAGTTGCATGTGCTACTTTAGTACTTAAGTCATGTCAAAATATTGTCAACCTCAGAAAGAATTGACATGGAACAACAGATCACAGCATTAACAAAAGAACAACAAATGACTCGGATAAATTCCGTTGGTGATCTACCGCTTAAGAATCTACCAGATTGGGAAAAACAAAAACTGCCTGTTAATTGCTAAAGCAAAATTTTAAGCAGTATATGTTGAGTACCAGTGCCATAATATAACATCATTTCCCCAAAATAGCTAGAGCTGTTTCCTCTTCTTGGTCTTTGACCAACTAGATGCATGTTTCTTCAATTTGTGAAGTATTGTTCTCTCGCTCACCCGCAGCACCAAAGAATGATAGAGATTCCTTTCGTTGACAGAAGAGCATGCTTGCAGTTTTTGCCTGTCATCTTCCAAAGTGTTTGAACCATAGAGGCTCTCCCTCATGTCAACAAGGGATACAAGTGCAGAACAAACGCTCTCATTAAGCAATAGCTTCTTAACATCAGGCAATTTTTCAAGCCCGCTAATATCTGGATGTTGATTGGAGCTTGTTACTCTGACAACCTTAAGCACACTACTAATGCTGTCGACCTCATCATCACCAATCAGATCATGAGCCACGCTGGCCAGCTTGTCATAAGCATCAGACTTCAAGGAGATGATATAAAGCAGGATCAAAAGTTCAAGCTGGGGCTCTCCATCATATGAAATCTCAAAGTAGTCAGCATCTTGGCTGGTGCAACCTGAATAGCCCAGATTATGCCAGAGTGATACCCTTGCTCTTGCATATCGACGGGAGTACTTAGAAGAGCACCACTTAGTAACCAGAGCTAAGTCGATGTTGACGATGTCATATGAGTTGTCCATCTCTGTGAAGCCATATCGATGAAGCAAAGCAGCATTTCCCATGGTACCGTATGTGTTAAAAACCTACAGTGGAACAAGAGGAAACATAAAGTTGCCTCAAAACAGGAACCTAACTGATATCTAACAGTGATACATTAAGCAATACTTTGGACCCAAATAAAAGATGGTAAGCACACAATTACCTCCTCCCCTTCATTGACATCTCTCACAACAATCATTTCCAAATCTTCATCGTCATCTCCTACATAGTATGAACAAAACAACCATAATGAGTGAAGCTCAAAATCAACCAAGTACATGTCTAAATAAGGTCTAATGATGTTACATGCAGATGGTCATGGATGTAACCTGAAGGGATGTCGGCAGAATTTTCTATAGTTGACTGTTCATCAGCAGAAGCATTGTTTGGATCTTCACCATCTTCACTATCTGAGTCCGAGGCTTCTAACACTGAAGTGAAGTGGACATGTTCCCCACCAGTCTTGTGGTTAAAACTGAAACAAATTGGATGGAGGGCATTTCCATATTAACGCTCAGACTTAAGACCAGCACAAATACATCATCACCTAAGTATGTGCACACCTGATGCATTGTTTCCAAATAACCAGGTAAACGAGAAATAATCTAATTACATGAGTAGATTGTAACTTACAGGTCAGCCAGGGGAACCATTCCAGACCCATGATAGCTATCTATTCGGAAGGACCTCGACGAAAGTAGACTCTTAGCAGAGAAATAATTCTCCAGGCTAAAATCATCTGGGTCAACCTCAAGTTCTCCTGACAAAATGAGTGGCTCAATACACTCTTTCCAGTCCTCACATATGAACTGCCTGTCTTGCTTCACTATCTGCCTAGAAATTTTGCCGTTTTTAGAGCCATCTTAGTGATCAGCCAATAACGCAATATGAAACATGAAATGTGTGCAACAGGAAAGTACATCATATGCATAATTAGCTCGCATTATGCTGATTTGAAAAGGAAAAATGGCCATAGTTGTAACTCCAGGGAGCCAAACATTGCAAGATAGATCAATTTCACTGCCTACCATCGAAGCATCAAGGCAGATACAAATCGTGGAAGCATTGCAACTTGTTACTACAATAGAAGGGCTCACCTTATCGAGCTCGGTGCCGGCCAGGAGGCGCTCGGCCTCATCGGCGGGCCAGACGAGCGGCACGGGCTCCCGCTCGGGGATCAGGCGGAGGTAGGCGTCCCACGGCGACTCGGCGCCGCGCGCGCGCTCATACATGACGGCGACGGCGAGCGCGAGGGGCCCGCCGAGCTCCGCGGCCTCGATGGCCTCGGCGGCGCCGGAGGTGCGCGGGGTCAGGCACGCGCCCCGCGGGATGGTGGCCACGAGGTCCCCCTCCCGGAGCGCGGCGAGGGCGCGCACGTAGACGCCGCCGCCACCGTCCTCGGCGGCGTCGAGGCGGAGCGCGTTGCTGCAGACGACGCCGTGGTCCCGCATCCACCGCCTGAAGGCCCGTAGGCGGCTGCGCGGTCGCGGAAGGGTCACGGATCGTAGCGCGGCGGGGGAGCGCATACAGAGAAGAGCAAAGCAGAGGATCTTACCGTGCGGTGGAGGTGGAGGCGGAAGCTTCCATGGCTGGCGGCGGCGGCGGCGTCGCGAACTCGCGACCAGGTTTTCGTTGCGGAAATCGGTGAGGCAGCAACCGCGCTGCAGGCCCAGCAGAGGCCCACCAAGGCCTGCAACGCGTGTATGTTAACAACCCTTTTCTCTTTTTTTTTTTAAACACGTCAATATATTAGAAGGAAGCAGAGTTATACTTGCACGATGTAATCGGCCAGAGGATCATTGCCACGAAAAATAGGAAAAACAAAAGACTGTTAAGAAAAAACGCTACTCTTATATAAAGGGAAAAAT
Source organism: Oryza sativa Japonica Group (assembly GCF_034140825.1). NCBI lineage: Eukaryota > Viridiplantae > Streptophyta > Magnoliopsida > Poales > Poaceae > Oryza > Oryza sativa. The sequence continues at coordinate 38,790,150 of NC_089035.1, forward strand.
AGGAAAAAAAAAACAACCCTCTTCTTCTAAACTATGTAATCTCGAGAACAACGAAATTCGATACAATCTCAAAAGAAAAAAAAAGAAATTGAATGAGAAGAAGTAGAGGAAGTTTTTAAAAGTGAAAGTGAAGAAGAACAAGCGAGAGAGAGAGATAGAGATCGACGAGGTTGAACCAAAGCTGCCACCGCTATGCCTCGTTAGGATTGGTGTATTTGCTTACCAAGGACTTGCTTGAGAAGCTTGATCATGGGCTACATCATGGGCTGGGCTAACCAATCAACAGGAAGCCTAGTGGGTTCTTAACAGTGTAGTTTCCCTTTTGCCTGAACATTAAATCGCAGGTGAGAGATCGGACGGGCAATGATGGCCATAATTCAAGTTTGGCCGCTGATCCCAATTGATTTTTGCCAGCAGCGCTCTGTAATGTGCGTGCACCTGCTGTAACTTTCTGCCTGCAGGCGGCCGCCCACGCCAAAACACAGCACAGGTTGAGGTAGTACTCGTATTTGTTTCGCTGTCTTTCGCTTTGCTGGTTGGTTCGTACTGCAAACTTGAACTCACACCACAGGTGGTGGCTTTAACTAATGCCGTGCATCAGTTGAACAAGCATAGAGTAGTTCGCTTGCTCTTCAGCTTGTCGGCCGCAATTGAAATTTAAATTTTAAATCTTAATTTTAAAATTAGGTTTCGATAGTTTCATCATATTTTTTTCACGAATACGTAAAAAGATTGCAGTCAATATATTAGAAGAAGAATAGCAGAGTTTAGTTATACAACGCAATCGGTTAGAAGGCCGTTGCCAATGGTCAAAGAAAAAAGAATAAATACAGAAAAGATAAGCTCATGTAAAAGGAAAACTACAATCGCAAAGGAGGGTGGGGTAAGGGTCCCACTACACTCCGGCCTATCATAATTTTTTTTCAATCAAGACTTTTAAGTCATCAAAAATACAGATAAAAAGTTATTTACTTACAAATATACAATTAGTTGTACGTGAAAATATAATCGTACCAGCAACAAAAGCATCTTAATGTAGCCCTTTGCATGTTCTACTTTCAGCAGTAGCCAATGCAAGAGTACTACTGCCTTTAGCCATCTGTGAACAAGTTTTCAGATAGCTAAAAAAAACTCAGGGCCCCTTTGAATCACATGAATAAAAAAACGGAGGAATAGAAAAAATATAGAATTCTAACATGAATGTAAGTGTAAAACAGAGAAGCAAAACACAGGAAAAACGTAGGAATGACCGTTTGATTGGACCACAGGAAAAACTGAGGAATTTGAGGAGAGATAAAGACTCAAAGGATTTTTCCATGAGGTTCTACCTCTTGTTAAAATTCCTCCAAAACTTGAAATTCATAGGGTTCATTTCTTTGATTCAAAGGGCTTTGTAGGAAAAATTCCTATAGGAATGAAATCCTCTAAGGGCCCCTTTGAATCAAAGGATTTATGTAGGAATTTCATAAATTCAAATTCTATAGAAAATTTTCCTATTTGGCCCTTTGATTAAAAGGATTAAAGCTTTCCAAATCCTATGAAATTCCTATGGAATGACACATTGCATGTGGATTTTGGAGAAAATTTACTAAGAGCTCTAACCTCTTGGAAAATTTCCTTTGAGTCTATCTCTCTCATCCGATTCCTGCGTTTTTCCTGCGCTCCAATCAAATGACCGTCCCTATGTTTTTCCTGTGTTTTGCAATCCTCTGTTTTACACTTCAATTTCTGTTAGAATCCTGTGTTTTTCCTATTCCTTCGTTTTTTCTACCCTGCTATTTAAAGGGGCTCTAAAATTCCTATAAATTTCCTTTGAATCAAAGCGGCCCTTATACTTTCGCCCGTTTAAACCAGCGCTAGATCTGCCAGGTTGATGCTCGCAATGTGGAAGGTGTAACGCAAACACTGTAAATCAGTAATGATATTACAGTAGCAGTGATTAGGCGAAAGTACAGTGCTACATGCACGAGATTAGGTATGCATGGTTACCGAAGGTACAACCCCTGCTGCCTCCTGCCAGCGAAGTAAAGGAATCAGCAAGAATAAAGGGGGGAGCGCGATTAGTAATCACCAACTTTTGCAATCTGCTGCAGCAAATTTATACACGCTCTGTACATGTAGCTGTGGATCAGCATTAACCATGGCGACAAGAAGACAAGCGCTAGAAAAGAAGAGGAAAGGCTTAGCTGTTGTTGACAATGCGCTAATTAATTGATGGATCTTCAGCAAGGCGAGCTCCAAATGCAATGCAGCCATGTTCTGATGAGATGACGCAGTAGTAGAGATTGAAGGCAAGGTCCCGGATGGTAGATGAAACTGTGGCAGCAGATGTCATATCATTTCTGGATTCACTCAACAACACTGATCAAGCTATAGGTGAGTGAAGCTTGGAATGGATAGCCAAGCCAGCAGCTGCTCGATTTTCATGATCTTCACACTTGCATTGCATGCTGTGATCCATCCACGAAGCGTTATGGCCGAGTGAACACCTGGACATCTAGCTAGCTGTACGTTAGTAGGAGTAGTTCGCCGGCAATCTATGCAATGCATCTACGGTTTCATTACAGCGTCCTGCAGTACTGCTTCTTGCAGCAGCGTAGCTCGATCGAATCGCAGTCCTGCATGCCAGGGATCGGGATGGCTGGCTGGCGTATCAGAAGTCTAGACGCTCGAGTGGCGGGGAACTCGTCGACCGATGCTTAGGCAGAGATTGTCCAGGTCTCCAGGAATAGCTAGCTTCAGACCAGGTTTCTGTGGATGAGCATTTACCGGTTGTGAAATGCTCGGGGCCAGCCGGCTGTGAACTGTATTTGTCTCGTCCTCTATACACCTACAGTAGTATTTCCAGGGGGGTAAATTGACTGCCTGTAGATTTTGGTTATACATCCTTAAAAATAGGAGTATACTCTCTCTCCGTATAAAGAAAACAACCTAGTACTATTAAAATAAGACATAACTTAGTACCACAAATATAAAAAAAGTTTGTCTAGATTCGCTGCTGTATTAGGTTATATCCAATCTAATAATAGCTTTTTTTAAGAGAGAATCTCTTATATGCCACTGAAAATTGGTCATATCCCTTATATACCATTGAAAATTGGCTCTTTTTTACGGCATTGTTTAGTTCCAAACTTTTTCTTCAAACTTCTAACTTTTACATCACATCAAAATTTTCCTACACACATAAACTTTCAATTTTTCCATCACATCGTTCCAATTTCAACCAAGCTTCCAATTTTGGCATGAACTAAACACACCCGTATACGTCCAAAAAAAATTGGCTCTTTTCGTGTATGCAATTAGTCCAAATTTACGCACCCTCTCATATCACTTTTGTCTGTTGACCGTTAACTCTCAAATAAAAAAGATGTATTTGCTCTTATGAGTATACGACATGCCTAACAACTCAGAATGGCAAATACGTCTTTTTACCTTTGGAGTTAACGGTCAACAAACGAAAGTGGCATGAGACATGGGAAGAGCCAGTTTTTCCTGGCATATAAGGATTCTTTTTTTTTTAATGGAGGGTGCATGACGAAAGCAATTTGGCATACAAGCAGAAGAATACTCGTAAAAGACATTTGATATAAAAGGTTCTCTCTCTGTACCATAATATAAGGGATTTTGAGTTTTTGCTTACAATGTTTGACCACTCGTCTTATTTAAAAAATTTTGAAATTATTATTTATTTTATTTGTGACTTACTTTATTATCTACGGTATTTTAAGCACAACTTTTCGTTTTTTATATTTGTAAAAAAAATTAATTAAGACGAGTGTTCAAACGTTACAATCAAAGAATCAAAATCCACGGAGGGAGTAGGATTTGCCTCTGAATATTCCCAGTCAATCCAATCCCCAATGCTTACACCAACAATAGCTGTAGCTATGCTTTATCACTGCTTTCACTGTCCACACATCTCATCTCTGTCCAGTTCAACTCACAAGTCTGTCTCCATCACTATGACATCTCCCATAAATTGCAGCAAAATTTTCTCCCCTCTCCTTTCATCACTAGCGCTATTAATTTCCACAGAAAAGAGGTCATGCAGCTCCAAGTCACATTTATATGTGCATGGCAGCAGCAGCAGTACCACCTATCCCAGCCACTAGATAAATGCGAAAGCCTCCATGGCTGCATTGCTCATTGATCATCTGCCCACCATTAGAGACATCAAGAACACTCTGCACTAGCTCACTCAGGTTGCATCCAAAGATCACAAGATCTGAAGATCACATTGATATAACCATGAGCAGTTCTGAAGAAAGGATGTTCGAGATGGATGCTGACCCAACTTCATCACCAGAAGCCAGCCCCAAGCACCATCACAGTACATGCCACATACTAGAGGTTGATCAATCTGTCACTCTGGGCTTTCTTGTGCCATTGTTCATGTAAATGCCTTGTTAGCCTTTGTTTCTTGCTTACTGTGTCTGCAAAACACACGTAGCAGGGTCTCCTCGGGAGGTGCACGCAGGTGGAGATGGAGATACAAGAGAGGGCCATGAAGCATGTCATGGAGATTGGAGAGGAGAGGAAGAGAAGCAGCTTGAAGAGGAGGCTGATGATGAGGCTGAGGAAAGATGGCTACGATGCTTCTCTCTGCAGGTCTTCTTGGGTTGCCACCGCTGAGCATCCAGGAGGTGAAGTGTTTGTTTTTTTTTTCTTTACTTTTGTTTAAGATATTTTTTTTCTTCTTTACTTATCTTGTTGACACAAAATTTTTAATGCTATTTTGTCCTTGTTCTCTGATTTCTCTGTTACCATTTCTGTGGGTGTATGGTTCATCTGTAAATATCTAAAACTGGACTAGTTGGTCTGCAGAAAATGCTGTCGGAACAGCATGTTTCTTGTTTTGGTAAGGAAATATGAATCACAGAATTTCCATCTTCTGCGTGAACTTCCATGGTGATTTGCTCCTAGTAACTGGAGTAACTGATATATCTTTCACCGGCTTTTTAATTATACTCTTTCCATTCTATATATTTTAGTTTTGTCCTAAGTAAAATTTCTATAAACTTAGTTTACAATAACATATGCAGCATCAAATTTGTTTTGTTAAATCTATCACTATATCTTGATGGTGTACTTATTTATTATTATAAATGTTAATATTTTTCTACAAATTTAGTCAATGTTAATAGAATTTAACATAATTAAACTAAAATGACTTTACTCCGTAGTATGGAACGGAGGGAGTACCATTTCACAACCCCAGTAGCAGTAAAACTTTCAGAATCTTGGTACTCCTACGGTGACATACAGGTAATGAAGCATTGACATTAATTATTGACTTAGATCAGTGTACCGTGCATATAATCACTAGTACCATTACTACCCAATCATCGTTAATATGCTGACATTGGCCACAGGGTCAGCGAGTGATCACCGTTAGCTTCCTTTAATTTAAGTGGCCGAAACAGTGAGCTGAAAGGTTGCAGATGCTTTTGTCTCGCAGGTGATTACGAGTACATCGACGTGCTCGTGGCAGTAGGCCATGGTGCTGACACGTCGTCCACGTCCAGGCTGATCGTTGACGTGGATTTCCGGTCCCAGTTCCAGCTGGCGAGGCCGGCCCCATGGTACGCCCACCTGTCGAGCCGGCTGCCGCCGGTGTTCGTGGGCCCGCCGGAGAAGCTGCGGCAGGCGGTGGCGCTGCTGTGCATGGCGGCGCAGCGGTCGCTCCGGGAGAGCGGCCTGCACGTCCCGCCGTGGAGGCGGCCCAGCTACGTGCAGGCCAAGTGGCTCCCCTGCCGCGGCGTGCAGGCATCAGCGCTGCCACCGGGCGGCGAGTCCGCCGCGGCGGCGAACGGCGGCGATGGCCCGCGGGCGGTGGTCCAGTGGTCGGTGGGGAAGGAGAGGAGACGCCGTGGTGGTGGGCACCGGAGGTCAGGCCTCTCGGTGGAGCTATCCGACTCCGGCGCCGGTGAGGTGAGCTGAGCTGAGCTGTGGTGTGCAGTGTGCCACGATGGTGGTTCGCTGGTTTCATTGATCTTTTTTAGCTCCCACGGTAAAAACTGTGGGATCGAGGTGTAGAAGGTACATGTACTGCAGACTCCACTGTACTCCAGTAGTTTAGACCAGGTTAGATTGGTTGCCAACCAGTCGGGTGCAGTCAGTGACTGTTCTGGTAGGGCCAACGTGGTATCCAGTTTTGCAGTTTTGCTTTCGCATCAACCGTTGTTTAGCTGCGTTGATGTTGGCATGCATGCCGCCTGTGGCATCCGGCGCCGTGTTTTGCGTTGGACATTTTGGAGGCTTAACGCCAAGCGAATAGCTAGTGTGGTGATCAAAGAACACACAATCCAAAGTCATCTATTTCAAAGTTTACAAGCATATTGTACGTACTACAACAACTATAGTGCAATTACTGTGATCTGTGGGTGCTGGAGGTGGAGTATGCCTGGTCCTGTGGAATGACAGTGCGGAGAGAGGGGCTAGCTTGTGGGTTCTTATCGTTTTACTGGTGGTAGTAAATGGACGCTGTACGCCGTATATATGCGCGCCGGTGTTGCCACCGTCGGCGTCGTATCCGGCACACGGGGCTCCATGCAGGAGGTGGGGGGGGGGGGGGGGGTTGAACGGGAGGGAGTGGAGCTGTGTAACCAGCCGCAGCTTTGTCAGGCTTGGGTGTGACCGGCATGTCATCACCATTTCACCTCGCCTGTACGAGTGTACGCCAGTATTGTGTGGCTGATGGAAATGCTCTTCGTGGCGCGAGATGATTGACCTCTCTACTCCATTGCTCCCCATACTGTGCAGTCCTCTACTATACTATCCCCATGGCCCATTGCAGCTTTTGCAAGGAGGAAGGAGAAAAAGGAAGGTAAAAGAGGGGAATCCTACGCGGAGAAGATAGAGATATACGTACAGTGATCTGGCTACCAATAACTGAACAACGTGAACACACGTAGTACAAGTACAACCAGGTGTTGTGTTTTCCACGCATATTTTGCCTAACCCCAACAAACGGTTGATCTACTCCTCCGTTTTACAGTTGCAAAACATAGTAGGAGCCTCAACTGGGCCTCTATGGCTGGAAGAAGGAAACGCTATATCTGGCCGAAAGCTCAACTGGGCCTCTATGGATAATGAGCCCTAAAAGTTAGGAATAAGTTCACTTTGTGACCCTCAAAAGTGACAGAAATTTAATTCGTAACCCTAAACCACAAAACCGGATATCTCAACCCCTAAACTCTTAAAAACGGTGCAATTTGACTCCCTCGACGGTTTTGCAGAGCGGTTTCGCTGACGTGGCGCCTACGTGGTGATATTGACCGAGTCTTTGTTCCACGTGGCGGTGACGTGGCACTTACGTGGCATTAGAATTAAAAAATATGTGTGGGACCGTTTGTCATTCACACAAAAAGAAATATGCACCCACTGACATGTAGGGCCCACATGTCAGTCATCCTTCCTTATTGGAAAAAGTCCACTTTGACTCCCTTAATTATCAGCAGAATCTAATCCGTAACCCTCAACCGCAAAACCGGATAAGATGACTCCCCGAACTATTGAAACCGGTACAATTTGACTCCCTCAGCGGTTTTGGAGGGCGGTTTTGCTGATGTGGCGCTGACGTGTTGATGTTGACCTAGTCTCCGTCTCACGTGGCGCTTACGTGGCATTCAAATTAAGAAAATTTATGTGGGACCCATCTGTCATTCACACAAAGAAATATATTATGGGACCCACTGACATGTGGAGCCCACATGTCATCCTCTCTCTCTCTTCTTTTCACCGGTCTGCAAGGGCGAGAGCTGGACAAGCGGCGGCGGCCGGCGGCAGGCAAGCGACACTAGGGGTCTAGGGCAGCGGCAGAGGCGGTCGAGGGAGTGGTCGGCAGCGGCGGCGGTGGGACCAGATCTTCCTCCTCCTTCTCTCTCGCTCATCTCTTTCTCCCCTCTTTGTGTGGTCGGCAGGAGTGGTCGGCGGCGGCGGGATAACGACGGGACGGCCGGCGGCTGTGTAACGCCCCGACATTCATTAGCCATTAACACAGCTAACTCACACCGGGGTGTTATGCATTACCTGTGATATAGTACCAGTCCAAGGATACACTAGCTGGTACACACAGAATAAATATGGAATCAAAGTAAATTACTTTATTACATCACTGGGTAGTAGTCCTTACATAAGATGCCATCATGGATAGGCCCATAGATGAGCAACACAACATTACAGAAAACCATAAAAGCGACGGCGTAGAAGCGAACAACGCGGAGCACTAAGCGACTAAGCAACTATGCACTAGGCGAAGAACCTAGGCATCTATCTTATTCCACAGGCGAGGCTTGGGGCTAGGCACGAAACATCTAGAAATCTTCATACTCGGCTTGCTCCTACAGATACTCCTCGGCGGTCGGGTCGACGTCTTCATCTTCATACTCTATATATTATTATAAGGGCAAGGGTGATTACTTAACGTACTCAACAAGCCAGGGGAAAGAATGACATGTTTGGTTTAAACAATAAGGCTAAGGTTTTATTTGCGAAAGCTGCCTTTCTGGCAAAGTGATTTATTTCACAAAACTCCTAGTGAGTGAGTCAAGTTTTAGGTGTCGGGAGGAGGCTCACGCCTCGACCCATTCCACAAGTTGCTTTGCAACAACTTGTCACGATTAACAACAACAATTAATTTGTTTCCTCTATTAGTTTCTTCTCACAACAATACATAGTCCACACAGTTATCTCAGCACAACAACGCCATCATCATGGCCCTAACAACATCTCGGTGTCGGACGACACCCCAGGTCACACAGACCCGTTCCTAACCACCCAGGTTAGCCGTCTGCCACACAGGCGGACTCTGGTAACGTTACCCTTCCCAGTAACCACTTCTTCACAGACATTTGTCAAACAAATCTACGCTATGAGAAACACCTTATACTCGCCCTTGACCGTGGGCACGGCTGTTCGAACAGTTCATTAATCTCTGCAGAGGTTGCACGCTTTACCCACACGACACGAAACTGACATTGTTTACCCGTCAGCAACGAAAGTTCGTGATAAGGCCTTTCCAAAGCTAACCCATGAAAATCGCATGCCACCTAGTTGGGCTAAAATCCATAGCCGAGTATCAGGCAATGACAACCGTCATCCACTCAGGAAATACCGAGGATGCCACCTACTCCTACCGGTACCACGCCACAATAGAGGCAAAAAGACACCCATGATGGGCAAAAATGTGTAACACTCCGTCTCCTCATCCTCGGCATTCCACAACCATTGGCACACCAACTCCCATGTGAAAACAATTTACTTAGCCAGAGGCATCCCATAAATATCCGTGTGGTCGCACTGTAACGTGTTTGGATGGATTTCCCAAAGGAATCGGTCCTTAACGATAATACGTAGCCAAACCACAATGACTCCGCATCATCACCACTTTTCACAACACATTTTATTTTAAACATGTATTTGGAATAACCCAAGTTTCCCATACGGCAAAACATCGTAAGCATGGCTAAGCGAAACTACCTCGGTAATCATATAACGATACCGGTGCAAATATTTGTGGAGTTATCAAAGGTATGGAAACATCAACCTATGTAATATAAATGCGACTATTAGGTTGGTCCGTCGGTCGTATAAACGATCCGAGGCCTAAACATGTTTTTCGTGTATACTAAGCAATGCATTTTTCAAACAACATATCATTGCAAATATAGGGGCAATGTGATCAAAGAGGCTTGCCTTGCACAGGGCGCGGGTCTTCTCCCTCGAAAACAACGTCCGGAGCTTCCTCGAACTCGGGCTCTAAACGCGAAAAACAAAACTAAATAAGAAAAGGCAATAAAACTAGTTCAAAACAGAGAAACAATGGTTCCACTGTGTAGATCTCAATTTTAGAAAAATTTAGGAACTTGAACGGGTCAATCGGAGTTACGGTTGATTTTCTACGGATTTTCAAACGATCAAAGCATTTTCTGGAAATTTATTTATTGGACGACAAGGGAATATTCTGTTGGAATATTCCGCTAAGCTAACAGCAAAAAGGGGAGGCCCACCTGTCAGCGGTTGTTGGAGGAAAAGAGACGCGGGCCCGGCTGTCAGTGGCTTGGAGGGAGTAAAGGAGCACGGGGCCGGGCTGTCAGCGGCTCAGCTCGGCCTCTCTTCTTCTTCCTCTCGCTACTGCTCGGCTCGGTCTGGGACGACGACGCACCGCGGCGGCGAGTCCCGGCACGGCTACCGGCGGCGGAGAACTCCGGTGAGGCACCGCCGGCGACGGCGGCGCTAGGAGGCGCGGCGCAGCGGCTCTAGGCGGCGGCTCAGAGAGTGATATCGTGAGAAAGAGAGAGTAGAGAGAAATGGAGATGGTGATGGTGTGGGGAGGAGGAGCTTGGGTTGCTTCCCCTTTTATAGGCGAGCGACGCGGTGGCGAGCTGGCGAACTAGGCGCGGCATTCCGGGGGTAGACGGCTAGCAGCTAGGGCGGGATTCCGGGGCGGACGAGATGGCGACGCGATGGCTTGGCGTCATGCACCGGTGGCGACTCGACGGCGAAAACAACGGCGACGCGACACGAAGTGACGCGCGGAGAGCGGGAACGGCGGCGAGACGGGGGTGACGCACGGCCGACGACGGCTATGGCCGGGATTTGGGGCGGTAGGGCTAGAGAGGGGTGACGCGAGCGACGGTGGCGACTCGACGCGAGAGAGAGGGAGAGACGCGGCTCGGCGGTTTCCCGGGAGGAGATAGACGACAAGACGACGAGGCGACAGCGAAGGGACGCGCGTCCGCGAGAGCTCGGGATGGGACGGCGCGGCGTCAGCGGTGGTGGCGACGCGACATGGCGATGGAACGGGGATGACGAGGGGTGGCGTTGCGGCCGTTATCCGTTGGCGTCGACGCGACGGCGACGGGATGGAGACTCGATGGATGGAGTGGACGGCGACGGGACGGGGGTGACGCGGGGCGACGTGGCTCCGTGTCTCCCGGAGAGGGCGCGACGGTTTTTTTCGTGGAGTTTGGCGCGATGCGGCTTTGGCGCGGCGTGCGGGGCGGCGCTACGTGGCCCTGGCACGTTGCGGGGCGCACGGGAGGGTGGTATGGTGCAACGCGGCACGGGAACGAGGGCGGAACGGTGCGGCACTTGGGCGAGACATTTTGTCGAACACCTGGCGTGCATGCTTGTGGCTGGTCTGGGGAAGAAGACGATGAGCAGTGAGGGGCTGGGCTGGGCTGGCGCAGGAAGAAGGCTGTGGGCCGGCCTGCTTAGGGGGAGCTGAAGAGAGGAGGGATGGAGGGGAGTTGGGCCTGGGAGAGAAAAGAGAGAAGGAGGCCCAATTCGAACAGTGAGCTTTCACAATTTTCAAGAGATTTGTAGAGTTTGAATTTTGAGGAGATTTCAATGGATTTGAATTTGAATTTGACCTAGGGTATCACAGGTATTTGAAGGAAATTTCTAGGAGAGGATTTGAGATCCATTTGGCACAAAATCAACTAAGAACCAAATTAACTCCAATTTTTAAATGACAAACTTTTTAAATAAAAGCACATAAAATACGGATGCTACAGGCTGACGCCTCCACCCTGCCGCACAGCAGCCGACCAGCCTCGTCGCGGCGCACCGGAAAGAAAGCCCTCGCCACGCACATCGACGACGCCGCAGGTGCCCATCTTGAGGTACATGATGGGCCCGTACTTGCGCGCTAGCGACGCCAGGTCGGCGTGCGGGGCTGGGCCGACGAGCGGGAGCGCGCCGAGGACGGGGACGCCCGGGGGTCCCAAGGGGAGGCGGCGGCCGCCGCCAGGGGAGGGCGGGCGGTAGGAGCAGAGGGAGAGGTTGAGGAGGAGGCAAAGGAAGGCGGCGGAGAGCACGACGGGGTCGGTGCAGAGCGCGGCGAGCTCCATGCATCTGGAGCGACGAGGCAGGGCGTCAACGACGCCGTGGGGAGGGATGGGCGAGGACGTCGACGACTCGCGGGGGGAGAGAAAGAGAGGCGGCGAGGGGGACTCCGCTCCAGGTTGGGTGAACTCTGGCCGGGATGGGGTTGGAGGAGGCGCCAGCCACCGCCACTCCGGCCCCCGTCCGCCGCCGTCGCCGACGATCTAGCCCCCGTCCGCCGCCGCCGACGATGACGATCTGGCCCTTGCTCTGGCCTTCGCCCGCCCGCCCTCCCGCCGCCGCTAGCCCCCATCCTACGCTCGCGAACAGAAAGAGAGAGAAAGAGAGGGGGAGGTTGAAGAAGGTAGATAAGAGAGGATGACACGTGGGCCCCAAATGTCAGTGGGTCCCACATATATTTTTTTAATTCGAATGCCACGTAAGCGCCACGTGAGATGAAGACTAGGTCAACATCGACACGTCAGCAAAACCGCCCTCCAAAACCACTGAGTGAGTCAAATTGCACCGGTTTCAATAGTTCGGGGAGTCGTCTTATCCGGTTTCGCGATTTGAGGATCACGAATTAGATTCTGTCGATAATTAAGGGAGTCAAAGTGGACTTTTTCCTTCCTTCTTCCTCCTCCGTCTCTCCCTTCTCTTTCGTTCTCTCCCCTTCTTCCCCTTCGGCCGGCGGCGGGGCATGGGCCGCGGTGTGGTGGCGGCTGGCGGGAGCTGAACCGGCGGCGGCAGCGGGAGCTGACGCGGGAGCTATGTTAGAATCTCTCCTCTCTGAATGTTTAAGTACTAATCACTAGCACTAACATAAACACTTGTATTTACTCGGTGGACACAAACACACAAGAACTGAACAAAACACACAGGCTTTTGGTTGATGTGGCTAATCACAACTCACACCATTTTCTTCATTACATAGACTTAAGTACATGCAAAAGATAAGGATCAGCCAACTAATTTGGCCTTGACTCACGCCTTACTCCAACATGCAGATGCCATGCAACAAGGTAACTAGCTAGACCTATTCTTCCGCCACAAAATCACTTCGTGGCCTTCCAGCTTGAGCTGCAGCTCTGCATGCATCTTAACACATCCAACTAAATGCTTGCATGCAGCCGCTAATCACTAGTTCTACATGCTAATGCAACAGCCTTTACACATCGTAGATATCGGCACGTTCGTCCGGCCGCATCGCACAGCTCACAGCAAGCACGTTTCACACGTACTGGCTCGGATCCTTTGCTGCCACACACTACTACCTTGTGCAAAACCTATACAAACCAAATGCATACACTCTAAAGACAAGATTATTGCTAACATTTACCCCCCTAATCTTGGCATGCTTCATTCAGAGAAGAGTTGGCTCCTCATCACTTGACGCTGCGGCAAGGAGCGCTATCTCCTTCTTCTTCTTTTTCTCAGGGCACTCATACGCAAAGTGTCCAAGTTCTTGACAGTAGTAGCACATTGTCTTGGACCTGTCCGGCTTCTTGACGCGGCTGCGGCCACCGCTTGTGTCGCCGGACGTGAAAAGTAGATGCTCGCCATTCTTGTCATCACGCTTGCGTATCCTTTCCTCGTATGCCTTGAGGCGACCAATTGCCTCATCAAATGGCATGCTGTCCAAGTCAGAGAACTGCTCAATTGCAGCGATGACATGCAGAAACTTATCTGGCACAGAATCGAGTAGTTTCTTGACTTGCTCATCATCGTCCATGGTTACACCAAGATCGCTCAACTTGTTTGCCAGGCCACTGATTTTGCCGGCAAACTCGTCGATTGACTCGGTGTCCTTCATGTGCAATGCCTTGAAATCGCTCTTCAAGGTTTGCACTCGCGCCTTCTTCACACGCTCAACGCCAAGGAACCTCGTCTTGAGGCTTTCCCAGACCTCCTTGGCAGTCTTCTTCTTCGCGATCTGCTGCAACACGTCTTCGGGGACGGCCCCGAAGAGACACGCACGTGCCTGCTTGTCCTTCTTAATGTCCACGGCCTCATCGGCCGCGGGCTCGATGGCATCCCAGATGCCTTGCGCCTCCATGTTAGCCTCCATCTTGATCGCCCAGGTGGAGTAGTTGGTGGAGGTGAGCACTGGATATGGGAGCGACACGATGCCCTCCCTCATCGATCGCGATGCGGAGTGCTCGACGATGGCCATCTTGTTGAAGCGCAGGATCTTGGGCATAAATTGGCTCTGATACCAATTGTTAGAATCTCTCCTCTCTGAATGTTTAAGTACTAATCACTAGCACTAACATAAACACTTGTATTTACTCGGTGGACACAAACACACAAGAACTGAACAAAACACACAGGCTTTTGGTTGATGTGGCTAATCACAACTCACACCATTTTCTTCATTACATAGACTTAAGTACATGCAAAAGATAAGGATCAGCCAACTAATTTGGCCTTGACTCACGCCTTACTCCAACATGCAGATGCCATGCAACAAGGTAACTAGCTAGACCTATTCTTCCGCCACAAAATCACTTCGTGGCCTTCCAGCTTGAGCTGCAGCTCTGCATGCATCTTAACACATCCAACTAAATGCTTGCATGCAGCCGCTAATCACTAGTTCTACATGCTAATGCAACAGCCTTTACACATCGTAGATATCGGCACGTTCGTCCGGCCGCATCGCACAGCTCACAGCAAGCACGTTTCACACGTACTGGCTCGGATCCTTTGCTGCCACACACTACTACCTTGTGCAAAACCTATACAAACCAAATGCATACACTCTAAAGACAAGATTATTGCTAACAAGCTAGCTGGAGCGGCGGCGGCGGCGGTGGGCTGGAGGTGATATGGGTTCTGGAGCGGCAGCACCGCCGGTGTGGTGGACGGAGTTGGTGCAGGGAGCTCGTCCACCCGGTCGATGGCGACGGTGATGATGGAGACAAGGGAGCGGATGAGGCTGGGCAGTCGGTGCTGCGACGGGGCTGAGGCTGAGGCTGCGGGGGGAGCTCGTCCTTCGAGGCGATGGCCGTGGACCTCGGCGTGATGAAGAGGTGGTCGCCACCCCTCCTCCGGCGGTGGCGGCAGTCCCCGGAGTGGAGGAGTCGACGATAGTGAGGCCAGCGCTCGGCGAGATGGGACCTGCGTGCTGGACATCAGGCTGGCCAACGCCGACATGCACGCTGGCAACATCCTCACCTGCAGAGACGAACAAGGCCATGGCCTCTCCCTGGTTACAATCGACAATGGATACTGTCTTCCTGAGAGTGTAAGCACTGACGCTGATAGATTTTCTTCTAGCTAATTGATTTCCATTTTGTTCGTTGGTGATCATGCATCGATCACGCATGTGCAGTTTGAGGATTGCACATTCGAGTGGCTCTGCTGGCCGCAGTGTAGGCAGCCATTCAGCGAGGAGATGGTGGAGTACATAAGGTCACTGGACGCCGAGGAGGACATCGCCATTCTGAGGTTCCATGGCTGGGACATGTCAGGCAAGTGTGAGCGCATCCTGTGCGTCACCACCATGCTACTCAAGAAAGGCGTGGACACGGGCCTCGCCGCGTTCCACATGAGGAGCATCTTGTGCAGGGATGGGGCCAGACGGTCCCCGGAGTGAGGAGTCGACGATGGCGAGGCCAGCGCTTGGCAAGATGGGGTCGGCATCGTGGAGGAAGTCGACCGGCGGGGGTTGTCCTTAGCGTCATCGACGGCCGACGATGGAGGCTGAGGTCGAAGGCGGCGGCCCACACACTGGCCTCGCTCGTCGGCCGACACAGAGGCGCCAATGCTGACCTTGTTCGCCGCCGCCGCCGCCGCTCCGGATTCAGCTTGGGTGACTTTGTGTTGGCATGTCACAACGTGACATTGTGAGGATCTCTGCCATCAAAAACACATCCAACAGCTCGTTTGGTTGGGCCCGTCTGCAGGTCGGAAATTTAGCCGCCGATCCATCCGTCCCGCGGGAGTCGGCGCCCGCCGATCCAACCCATCCCGTTTCGCCTCGCCCGGGTCCGGCCGTCGCCGCGAGCCAGCGAGTTGTTCTGAAGAACAAATCAAAAGCAAACTCCAGTCAGGATGCAACAAACAGAAGCTGTTTGATGTCCATAGGCTGATGCTTGTGCAGGGGCAGTGCGGCCGGCAAGGGCAGTGCGGCCTCCAGGACGTCCCCTCCTCCACGCGCTGAGCTGCAGATCACAGAAGAAAAATGAGGCCGGTCCGCCACGGCTGCAGATCACCACGACTGCCTGGACTGGCTCGGCAGCCTCCATCCGCAGCCGCCACCGCACGAGGGTAGGCCTGGTGGCCGGCCGCTGCTCGCCTCTACTCGTGCCGGCAGGGCCACTGCGGCCATCTCGACACGCGCGCGCGGCGGCCCACGGCGGCGGCCCCACTGGAGTCCCGCGACGACAGCCCCCTTCCGAGCGGCGGCACCGGCCCCCTTCCAAGCGGCGGCGGTGGTGGTTCTGGGGGATTCGCGAGCAGCACGCTCGGGCAGGAAACGGAGCAATGCGGGGTGAAAAACTGAGGCCTGCAGGTGGGCCGGCGCAGAGGACCCTTGGATTTATTTTCAACGCCCCAGATTGCTCTAATGTCACACCGTGCCATACCATGGCAATGTCACAGAATCTGAGTCCCGCCGCTCCAGCCCTCGCCGCGTGGAAGAGGGGGAAGAAGAAAGAGGGAGGAGTCAGTGGGCCCCACAAATTTTTATGTGTGTGAATGACAAACGAGTCCCACATATATTTTTTAATTCTAATGCTATGTAAGTGCCACGTCAACGCCACGTGGAACAAAGACCCATTAATATCGCCACGTAGGCACGTCAGTGAAAACGCCCTCCAAAACCACTGAGGGAGTCAATCACTTTTGAGGATCACAAGGGGAACTTATTCCTAAAAGTTACTACTAGTTTGAGGGACAAATGATGAACTTTTTCCCGTTTGGCTCAAGCCCACGCGACCATCCAAATCCAGTTGGAACGTTATCGCGAGTAACGTGCGGTGCGGCCCATCTGTGTGGGCCGTGGAGCGAGTAGATTGGGCGCGGATTACGTGCAGGCCGTGCGGCCTGCTAATGCGTGGGCTATCGCCAATCCGGAGAGCTTCGTGCCATCGTAGGATGGCCCCGGAGTGATTACCTGCGCTGGCCCGCGCGGTGCGGAGAGGATCGGAGTAGGATATGGCGTCAAACGCCGTCGTGCGTCGCGGACTCGCGGTCGGCAGGCGGCTGGCGCGTGTTCCGTGTGGGAGGCCTGCCTGCGTGCCAACCAGCGCAACGTGTCAGCACAGCCCCTAACTTTAAATGAGCTCCACCGACGACGACCACCAGTGTGTTGCACCTGTGCGTCACCTCCCTGTTGATGTCAGTAACAGTCTCTTGCGTGGTAGGCCCCCGAGAAGTACTTGCCTCCAGAGCATTGCATCATCAGTTCATCACCGGAATCTCTTCACCATGCAGGCCTGCGGGCTGCGGCACAGAGTCACCAGGTTGTCTGAGGTTACACTACGTTTCACGCGTACTACGAGTGATTGAGAAAACTTATACTGCTTCCCACGTAGACGTACACCGTATAATCCCGCACATCAGATTTCAGAAAACTTGTACAGTACATCGGCCCAAGTTAAAAGTCGTCTTACCGGCCCAAGCTAGTCGTATGTCCCCAGGTCCAAATCACTACAACCGCTGTCGCGTTCCACGTAACAACAAGCGAGCCAGGCCACAAACACAAAGCGTTCATATGTTCTCTACTCTCTAGTCGAGCGGCCGCATGCAGCACGCGCGCCGGGGTGACAAGTCCAAAGCTTCAAACCATTTCCCCCCACCCTCGCGTCGCAGCCTTCTCGTTCTTCGCCCCCACAAAAGTCCGCGCTCGCCTCTGCCTTTCGCACGAAAGTGGGGATTCTGCGATTTTACTAGTAGTATCTCATTGGTTGTAAACCAACGCGAGACGCCGGCGGTGAGTTGGAGTTGGTCTACGAGAAGGAACCATCGGCTGCTCGCATGTGGCGGCCTCGAAGAACAATCCTTTTCCGGCTCTCGGGGACTTGTTAATTCGCCGCGATGTCCGTCGCTTTCGCGGCAGCGAGGCCCCCTCGGCGGAGCGAAAAAGAAAAAAGAACGAAAAGCGACCTACCTGGAATGGCCTGTCAATTGTGTATCCGTACACCAGAGTCCCAACCAAAAGCTGGCTAGGAACGGGAGAGGCACTGTACATAGCACCGACGTGGTGATGAGACGTGAAGAGCCACACACACTGTAAAAGTAATGAAGTGTACAGCACTTTATGTTCAACAGTGAATAACCCTATTCTGCCAAACGTGGTACTCCAAACATTATGTGGGAATTTATTCGACCGTCGAAACGTATTGCTGCGTACAACTTCTCGATATAACCAAGCATGTACTGTTACACTTGGACAACGTTTTGGTCCATCGCCCCTGCATGCAGGGAAGAGCAGCAATACCAATAGGCTTTATTAAAGTGTAAACGGCTACAGGACGCCTCTTCTGTACTTCTGTTTCACGGAGTAAAAGTGTAAAACCTCCATGTTCCATTGCACAATGTACTAATCTTCTGTACGGAGTATATTAACTTGACCTTTGCTAGGTCAACAGCAGATTGGCTGATCACCGATAGAAACCTACCACAGTACTATGCCGTATACACGCATGTTCAGCTAGAATAAAGTGCACCTAGCATGGTGATGATCGAAATTACTACGTAAGCCGAGTCAGACAGAGTACTAGTAGCCCCTAGTAGCGGATAGGATAAACTCGCCAAGTCTCATACTCCAAGGCCTTCAAGTTGCCCAGAACTTTTAGTTGAAGACCAGATGGAGGGTTATAGCTACTCGTACTTAATTAGTATTAAGCTCATGTCTTCATGTTCCTAGTTGAGTTATACTACTGTACGATGACAAACTTTTGACCTATACGAATCTGCATGCGTCCCGACTCCAGAACCCAATCCACGAGGGTTTGAAGTTTGAAACGGTCACGGCTATTGTATTCTATTCCGTTAGGTCTCTCAGATGTCACTAGTACCTAAACTAACTAATTTTTGTCACGATGCCCAGCTCTAATTAAAGTTTCGGTCCTTATTTTTGGTTTGCAATGTTAGGCTGGCCTGACCATAAGCACGCACGAGTGTACGTTGCGTAATATTCGTACTTCATATAGCTCGGCATCAATTTGCCATTGACTAGTGGTATGATTGTATACCTTCCATAACGTATGGCAGGGTTCAAAAGTTCGGTCCCCTGCCGTGCGGAGAATGCTATGCATAATACAGCCTGCACGACTAAATCAAAAGTTCAAAAGGAAAGCTAAATTTAACGGTCTTGTTTCACATTCCGCAAATCTCGGGCTTTCACTTGTTTGACAAGAGTACTGGCATTCAACTAACTTTAGGTTTACACGTACCGAATCTCGAATTGATGTGTTCAGTTTAAACCTCAATTTTCAAGTAGTAATATACTCCTATAAGACTTTTAGCCCACAGCCCCACACCTCGTGTGAGCTCTGCCGCTATAAACAAAGAACGGGATGGCTTATAAACAATGCGCACGATTTTAGATCTTTGTACATGCAAATTTTCCACGTATTAGGAGTACTGGGGCGTTCTCCAACTCACAAACGTCCACCATTAGCAGCGTAAACGTTCGCAGGACAGAACATTCCAAATTTGCTACTAGCCAGGTGGCCGGCGCGGTCCACATGATCGGTGGCTAGTGACTATCACTTTGCGGGAAGAGACCACACTCTTCCAAGTACCGGTGATTGAAAGGCCCGAGACGTCTTCCCCGGCCCAACGAGACGACGGCGACGCGTTTGTCTCGGGGGCTTTAGCCAGCTAATCGGCGCCACCGCGCACCGCTCGGCGGCGGCGGCGTGGCCACCGTCTTGCGTGCACATGTTCGCGTGCAAACGGCCAGGCTAAACAAATCAATAAATCAACATATATTGCAAACTATACATGTAGTAAAACATTAAAATTATTGTTAGGTCTAACCATAAACGCATGATATTTAACCATGTCAGCAAGTAAAATTTTTATTTGTGGTTAAATCCAAGAGTAATATATTTTTTGTAACATGATCAACTCTCATACGTTTATTTTAACTCTACTAGATCCATTAAAAAGATGACTCTAATTGCAGCTAGTGTTGTATATTGGTCAATTTGGCGTTGTTATAATGTTAAAGTTTTTAATGGTAAACAATTATCTAACCATATGTAAGTTATTTTTATGTCTCTTATTGGCTTCAATTTTAGTTTACGATATTACCACAGGAGGAGCAAGATACTATGTGCAATAGTGCTACACTACCAGAATCGGAAGCCAAGGGTCTCTTGTTCCTCTACTGTTAGCTAAAAATCTATATGGTTTAACGCTAGTCAATAATAAAGGGGAGTTGTGGATTTGTTCCATCACTTTATTCTTCATTTTAATTTAATTTTATCTTTACTTTTTTTTATTAAACTTATGACAGTGTGTCTATGATAGAAGTTGAAGATGTAATATATTTTTATTATCTAAAATGTGATTTGCACTAAGTGTTTTCCCAACAAATCTCGGCCTGCACACTACGGGCCAAATGGGCAGCCGGCTTAGCTGGCGGGCTGGCTGGACGCGTGAAACGCAGAGAGCGATACGGGGCATACGGCCAGCTGCCCGGGAGAGCATCCAAGTGTATCCAGAGGGTAATACTAGTTGTAGTATCAGTAGTACATGTCGATCGTACTGATGAGCAAAATCACACAGGCTGGCGGTCGCGGTGGTGACCTAGCATTGTTTGTCTGTGCGTCACAGATGGAATCTACGGGATGGGAAGCCCATGGATGGGAGTAAATCAGATCGGGATGCTGCTCTTCATGCCCCCCACCACAGCCACACTAGTTTAATCAAACCGCAAAACGACGCTCCGGTCTGCTTATTCATTGATCGGGGGGAGCAGAGATACGAATATTACGATCGATCGGCACAGTGTACTATCACCTCTCGTGATCAACCATATGGCCTCTCGGTCGACACGATACTGATGCCACCGTACACAAACTCCCCCAAATGGTTTTTGTTCAGCATCAATCTCGTACCTCGAAATATTGTGACCTGAACACAGGAGAGACTGATACTCCAGTAGTAGGAGTAAAGTATTGTCAGTTATCACATGGCATCGCCATCCGAGCCGTCAATCTTTTGATTCTCGGTCAAATATCTGTTAGTAATCCGGATGATGGATTGATCATTAACTTCTATTAAAGAGAATAGGGTTTTTGTACTGAAACCGTTCGATCAAACAGCATCTGCCCCAGCATGTTCTGTGCAGATGGAATAAGATGGATGCATGGTCCTGACCGGTGCGAGCAAATGATACTATTAGGCTAAACAGAACAAAACCAATCATAGCTTAGCACTATATACGAACCTGTACATTTTTGTGCAAAATGATTAATCTTGTCAGATAACGAGACAGGCAGATCTGAATATCTGATACGTGGGGAGCCCTCACAGGCAATTATGCCTGGACAGCAAACACATACATGGCTAGAATCTAGGCCTATGAGAGAAGTTTAAACCGGATCAGATTCCTGGCAAGTTGCGTGCAATGTGACAACGAATTGAAGGGGGAGGGACGAGCCAAGCGCTCAAATCGCTCTTATCGGAAACACATGGAGCCTGATTCGTACCTGGGAAAGTGATTTGGCACCACCCTGGTTTTCTTCATTTAAAACTCACTGCGATCTGCAGTATCAAAATTAACAATACGGTTTTAAAGTACTTGTCGCAAGTCATAGGGACCAAGTTTAATACATCCTTATCGTATTTATTCAGCTGCGTTTTTTTTTTTGGCTGACTCAACACGTGATCGCAGGAGCAGCAAGTACATGGTTTGGCAAAAGTTCCGTAGAGAAACATGGGTATTCGGGGCGAACAGAACATGCTCAAAAGGTATAGAGAAAAGAACTGGCAGCTGGCTAGATCTTAACTTACACTAGGAGTCCGGGTTCAAGTATGAACTTGTATTCTTGGAGGAGCACTTCTGTGTGGCAGCAGAGGTGCTTCATACGATTGTGTTTGCCTTACAATCACAAAACGAACAAAAATAAATCCCGTGTCAACTTAGGACAGAGACAGTGGAGACCCTATCGCTTTCCTAATTTCCTTGTTCCGTGCCGAATTCTAGACTAGACTTGCTGTGCCACGCAAGGTCTTGACGGGCCCGGACTCCTGACGACGCGGATTAATTTTCACCTGCTCGATTCGTTCCGATAATTTTATTGTCTGAACGAACGTGACTACGTTGATCAGCCTCTGGTTACTTGCGTGCTAAGAGTACACGCATGCACCCGGACTGTTGGTGCTGGGTCAATCTGGGATCGCGTTCCGATTCAGGCCGCGCGGTTCACGATCACCCTTCCGCGAAAGGCAACGCACGCGGCGCTGCGGAGCCGGAAGTCCGGGAGCCGAGCGCGTTTTGGAGGGTCATTTTTTTATCCCCGATTCCCATGCCGCCGCGCGCCACGCACGTACGGATGCACCGCCCCGCGTGTGCCCGTCTTCGTGTGCCCCCCCCCCGCCCCCGCGCGACGATGGGCGGCAGCCGGCAGGACGCGATCAGATCGCCATCTCACACCGACGGCACGCGGCATGATGAGGACGGAATGGTCTCTCGCTCCTCGCGCGCGTTTGGTGCGGCGTTGCCGTCGGCGCTGTGCCGCTGGCCCGTCCGTCGGTGAATCGTGTGGTCGACCGGTTTCCGGTTGCCTCCGACGGCCGATGGGGTACAGTACGGCCGATCCTATGTGAGTCCGGTGAAATCGATCGATGTCAGGCTTTCGTCGTGTGGCGGCGGTAGATGTTACTGCCGTACGGTGGCACAGCGGAGGCGGTGTCGTGTTTGGAGAAATTGAGAATGCCACGTCTTGTCCGAATGGAACGGGGTTGCACATTACGCCGAAAAGCGAGCCAACGGATCAGATCGAGCTCGGAAGAGTGCGGCAAGTTGCCGCCGTGTTGGTCAGCCGTCGGGCTCGTGCATTGCCAGGTGGCGCTGCCGTGCGCTCCTGCTTGCCGAAAATGACGAACAACGACGGTGATTGTGCTGCGTTAGCCGTTAGTCACTGAAGGACTTGTTCATTTTGCTACTATTTTCAATCTTAATAAGTTTTGACATTGTCAAATTTTGATAAGGTTGTTAAAATTTTAGTAAGGTTATTAAATTTTGGAGATTTTATATGTGCTTACTAAAATTTAGCAACAAACCATATAGCCACTTTTTTAAAACTTTGAAAAAAAAAGTATTTTTGAAAATGGTAGCAAAGTAAACAAGTCCTATTTTTTTTTATTTTACCAGAATTTTGAATTCGGTCTTTCAACCTAATTTGTTGGGTGAACCGAAGGAACTACGACTCCGGATTTTCTTTTGAGCTTGCCGTACGTTTTTGGTTACGTGTGTGTAACAAATGTGATATGCCTGTCGCATATGGTTCTCAGCCAGAGGCCATATTTATTTTTCTGCGCGGATAGCTCAGATCAACCTAACTGTAAGCGACTTGAACCAGAACTTAGAAGTTCAAACTTCAACAACGCGCCTAATTACGATAGTTCCAACCTGCTGCCCCGTGTTTGATTTGTGAACATGCGTACACTCCTACCTGCTGGGACTGCCTGCCCGTCCAGCAACACACACACGCTGTTGTCTCTGCTACCCTGCGTCGTGACAGCCTAACAGGTTGACTGAAAATCCGTATAGAAAATGCTTTTTATCCGTGCTGAAAAAAAGAGAGAAAATCCATTTGCTTCAAAGACATGTGCTACGTTTATGCAAGCCAAACCATCTCTTACGATAATGTTCCCCCCTAATTTTCTCCAGTAATCAGAAGATAGGTTGACCGGTTCATCTACTTCCCTCTTGCAATAGCATAAGCTCTTTAATGGTAGTGAAGGGCAGCTCTTTGTAGAATCGAAGATGATGCAACCATTCATGGATATGAATTAAATATTAATTATTATGAAATTAACAAAAAGTTTTTTTTAAAAAAAGCTATCTATCTATGCCTTTTTTCCCCGACAAATCGTATTTTTAAAAATGTGGCACGAATAAACCGATGATAACATGTCCATGTTAGCTTATTTAAGCGTTTGTACTGTATTTCTCAAAAAAACATATTATTAGTTTGACCAGTAGTTGACACTTTTCTTTCCGAGGAAACTTTAGTACGATCAACTAGGATATACATATTCAAGATTTTTCAGTTATCTTGAGAAGAGTCTTACGCTTAGTTGTTAAGTAAAATTATGTAATCCTCTGAGTACATATCTTACCTAAACTGAACTAAACTCATTCCTTAATCCAAGTGGCCGCCAAACGCTCGTCTTGATCAGGCTGACCTCAACGGTTTCGTCAGCATATGGTTGGATCATTGACAAGGTAGCTAAGCATTGGCATTGATCTTACCGAGCCTAAACACAGCTTGATCGCTTGCTCCAAAACAAAAGTCCACAGAGTTCGTCAGATTGGGTGTCCTTTCTTGTAGGGCGCCAAACTTTAGGCGTGCTTGCGTCCTGGTTCCTGGGTAATTAAATGCCAACGTGCCAATTGTGTGATATGAACATTTACTGTCTTTTTGTTGTTTCCTAGTGAATCGTCGTCATGTTACGGACGTACGTGGTACGGTCGGTGAGCGATGCGACTCGACAAAGTTGCCGCAATGCCGCCCTATAGGCTATAGCTAAGTAATTAAGGTCGGTTGATCAGTTGGAATTCTCTTCCTCCGTCTCGCGGTCGCCATCGCCGTCGATCGATAGATGGGCGGGTGGTTCGGCTCGTTGTACGTGGCTACGAGCAGCTACATATGCAAACAAGATGCACCAACCCCTGCTGATCTACTGCTCAGCATGAGCACTGCAAAACTACGAGAGCAGCAACAAAGCGAGACGACAGATCTGAAGAACTGTCACAGTGACCGATTCCAACTCGTGGAATGTGATGGAAACTTCAGCCAGTGCTCGATGATCTGATGACAACTCGCAGCAATCCGGTTTGCTAGCCTGCTAGGAAGAATCATTTTGCATGCTATAGAATGGATTAAAAAATAGCATCACACGGCCGGAGAGTCGCTCCGCCATTGCTTTCCGTTCCGATTCGCATCCTTGTCTGTCTCGCATTGCATTCATTAATCTGCGCGCACGTTGCAGCTACTCGCTAACTCCTGTGAAGTAAGGGACTGTTTGGTTGGTGCTCTCAAGGATATTTGCCTGACCAGATGTAAGCCTGAGATTAGCCGGGACCTTGTTTGGTTGGTGCCCTGACCTTAGTTTCTCCTTCCCTGCCCTGAGCTCTTTTGGAGCCTCATTAGCCTAAGTCAGGCGACCGTTTTCTCCAGGACGGCGCAGCTACGCTCATTAATCCTAATTACCGCTTATAATAATGTAGTATAGGTACTGTAGATTGTAAAAGCAGCCGACCATATAAATATATTTTATTTGTACTTTCAAGGAGGGATATAGCCTATCCAAATATTTTATTTTTTTTGCTAACACTTTATAACAACCGTAATAATTAAAAGCTTAATCACGTTTAGTTTTCACAGGCGCGGAAGAACAACCAAACAGACAAGTGTTCAGGCTGCCTGAGCAGGTAAAATTTATCATCCTATCAGATAGCTCTCAGGCACCTAAATTTTTCAGGCATGTTAGTGAGGGCATCAACCAAACAGGCCCTAAAAACGTATCAGCGGCAAGCGTTTCATTTCATTTCAATTACGTATAGCACAGTGTCCAAGCTCGCGAAAGGTAACCTTGCGCGAGCGGGCGGCTTGTTGGCTCGGCTCGCGGCGGATGGTTGGAGCGAAGGCCACTAGGGGCATGCAATGCAAGATAGAGACGTTTCTCTTTCTCTTTTTACCTTTTTAATTTTAAAAATAAACATTTCGACTATTTAATTTTTAAGATATGAAACTTTTGGCTAGTCTAAATAGACCGTCGTAGTAAAATAACAAGGTCACGCCCGTCTAAATAACGTGATAACATTATTTGATCACATCGATCTGACTGTAACAACGTTGTAACAGCGTAGTACTGTCATGCCACTGTAGCATAACAAAATTATCACGTCCGCTGTGGGTGGGGTAACAATGTTATTTTACCATATTAGGTGGGGCTCGTGTGACCAGAAATTTTGGAACTTTGAATTGTGAAAATAAGTTTTACTGGTGTTTATTTTTAAAATAAATTATTTAAAAAAAATAAAAGGGGATAAAATTCGCCGTGTCGTGCGCTTCTGTTTGGAGAAAGATTTCTACTCCAATTATTTGTGGAGCGTAGCTGAGAGCATAGTGGACGTATTTTAGCGTGTCATCACCAGTTATCCTTAGCCACTCCTTTGTAGAGATTATATAGAATCGCTTAGTTCTAAAGAAGGTTGTAGTTTTGAATTGTTCAGATTTCATGCTTACACACGAAATAATCAGTGCATGAATAATTTAACAACATTGTATTATTGTTAGTTGGTAGTATTTCAGATCGCAGATAATATGTTTTTCTAGGGCCGCCCTTTTCACTTTTTAGGATACTACTAGACACACTTTATTTTCTTATTAAAAATGATTGTTTCCTTCTACAAAATTAGAGTACATTATTATGAGTTGGTACATATATAGCTAGATTCTACCTACGAAGATGAAGCTAGTTATGCCTTATCACATCGTGCCCACGCCATTTTCTGCTTTCGAAGATGCAAACATATCTTCTACACACCTACACAGCTATGCACGCAAATGACTGAAACGGAGAAAAGATGTAAGGCGCGTATATAATACTCCCTCCGTTTCACGATGTAAATCATTCTAACATTTTCCATATTTATATTGATGTTAATGAATCTCTAATGAATATCTATCTAGATTCATTAACATCAATATAAATGTAGAAAATGCTAGAATGACTTACATTGTGAAACGAATGAAGTAGAATACACGAGACAATGCAACATTTCCCATATTCATATTGATATATCTATCTAGATTCATATGAATCTAGATATATATATATCTATCTAAATTCATTAACATCAATATAAATATAGAAAATGATAGAATGACTTACATGGTTTCAATTCAGTTTGGTGGCTGTTAGAGGATATCATCATAAAGACCAATTGAGGGGAGTATTGTTTTTCTTCCCCTCAATTTCGAGGCATGAAAGCTATCGGTATTAACATCATCTGCAGTTCTGCACATCAGTTTGACTCAACGTGTACGTTTATCTGAAGAAGGGATGGCCCCGAAATATTGCCCCGTATTTGTAATAAATAGTCCAAAATAATAAGGGATATATTCTCTCCGTTTTATATTATAAGTCATTTTAATTTTTCTCTAGTTACTTTTTAAAAGTTTGATCAAGTTAATAGAAAAACATAATAATATTTTTTAACACAAAACAAATATATTATCAAAATATATATTAAATGTTTGATTTAATAAAATAAATTTGGTATTTTAGATGTTGTTAATTTTTTTATGTAAACTTGGTCGAACTTAAAAAAATTTAAAAGAAAAGGATAAAACAACTTATAATCTGAAAATGACATATCTTTTGAGAGAGGCGTTGTCATGAGAAAAAACAATGTAGCAGCACCATTTGGGTACTCATGGGTATGCTAAGGCTGTGTTCTTCCCACACCTTTTTCAAGTCACATCCCTCGTATTCGGCACACGCGTTTTTCAAACTATTAAACTTTTCAAAAGATTTATATACGAAAATTGCTTTAAAAAATCATATTAATCATAAGAAAATGTGTCGCTCTGTTTTACTTGCGCGGGAGATGAGTTTCCAGCCTAATTTTGTCTTGTGTTTAATCGCAAGAAATTTGGTATTAAATAATTCTATCACATTTGATTTTATTATATTTTTCTCACACTAAGATTTACGTTGGATCATTAGTATGAGAAATAGATAATACGGTCATTTTAGAATAAATATTGCCAGTTAACTGACGAAATATGTATACAAGATGGATATAAGCATATAGATAAGACCAAAACAAAACCTCAGGGCATGTAGGGGTGAGGTAAAATTCAGGGCCTGGAAAGGATTGAGGTAAAATTCAGGGCATGCAATGAATTTTCTCGGGTTCTTTTTTTCTGTTTAGAGAATTTGAATTCTGTGGATATGTGTATTTTCAAATGGTGTTAGCCAAACTTCATAGAGAAGTCATCTCGAACTTGATTCTACTCCATAATTTCCACATCTTTGCCAGGGATTAGATTCTTACAAAAAAAAAAGAAGGCGTGGTAACGTTGCAAAGCAAATCAGAAATGTAGCTTTGCTAAGCATTTAATTCATATTTCATAGACGAGCGCACAAAACATGTGTTTTTTTTAAAAAAGAATCAATGTGTTGAAGCAGTTGGTGCGATATTCCATCAGTGTGGTGATGCTTTCGCAAGGACTAGAGAATAGTGCTTGATATTCTGCCGTTCCATTTTAGCCATGCGATTTCTGCCGACACAAAGAAGCTGTAACAGAACATCATCTCTCTCTTACTAAAGGAGGGCATCCATCTGCCTATAATTTGCTGAGGAGTAACTGTTACAGAGATGGTGGGCTAACATTAATCGCTAATGGTTGTTTCATGACCAGATTCAACAGTAGAATATAGTAAATGGATGTTAAAATTAACGTTCTGGGGACATCGCAGCATCCTGCCAACTTTCAGCTCCACTGATTAGTTGGCGGTTACTGGCGAGAATCTAATTAAGTTTGGTGTACAATCCAATCAGTGAGCGGAGCTCTCTGCTCCAATGTTTTGGCATTTGGCCAACAATTAATTCATGCAGCGAGCAATCCATTTCAGCTCGACAAATGCCAACACAGAGATAGGCACGTCCATGCTCGTCACATGTGGACTTCGTTTGTCAAAATGGCGTGTTGCCAAGAGTGTACGTATCAGTGCACTCCGTTGCTTGTAAACAACTAGGAGAAAATACTGGTCCATCCAAAAAGCAGAAGAAAAGGAAGAAACGAGATAAGGTTCATGATATATACAAGGATACTGTTGGTGGTGCATGATTTGCATATACCTGTACAATAACAGTACAGTACAGTGGGAGGAGAGGGCTAGTCTGTAAAGCGACGCCCACGCAGAAATGCAGAATACAAAACGAAATACGTAGAGGAAAGGGCATTGCCGCATCAACATCACGGGAAGAATTTTGTTACGGCCCTTTCAATCACGGTACACACCAATTAATGAGATCTGGTTCGAACCAATAGGCTGGACAAGGACAGCACCCCGACCACTTCGCTTTCAGGGGATCCCTGCGTTAAGTTCTTTTTTTTTTCTTTGGCCCTTTTGGTAGGCTACACGCTTCCATGTGTCTCAGAACCGTGAGCTGTGACTGGCTCTCTCCGGTTTCCCTTTTTCTTTCCCACCCAGACACCCAGTCCCGTTTTTTCCCTTCCTTCCAGTACTTATCCCTGCGAGTTTTGTCCCATGAGGCCACATGGACACGCACCGCATGGACGCATGGTCCCCCAACCCCGACCGCGTCCGATCGTTCGGCGTCCCTTCGCACACGACCTGGCTACGGTTCTCCGTTGCTTGGTTGCTTGCCTCCTAGCGCGCGCGCGCCCCGTCACCGTCACGCCGCGCACCACCTGCCAAAAAGGCGTCCCACCACGTCGTCCTCCTCCTCGTAATAGCCGGCCGTTGCTGCGCGCGCCTGCGCGCCGGTGCGTCTCTCGTGTGGAGAGGGGCCGCGGCCGCTGCGACGTGCGGCACGGGCGGCTTTTTCTCCGCAACGGGTGGGCGTGGACGGGGTTGGGTTGATGATGATGATGAGTGGTTTCTCCGCGCGCCGGTGCGGACGCATTGAAGGCGAGCGTGAGACGCGAGCCGGCGCGCGCGGTGGCGGAGGCAGCCAACCACCCCACCCAGCGCCCGGTGTAAATGTGGTCGAATCGCGATAGTCAGAGCTGCGTTCCTGTGACCACCACCGCCACGTCCCACCCAGTGCAGTGCATGAGCCCAGCCCATCGCACTTTTGCACAGATGGATGGATGGATGGATGGTGAGGCCACACAGCCATATCCCGTTCGGGGTCAGACGCACACATGCCTCCATTCAAAGTGCCAAACTGACCAGGCAGCTCGTGATGGACGCGATACACGCCACGAATAAATACCAGATGAGATGAGATATTGAGATGGCAGTTAAACTAAACTACTGCTACTGCTGCTACACGCACTGGCCCAGCTTCTTCACTCCACGTGGGGCAGGGGAAAACAGAGCATGGTACTACAGTAGGAGTAGTACGCTTTGTACATCTCGCAGTGTATAAAGGACGTACGGTTAGTGGGCACGGGGCACGAATCTAGAAGAATTCAATGGGCCAATGGGGAGTGTTACCATCTGAATGTGATTACTGTTGCCGGAGACTTTAAACTAAATGATCTCAAGGCATCGTCCAGCCACGGCTGCTGAGGCAAGGGTATCTTGAGATGCATCACGCATATGGTGGCATGATGGATTTGAGCTAGAGATCATATGGGGGGTGTCACTAGTTTAATCCGTGGGCTCTGCGAGCAACTGAATTGTTTTTCTAGCGCCCAGTGATGACTGATGACTACTGGTCTTAACCGAAAGCATGTAGTTGGTACTAACACCGGGACTTTTTTTACAGTAGCTTTGCAACTGTGTTTGTTAATTCCACATGAGCTTATCAGGCTATGTTATTAAATTGTGATGGTATAAGAGGAGCCTAGCAATCCACGATGCCTTTTTTTTTTGCCTTATCTAAAGCTCACATCCACTGGTCTTGTGCGATAGTTTAACAAAAGCCAGCCTTCTCTGCCAACCACTGCCCACAATGGAGGACAATTATACCACCCTTTATTTGCTCAGCACCACAAGTATATTTGCGAGTTAATCACAAGCAACAGGCTTCGTGTATTTTCGTGTAATGATGTTGTAGGCTACTTGTGGTGCCCACATAACCAATCATTACACTCGCCTGGTTTTTCACTTCTGGAAATTGGAGGGCAAAGAGAGCAACGGTGCTACTAACATGAGTAATCTAATGTTATTTCTTCCACGATCTCCTTTCCACCCGTTTTGGAGATCACAGGTGTCCATGGTAAGAAAAGGGGAGAACATAAAAGGTGAGATCAAAATAGTCGGTAGGTAGCATTGCAAATTTTGACAGAAAACAACGGTTTCGTAACGAAGCGTGTGATGCCAAAAGAGTCTCTCAAACCTTAAAGGTGGACATTCGGTCTGACCAAAAATTTCTGTCTTGGCCTTCGGTCTTTCGGTCATTTCAGTATTTGAAGAGTGAAGACCGAATTCCAACACAAAAATATCAGGACCGATAAATTCAGTCTCGGTCTCAGTCCTGACCGAAATTCAGCAACATTTTCATATATGTAAAGAAATAATAGAAATTTTCAACACAAAAATCACAAAAAAAATTCATAAGCAAGTATGAATAAAGACTCTTATTAGGTTGCATGCCTATAAGAGTAGGGATGTGAAAATTAGAGTTTAATCCTATTGAACTTAGTGGGTTGTAGGTTGCATTTAGACCTTTTTTTTTTAATTTGGTCTTTTCGGTTTATTCGTTTAACCGAGGAGACTAACAGAATTGACTGAACAAAATTTGGTCTTTCACTGCCCAGGACCAAATTGATGACCAGTTTTCTCGGTCTCGGTCTCGGTCTTGTCGGTTCGGTCTTTTTCTGCCCATCCCTACTTAAACCAACGCCCTCTTTTTTGAGTGATAATTAAGGATGGTAAGCGTTGCGGGGCCGGGTTGGGCTGGAACGGCCCCGCCCCCGACCCCCCGACTTCACCACCCGGCCCCGGCCCCGACCATGGATGCGGGTGAAAAATCCCACCCGCCTCCGACCCCTGCGGGGCCCCGCAACCCGACCGGGGACCCGCAGCAAGTAGCATCTTCATCCAATCAACATAGAAAATTCAAGACAATTATCAACTCAGTGCATCACATGGATTATCTCCTAAGAGACCAACTCACCAACCCATGCATTTGGGCACACTTTCATTCACAAGGCACAGTTGGAGACTTGGAGTATTGGAGATGGAGCAATACCTCGCATGTGAATCGCCTAGAGTATTTGGGAGTATTGGAGACGTGAATCGCCGGCCGCCGCCACGCCTGTGCGCTGCAACCTCGCCGGCTGCGCCCGTCGCCTCGCCACGCCCTTGCATGTCTCGCCGGCCGCCGCAACCTCGCCGCGTGCCCTTGCCTGTCTCGCCTCCCCACTGCGCCCTGCCGCCCTATGCGCTGCCGCCGCGCCCTGTGTGTCGCCGCCGCCCTGAGCTGGAGCCGTGGAGGGGATGGGAGACGTGAGGCCGGACGCCGGAGGGGAGATTGGAGAGGAGGGGAGGGGAGATGGTGGCTGGCGAGTGGCGACGCCGAGATGTGGCCGGCGAGTGAAATGTTCCCCCCGTCCCCTCCCCGGCCAAATGCGGGGCCCCGACCCCAGCGCACCCGCGGGTGAAAAATCCCACCCGCCCCTGCCTCCGTAGGGGCGGGTCCCCGCAGAGGACCCGGCCCCGCGGGGGAAATTGCCATCCCTAGTGATAATACCCAATAGTGTTTACATGAAACAGGTGATTAACGACCTATCGCCTATGAATGGGAGGACGCCAGAAGAGGACAGTTTCCTAATTAAGCCCACAATCGAGTTAAGACGATGTGATAGAATTTAGTTAGTTTCGAGGTGTAATGCATTCATGGCCTGAGCGGCACAAGCTAGCTACCTTCCGTTTTTATTCCCCTCCTTTTCTTCCTTTCCATGGTGTCATGGCGACGCTTAGCAGCATCGTCTTGGAGAGGAAAACCTGTAATGGCCTCCATGACTCATGAGACGAGATGAGCTAGCTTGTGAACAGGTCTCAAGCAGCCAATCAATGTGTTGGCGCCGGCCGGCAAAGTGGCTTTTTTGCGTCTCCGACATGTGAAAGCGCCCGTTGGCCCCCGTCAATCCAGGCTTGACAGCCGTTTCCTTTGATGGTGTCATGGATTCGGCCTGGAACAGCATCACTAGCGTTTGTCTGACGAGAAGGGAAGAAAAAAACGGACGTAAAAGTTCAGGAATAATGCAGTTTCCTAATCCTACCGTAACATCGATCCATTAATTTCAACATGGAAATTTTGGTTTTTCAAATGTTTAATTTGACCCTATACCTGTGACATGGAAATTTCTTTTTAACCGTTTACCATGGAATTTTCTGCAGATTGTTTGATCTCTGAATGGGTTCATGCACGCATGGCGTTGAATTAGGTTTGAGAGAACACGCATTGGTCACAACTTTGCATATATAGGTAGAGTAGCAAAGGACAAAAAGAGAGGATGGTTCAACTACATAGCGATCAAAGACGGCTGAACTGATTAGAAGTTAATAGTGACAAAAGCTTATGTAAAGTAATCTTGGGTAGGATGAGAACTCTATGGCGGGGAAGTTTCCTAATGACCACTGGGTTAAGCTTTTCCAACCTAGAGAGAGTAGAGTGTTGTTTAGCTCTGTCTTTAGGCGTGGATTCACGCAGAGAGACGCTTTGCCCCAATCTAATGCCTAAGCGCGTCAAGCTGATCTCATCTACCCGTCAACGTGGGTCAAACCAGACGACTTGGATGCCATTTTACACAAGGTTATGTGAACGCCCAGATTCTACTCCGTAGCAGTAGCACCATGCTGGCATGCTTCATGTAAACTTGACTACATATAAGCTGATTAGCATGATGGCCTTGGCTAGGAAACCAAATACCAAAAGACTTGAGGACAGATCCGTAACTGCAGGGTTTTTTTACTCGTTTTAGAACATAACCTTGTTATAAACTCATGGAAACTCGTACAGGAAGCTCTCTGTGGACTTTAGGCACTAGTATTTGAGAAGGCAGCTAATGCCAAGCTAGCCGGTGAGCAGGGTTTACCATTCCGACGAAATCCGGTCGGATTTCGCAAAATTTCGACGTTTCGACGAGTCTCGAAAGTAGAAATCATCTAAGATTTCGAGAAGTTTCATCCAAATTTAAATTTGAATTGATAAAAAAAAGAAAAAATCAAATAAAATCTTATAAATACTATGATATTCATAGAACCTATTGGGATATAAATTTTCGAAAAAAATGATATATTATGTGTATTTAAACTTACATCAGAGAAGAAAAGAATAAAAAAATAAAAAAAGGAAAACACTTACATGGGCCGGATTACCGATCGAAATTTCGATGATTTCGATCGGAATTTCGCCTAAACCGACCGGTTTTCAAGAATTTATCGGCAAACTCAGAGAATTTGTATTCAAATTTTGGTTTGTGAAATTTATTCGGAATTTACCGGTTTTCCACCGGATTTCACGAAATTCTGAATTCCGCCAGTGCCCAAAATGGAAGTGCATGTCGGAATCGTAAACCCTGCCGTGAGTGTTTAAGAAAAGTTATTAAGAACCCAATTTCCAGTTTCTAATTTATTTATTTTAATTCTATCAATATGAGGATTTTTTTAATTATTTTTTAGAATTTTATTTTTTTAAAATTTTATTAATAGACATTTCTGAAAATTATTTCTAAATCTGAACCTTTTGTCATGGCGTGGCCAAATCACTTTGTCACGCCACGCGTAGCTGGCGTGGCAGTGTTGTCTTGCCACACCACCGTGGCAGGCGTGGCAAAACAACGCTGCCACGCCAAATATTTTTTGGAAATTAATAAAACTTTTTAAAAATAAAAAAAATCCACTATGAGTTCTAAGAATTTGCCCGAGGAAATTGTTTGGAAGCAATAGATTTTGAAAGATAATACAACAGTTAGAAGTTTCACAATCACAAACAAGGCCTAAGGTACACATGCAGTTTGATATTGATAGAGACATGGTTCGCTTTTCTTTTCAACTCATTGAAAACTTGCATGCAACTTTTGAAGATTATTCGTTGAATTAATGTAATGAATTATCTACATAATTTCTAAAATAAACTTTCAGAAATAACTTAGAATAAGTTATCAAAATTAAGGTTCTAGGAAACACATTTTTAGAAGCGTATAACAAATAATCTACGAATATTTTAGTGAAATAAACTGTAAAGAAAGTACTCTAACGGGAATTTCCAAGCACACCTTAGATTGTGAGCCAATGATTTTTTTTAAGATTTATCAACGATTTTTGTGCTACGAATGTTTTTTGCAATGCAATTCCTCCGTCTCAAAATATAAAAAATTTTAGAGTTAAACACGTTACTAGAAGTGAATGGTGGAGGGTTGTGATTGGATGATTAGTGGAGAGGTAGGTGGAAAAAGTGAATGATGGAGGGTTATGATTGGTGAGGAAGAGAATGTTGGTGGAGAAATTATTATATTTAGAATAAATCCTGATGGCTAAAGTTGTTATATTTTGGGACGGAGGAAGTACATCTTACCTCTACGAGTATTTGAAGGTTGATTAAGCATATCAGAACCATTTCACTATTGACGGGTATATTGCTAATAGTGAAAAATAATTAATGTAAATACAAGTCCCATGTTAAGTTTATAATTTAAACTCGAGTGTGGCCATGTTTTACTACCACGGACATAACTAGCCGAGCTAAGCTCAGTTCGTACTTCGAAGTGCTACAAACACTCTGGCAAAAGTAGGAGATTTATTCTACTGTATAGTCTGTTATACTATCATATTGGAAGCCATTAAATTTGCACCGGTTTATTTTAGGGAAAGTTGCTTATTTGACCCTCTTTCGAAGCCTAATTATCAATATGACCCTACTTTT
This sequence comes from Oryza sativa Japonica Group, assembly GCF_034140825.1. Classification (NCBI taxonomy): domain Eukaryota; kingdom Viridiplantae; phylum Streptophyta; class Magnoliopsida; order Poales; family Poaceae; genus Oryza; species Oryza sativa. The sequence goes on from NC_089035.1 coordinate 38,825,749, forward strand.
TTTTAGTTTGCTTATTTGATCCTACTTTTTAAAAACGAATACTCCGTTTGACCCTGTTTCTTTAGCACCGTTAAGATTTCATTTAAAAAAATAAAAGAAATAAATTTATTTTCCATAATGACCAAAATGCCCTCCAAGCCTATGCACATCTAACCCTATCCTGTGTGCTTGGGCAGCGACGCACGGAGGGGTAGCGGCGGCGGGCCTCTGAGGGAGGGAATCCGCGCCGGCGCCGGCTCGCGGAGGGAGGACGGCGACGCCGGCTGCGGGTGGAGGTAGCGTCTGTGGGTGGGCCGCGGCGATGCGTTGAGGAGGAGGGGCCGCTGCGACGGCTCGACGAGGAGCGGCGGCTCATGGAGGGCGGCGGCGGGCCTCCGAGGGAGGGAATCCGCGCTGGCGCCAGCTCGCGGAGGGAGGATGGCGACACCAGCTGCGGGTGGAGGTAGCGGCGGTGGGTGGGCCGCAGCGGCGCGTCGAGGAGGGGCCGCTGCCGTGGCTCGACGAGGGGCGGCGGCGGCGGGCCACGAAGGGAGGGAGGGAGGACGGCTGCGTCGAGGCGTGAAGGGATTTGCCGTGGTGGCGGTTGCGGGTGGAGGGCCGCGGCGGTGCGACGAAGAGCGGCGTCGGACAAGGGCCTAGAGGACGACGACTGTGGCGTTGCTCCTCCTCGATCTGAACAGGACGAGCGGTGGCGCTGCTCCTCCTTGACTAGAACAGGGAGGACGGCGGCGACGGGCGATTAGCGGTAGTGCACAGGGGAAGGGACCGCCGGCGGTGGTGGTGCGGAGAGGAGGGAGCACCGACGGTGGCAGCGCACCATGTGACATGTTTTTCTTTTTCGGTGGACACAAATTTGCACGAGAAACTGGGTTAAATTGACAAGGGTATAATTGGAATTTTTGTCTTGAGTTAACACCGTCACGTTGCCTTCACGGAATAGGGCCAAACCTCATCTTCGTTTAAAAAAAAGAAGGTTAAATGAGTAAAGTCGAAAAAACAGAGTTAGTCTTAAAATTAGGGTAAAAAAACAATTGTCCCTTTATTTTAATAAAGCCCAGTTTGATTTGGTTACAAACTAGGACGAATATACGCCAATTTTGGCATGCATAATTCTCCATTAACTTCTTCTATTCCAGTCCATTATCTTCTTTGCCACCATTGATATATGCCTAACAATTCTCACCGACTACGCTAATCACCGTGAGCCCATCCCCAAATCTGGGCCCTTGACGTACACGAGATTGGCCCCGCGGGGCGGCAAAAATGGGCAAAAATCGGTGAAGAACTTCGCTTCCACTCCGGTCTCCCCCGTCTCTCCCCGTTTGTTTCCTGTATATAACGCGCTCCTGCTGCCTCACACCCCCTTGGCCGCGAGCTCTGCACAGCGAGAGAGAGAGAGAGAGAGTAGAGAGAGAGGAGTGAGAGAGCCGGTGGCACCCAGCTAACCCACTCGGCCGCCACCAACTGCGGCCATTTCCGACGACGCCGACGCCGGGGCGCGCCCGTCGGTGCTCCCAAGTCCGCCTTCTCTGCGGGTGCGTGTGCTGCTGCATCCAGCATCCTCCTCCCCTTCTTCCTCACCGTGTGGCATCTGCGTGCCTCCTGTTCTTGTGTTGCTCCTGGGCTCTTCTTGATCTGGTTTGCGTTTGATGCGTTGCCGGTGGGAGTTGCTCGATCCGGGCTTGGTGCTTCTGGGTTTTTTTTTTCCGATGGCGATGTGGCGCCACCATTTGCTCGATTCGGTGTCCGGGTTCTCTCTTTTTTTGCGCGGCAGCAGCTAGCAGATTTATTTTTCTGTTGCCTTGCTCCTAGCCAGTGGCGATGTTGGATTTTGCAGCTCCCTTCTACTTCGCATTTTTATCAATTATTTACTCTTTTTTTTGGTGTGTGTGTGTAGTTGTTCTCCTGGGCTTTGCTCTCACTATGATGCTGTTCTTCTCGGGAAAATTTCAGTTCTTTGCCTGCTACTCTCTCTCTCTCTTCCTTCGTCCTCTGTGGCCGCATTGGATTGTTTTCTTTTGCCTCGGTGAACTCCATGCTCACACGAATCCTCCCTTGTTTCTTGCTCCGATTTCAGATGAGAAGCTGCTCCACCGCGGCGGCGACAGTGTGGTCGGCCACCGCCTGAGACCGGAGAGCCATAGCTGACGGCTCGGGGGAAGATTCAGGTGGGCTCGCAGAGAACGAAAGAGAGTCCCCATGGGTTCTTTGGAGACGACGAACACGCGGTACCGGCCGGCCGGAGCAGCGTAAGATCTCCCTACCACCACGCTGTCCCGATCTGAAGAAAGGCTCCACCTTTGCGTGCCTCTCTTCCACTGTTCTTCTCTCTCTCTCTCTCTCTCTCTCTCTCTCTCTCTCTCTCTCTCTTTAGCTGGTTTACATGCTTTGATGTATGTGCTCGCTTGCTAACCCGGCTACTGTGGTGCGTTGCTTTGCCATGTGCTATCATGTGTTGCATGTCGAGTTCGATTGACTCAAAAACTAATTACTTCTACTTCTTGGTCGATGCGTGGCGCCCGGCGCCGGCCATATCGTCGTGGTATTCTTGCAGGAGGTGGTAGTGGTGATGGTGTACTGGTTTTTAGTACGCTGTACAAGATGCCGTTGTTCTCCTTTTGGTCTCCGTTCATCATGCTCTCCTCCTTAACTTCCCTCATATTGTAGGTGGTGTGGTGGGTGGTAGTTGTGCAGCTTTTATGGCATCCATCCTTCCATTTTTTTCCATCCTCCCCCTTGTTGATGCTGCTGCTGATTACAGCTAAGAGAGAATCAGAGAACAGCAGAAACGTGCTATCTCTGCATGTTTTACTCTCTCTTTTCTAGTGTGCTGCTGCTCCTGATGCGAGTTGGTTTGATGCTGATGTGTGGAGAAAATGGATGTCTGTTTTTGCGGATTTTCCTTTATCTCCAGACGGAAAGTTGGTTTTACTTTTGTGGCCATCTGATCCCCTTTTTAGCGGCTGCAATTTGGTTAAATTGGATGTGCTGTGATGTGGAGCCAGGCGTCGGTGGTCATGTGTTTTCACTGCCAATTTGACCCCAATGACTGCACCTTGCATCGCCGGTGCCATTAAAATTGCTACACACATTAGTTCCATGTGCAGTCCTCAGTGGTCACCAGTCTTTAGGCACGTTGAAGCGTAAGCTACAGTTGTTTTGTGCCTGTGTGGCCCATCAGCGCCAAATGGGCGAGCTTAGCGTGTGTATAGAATGCTGGGTTTTGGCTAGTTGGATGCTTCGATGCACGCTAGTCTAGTGGGTTCAGTAGTCAGGGGCCGGCTCCGTTGTTTTGAATCAAACTTCTTGACAAAGCTTTGGTGTTCACAGCTGGGATTACCCATGAGTGCAGCTTTTCGTTTCATGTTTAACGTTATTTAAATCGCTAAGCGCACTTTTAAATTTGAGACCAATAACATGGGGTTAGGTACTGGAGTATCTTTGTGATTAGTGATGCTTTTCTTTCCTAAAAGATGTGGTGTGACTAATAAAGGAAGAATGGAGGAAAATGAATTGGCACCACTTCTTTTTGCTAATCTTTTTCTTTAATTCTCAGTGCGGAGAACCTTGCTATTTTGTTCTCTTTAGCCTTTTTTCTTTGATAGCTAATCAACTTTACTATGATCGCTTTTCCATACTACCGTATGAGAGATTAAGTACTCCTTTGAAAAGATGTGCTATATTTTTTTTATAGATTTAGTGTTACTAGGGCTGTTTGTCCATATAGGCCAGCCAGATCAAATACACACAAGACTAGTGCAAACTTCTAGGAAAACAAAACATGATCACCAAGAAAAATGTTTTCTAAGCTATCTTTTTGGGATTAACTAATGGGAACAATGGGGCCTTACAATTGATATGGACCTTGGCTAGCAATTTTTATTACTTCCATGTGCTTTCGATAAAACAGTACAACAATGTAAGCTGTTTTTTGGGGAAAATATATCATACTTATTTATTCAGTAGTTCTTTCATATACAATTTCTTCTTCAGACAGAATTCCCCCTTGTGTCTTCATACCTGGTGCAAATTCCAAAGTTTTGTTTCATCTTGCTGACTATCCTACATTCAGGGGTTGCTTTCTGAATTGTTCTTTACCAATTATTATTTGATGCCCAAATAATTACTGTAAGAAGTCGCTGTCTGACTGTTTCTTCTATACCTTCTTTCAGGGATGACACAGCTAAGAGAAGGACCCAGAAAAGCAAAAGTTTCAAAGAGGTCGAAAAATTTGATGTCTTTGTCCTAGAGAAAAGCTCTGGTTGCAAGTTCCGGTCCTTACAACTTCTGCTCTTCGCGATCATGTCTGCTGCATTTCTGACACTATTGTACACTCCATCTGTGTACGACCATCAAATGCAGTCTAGTTCTCGGTGAGTAGACCTATCAAAAGGAAACTTATTACAATATTCTGTCAGCAGTAGAATATCCAGTGGAAACTAGAACACCAATTCCTGCTCGCATCACAGTGGTTATGTTGGAGTTATATATAATAAGAAATTGCGCATTACCCTTTTTGACCATACCTTTCATATGCTTTACAGGTTTGTCAGTGGGTGGATATGGGACAAGACCATTCCTGATCCACGATATGTATCTTCGCTTGGTGTTCAGTGGGAGGATGTATATAAAACCGTCGAAAATCTGAATGATGGTGAACGGAAGCTCAAAGTTGGACTATTAAATTTTAACAGCACTGAAATTGGCTCATGGACACAATTGCTCCCGGATAGTGATTTTTCGATCATTAGGCTAGAGCATGCCAAGGAAAGCATCACCTGGCAGACTCTTTACCCTGAATGGATTGATGAGGAGGAAGAAACAGAGATACCATCGTGTCCATCGCTTCCAGATCCTATTTTTCCAAGAGGGACACACTTTGATGTTGTTGCTGTGAAACTTCCCTGTACCCGAGCTGGTGGATGGTCAAGAGACGTTGCACGTCTGCATTTGCAACTATCTGCTGCAAAAGTGGCAGTGACTGCTTCAAGAGGCAATCGTGGTATCCATGTGCTGTTTGTGACGGATTGCTTCCCTATTCCAAATCTCTTCTCTTGCAAGAACCTTGTGAAACATGAAGGCAATGCTTGGATGTACAAGCCTGACTTGAAGGCACTAAGGGAGAAGCTCAGACTTCCAGTTGGATCCTGTGAACTTGCTGTTCCACTCAAAGCAAAAGGTATGTCTTACTGCCTTCATTTTTAAATGGCTTCCCATTTCATGCCACTTAATCCCTATGATATATAACAAGAGAGCCAAATATGAAGTAGTTAAAATATCGATGTTGCTGTAAGTAAGCTTTTAGAATCTACCATTGCATTTCTTTTTCGGGAATGAGCAAGAGTGGTTGCTTTATCGCAGATGTATCAGTAATGTTTTGGTGATTTTGTCCGGAAATGTTAGAACATACTTTTGCACCTTCTAGTTTTATTTTCCTGCGTGGCATTGAAATTTCCACTAGATAACATCTTTCATCTCCTTTACAGCACGACTTTACTCGGTAGACAGACGGAGGGAAGCATATGCTACTATTCTGCATTCAGCAAGTGAATATGTCTGTGGTGCAATCACAGCTGCCCAAAGCATTCGCCAAGCCGGATCAACTAGGGATTTTGTTATTCTTGTTGACGAGACCATAAGTAACCACCACCGGAAGGGCTTGGAAGCTGCTGGGTGGAAGGTTAGAATAATCCAAAGGATCCGGAATCCGAAAGCTGAGCGTGATGCATATAATGAGTGGAACTACAGCAAATTCCGTCTATGGCAGCTCACAGATTACGACAAGATTATATTTATTGATGCTGATCTCCTCATTCTGAGAAATGTCGATTTTCTGTTCGCAATGCCAGAAATCACTGCAACCGGCAACAATGCGACACTGTTCAACTCTGGAGTAATGGTTATTGAGCCTTCAAACTGCACATTCCAGTTGTTGATGGACCACATCAATGAGATAACATCCTACAATGGTGGTGACCAAGGATACCTGAATGAGATATTCACATGGTGGCATCGAATTCCGAAGCACATGAACTTCTTAAAACATTTCTGGGAGGGGGATGAAGAGGAAGTGAAAGTGAAGAAGACTCGGTTGTTTGGTGCTGACCCACCAATCCTCTATGTCCTTCACTATTTGGGTCTCAAACCATGGCTGTGCTTCCGGGATTACGACTGTAACTGGAATAACCCGATACTGCGGGAGTTTGCCAGTGATGTTGCACATGCCCGTTGGTGGAAGGTACATGACAAGATGCCAAAGAAACTTCAGCACTATTGTCTTTTGAGATCAAGGCAAAAGGCTGGGTTGGAGTGGGATCGGAGGCAGGCTGAGAAAGCAAACTTCACCGATGGACATTGGCGGAGGAACATAACTGATCCTAGGCTGAAAACTTGCTTTGAGAAGTTCTGCTTCTGGGAGAGCATGTTATGGCACTGGGGTGAATCCAAGAACTCAACGAAGGAAAACCCTGTGCCGGCCACACCTACCGCGAGCCTCACAAGTTCATGAGATGTGTAGATAGCCCTATACCAGATACAAACTTCTAAGCTCCATACATACATAGCAACAGCTTGTAAAGGTAGCTATGCTTAGGTTTCTCGACAAAACTATACCTTGTGTTTGCTATCATGGCTTCGGCTCCACTCTGGCTGCTTTGATAGCTCACAATTTTTTTGGTTTTTTGGCCAATAATTCATCAGTATAGGTAAATTTTCTGTTCATGAATTGTTTGGTCAGTCTGGGGTTGGTTGTTGCTCGGCTGCAATAGCCTAGTTCGATGTATGGTGGTTGAACTGTTTCGGTGATAAAATCTGGAGTGACGCAACATGAGATTGCTGACCAGCAAACACTGCCTCATTTTGACATGAAATACAGTATTGTTTTAAAATTGAGTTGGATTAATACGGTCACGGCTGACATCCACAGATGGTTGGACGTTGGAGCAGCTGGGGCCATTTTGCACTGGAAGTCCCTGAAGCACACGAGGTTGTATGTATGCTTTGCTTATATTTGGCATACTTAGTTAAGGCTTAAGAGATGGGAATCTTTGTTTTTCTCATAGCAATTAATTGCGGGACTTGCAATCAAACATGCATTCAAAACTCAAGTGATGAGCCCCATTCGTGGGGCACTGATGCACAGCTGCACAGGCAGAGAGGCAGTGCCAACCTAACAATGCAGCATTGAAACGCACTGCTGCTCACTGCAGGTGTGGAACATGGGCACAACCAGATTTCTGAAGAGATCTGGTGGCAATGCCATGCTGCCAAAGAAGAACAACATCATAATTTCCCAGTATCAATTATTTAGCCATGCTTCCGTTCCTTCGAGATGCAGCCTTTCGGGGGTAGCTCATGCTGCTGCCCTTTTCCAACGGCAACGCACCGACTAAAGCAGAAGTGTTAGGCTGTACAATTTCTAGCAGCGTCGTTCGCCAAAGATACTCCTAATCTCTCTTTCTAGTAGTACTTCCCTTGTCCTTCAAGATGGGAGTAGTTGGAGGATTGCATCACAAGTGATTGACTAGTTTACTTCTCAAGAACTAGTAGTGGTATAATGCATTTATGCATCTACTGGTACTTTACTACATACTGGTACTGTTCATCCACGAGCTTGGCATTGGGGGCAGTACACAGCTAACGGAGTACATGAGCAAATTTTGTGAGAGAAGTAACTTGCAAATGCAGTGAGCCAGAAGCTGAAACATGAGGAAAATGTGAATTGCGTGAGCATCCCTAGCTAAATCTACAGGAGTCGTAGTAAACGAAACGGGTCAGCTACTAAGGTTTCATCAAGCTGTTGTTTATGAGGTTGCTGGACTTGTTACGACTTAGCACGAACATAAACAAATTCCCAGTGGGCTGCGAGACATTTCACGCGAATATCGTGGAAATCCTACCAACCCAGCCGTCCAGAGAGAGAGAGAGAGAGAGAGAGAGAGAGAGAGAGAGGCGTACGGGGTAGGAGTACACACGTGGTGGTGTTGGAGTCCGGGTGTCCCTTGTCCGGGCGAGCACGAGAGTGTGGCGCGGCCACCGAGTGTAGTATGTCATCTTCCGCGGCCCTGCGCCACAGGCAGCACCCACCAGCGTTGTCAGGCAAAGCGAGCGGTCGTCGCGCATGGTAGGGCATGGACCGACTCCACTCCAGTGCCCACTGCCCTAGGCAGGGAGGGACCCTTCCCGCGACACGCGTCCTCTCGTCGTACCTGGTGCCAGGCCAGACGCCAGCTTTCGTGCTTTGACCGGCTAAAGAAAACGGGAGGGCGAAGGGATTACCCTACTACAGTCTTGTGCAAGCCGTCGCCGTCGACGCGGAGGAGGGCCGGCCGGTCCTCACGCTGGGACGTACCGCGTACGTGACGGCGTGTGCGGGGATGCCATCTGCCATGCCGGTGGCAGCGGCAGCGGATCGGGGGCGGCTAGTCAGATTGGCATGGGGACTTCGCCGAGTTCGGCTGCGGGGGCTTCGAATCGGAGAAGTTTTCGCTCAGAAATAGCGGATCGGGGCAGCTCCCGGCCGGTGCACCCGGTGGGGTTGGCGTGCTGCTCGGTAGCCGGATGGTCGATGGGTTGGCACGGATGCCACGGGCCGGACGTATTGGACTATTCGGTTGGTTTCTTGCTCGTGTTTTGCGTAGTGGATATGGTGGCCCTCGTAAAGGTTCTCGTGTTCGTGTTCGAGTAGTGGATATGGTGGGCCTCGTGAGGGCTCAGTAGTGGGCATGTGGTCATCCGGTACAGAAGGAAAGAAGCCCACAAGGAGAACGTGTACAAAGGATGAACCGAACTCAAAGGAAAAAGTTCAATCAGAGTTCCTAAAAAATATAGATCGGATATTATTCGTACAACCATAAAACCAGTTAAGAACGACTCCCTCTACTATTAATACAGGTTCAAATTTACCTCCACATGTGATTTGGACAATGGTTTTTGTCTTATGTGCCGGCACACTAACCTAGTCTTTATCCTACGTGGCACATCTATCTATTATATATATTATTAAAGGAATAGAAAAATGAGTCTTTACGTTTGCTCTCATGGTCTAGAAATTTTCACATTAATCGGAGAAAAAGAAAAAACAGAGTTCATATAGAAATACAATTTAGAAATAGCTGAAATTCGGAATTAAAAAAAAGGAATATTAGAATAGGAGACTAGAGTCCATATAGAAATACAATTAGAAAATAACTGAAATTCGAAATTAAAAATAAGGAATATTAGAAGTAAAGTATAAAGTCCATATAGAAATACAATTAGAAAATAATAGAAATTCGAAATTAAAAATAAGAAATATTAGAAGTAGAGTATAGAGTCTATATAGAAATACAATTTAAGAAAAAAATAGAAATTCGGAATTAAAAAATAAGGAATATTAGAAGTAGAGTACAGAGTCTATATAGAAATACAATTAAGAAAAAAATAGAAATTCGGAATTAAAATAATAAGGAATATTAGAAGAAGAGTATAGAGTGAATTTAAAACTAACTAAAATTCAGAACAAACATAATAAAATTAAAAGTAGTGTTTAGAGTCCGTATAAAAATACAATTTACAAATAACTAAAATTTGAGATTAAGAAAAATATGGGAAGAAGAGTTTAAAGTCAATATAGGAATGCAATTTAGAAGTAACTGAAATTCGAAATTAAAAATTAAAGAATACTGAAAGATGAGTTTAGAGTACACATAGAAATACAATTAAAAATAATAAAAATGCAGAAATAAAAAAATAATATTATAATAAGAGCATAGAGTCTATATAGAAATACAATTTACAGAAAATTCGGAATTAAAAAAATAAATATTAAAAGACGAGTCTAGAGCCCATATACGAATATATATATATATATAATTTACAAATAATTAAAATTTGATATTAAAAATAATTAATAACTAACACGTATATAAAATACAATATGAATATTACCCATTAGTAGTTTCGTAAAGTTATTGCAAAATTTAAAATTATATCATTTTAATATATTTGAATAATATATTGAGAAAACATATATATTATTATTATATGAGAGAAAATATAATGATACTAGCCGCGCAAGCTGCGCAGGCCACCATACTAGTTTTTTTTAAATAGTGGACCCACATGTAAGTCCATGTCTCATATTCTTCATCACGTCTCCCTCTCTCTCTTTCCTCTTCCTTCTCTTCACTCTTCCTCCCATCACACTTCCAACAAACAGTAGAGACAGAGAGCCCGAGAGGGGTGGAGGTGGCGATGAACCGGAGCCAGGAGGGCACCGGTGACTATTCCCCTCTTCCTTTCGTCCTCTCTCCTAGGATTGGGGTGCCATGGTCGTCAGAAGCAGGAAGGGCGTGGAAGGCGGTGGTGGTTCCAGCAGCTCCCTACGAGTTGATTGACTTATTATTTTTTAATCATTTACATGTGGGATATATATATATATATATATATATATATATATATATATATATATATATATATATATATATATATATATATATATATATATATATATATATATATATATATATATATATATGTTTTAAATTTCTTTGATGATTGGGCTATCACATGAATGTCACATTAGTAAAAACGACCATCAACATTGTCAAGGAGTTTTTTTGCACGGGTTTAGTGGTTGCTAAATAAGATCGGACCTATATTGGGGACCTTTTCAAAATTCTAATCTGCTTCTATCTAAAATGATAAGTTGGTTAAGTTGGGCTTGAAGGTCGAACTCAAGGGTCCAAAGAAGGCCTCTCTGAACAAGTTGGGCTGGGCCCGTAAATTCTGTGTCGCATTTGATAATCTCATTCAAAAGGCAGTCAACACCCTTTGTCCATGTTCCTTACTACAATCCTACAGTCGAATAGATGGTCGTTTGCCAGGTTCGAAGTGGATTAGCATCGACGATCCACAAACATCTTGGCGCTTCTGTTTACTTGACATTGACTGGTGCGTCACGGCGCATTCGTTGTCCAGTGCACTTCCGAAGTGGGTAGGCGGAGGCGCAGAGCACAACTCCGAAGTTGGTTGGTCTTGGTTCAGTACTTCTGCTCGTTGGGTCGTAGGGCCGGTTGCGCACATCTGCATATGGGGCGGTGAAGAGGGCGGTGGTCGGTGGACGCTACGGCGGAAAAAAGGTTGCTGCGAGTGATGGCCTGATGGACCACCACTACGAGTGAGGCGAGATGATAATGTTCTGGCGACGCCTCAGTCATGCTAATTGCGGATAGCGCACGCGGCACGCCGAACCTATCTGCTTGTCTGCATCCGCACTCGGCCGACTCAAAATTGGAAATTTCAGCTGTTTCTTTTCATAGATTTAGCCTTCACGTTCACGGTCGGCTAGCACTAGATCATACATCCTCATTGATCAAGGAAAAGGCTTTGGCCACCCTTTCATTAAACATTATGCACGGCACAATGCGTTTGCACAGTTAAATGGCTATACGCCGTTGGCAGTTTGGCACCATCTCATTCGAGGGGATCACACAATGGACCACCATTTACTTCTTTTTATGCTGCTCTAACTAATGTATTTTGGGTATCCACTTGTCACCCTGTATGAAGCTGGCGACGCTGTACACGTCGACGTGGTCCCTGGGCACCTGGCTGCTCCACCCGATCCTGCTCCCGCTGGCGCCGTCGCCGCCGGGGCCGGCGCTCTCGTACTCGCCGTAGTAGAGCGTCTTGAGCGCGAAGTCGCCGTTCCACGCCATCCACCCGCGCGGCTGCACGATCTCGGAGAGCGTGCAGCCGACGTACACCGTGCGCGAGTACTCCTTCCAGGGCCGGCCCAGGTAGACGTGGTGCACGTCGGGCTTCTCCCTGTACAGCGCCATGTAGTCGTCGCTGCCGTTGACGACGCAGCCGCGGAGCACGATCCCCGTGGGCTGCGCCGGGTCGGTGCGCCCCTGCGCGGTGACGGCGTCGTTCTCGCCCTTCTCCGGGCGGAGCTGCCTCGGGAGGACGATGAGGGCGGTGTCGCGGAGGACGGTGGCCGAGTTGCCGAAGACGAAGTCGACGGTGCCAGAGACGCGGCACCGGGTGTAGAACTGCCGCATGGCGTGCGCGTACAGCGTGTCCTGGTGGCCCAGGAGCTCCACCGTGTCCAGCACCGTGCGGTCGCCCGTCGACCGGAACGCCACCGCCTGGTGCGCGTCGGGCCCGGCCGTGTTGGAGATCGTCAGGTCGCGCGCCATGAAGCCGTCCGCGAGCACGCCTGGAAACAGATAAGAGATTAAGATCACCAAACACATTACAGCCGGATTAGGATTACTGTGAGCACGAGTACGATCACGTCTCGTGACAGATAGTACATCTCAGGGTAAAGTTAAAACTGAGAGTTGTGACTAGCCGAACGAACCATGCCAGGTCTAGTCGGCAGTCCACGCCTAGTTTGGCTATCTGTTTGGCAGGGACCAACAAAAGGGAAAGGCACGAAAAGGTACAATCTTTTACTTTGCCTATGAGTAGAGAGGCTCGTGATGCTGGGACGCATTGTCGCTTCCGGCCACACTAATTGGATGGCCTAAGAACGAATAAAAAAGAACGAATGTTTCATTGCGCGATAAGCCGATTGATTAATCATTTGCAAGGGGGAAAACACAACAAGTATTTATCACATCCCACTATCCCAGATGGTTTGTACTCTCTTTCTCCTCCAAAGGTCTGGAGACAGAGCCTAATTCTGAAGAAAAAGATTGTTTTAGTTCAGTGCCAAATCTTGCCCTTCTAAATTTTGTAGTCTAAATAGTACTACCTGTGTGGTGTTTGGGGTTAAATGTAATACTTGCTACATCAATAGAATTCTCTATCAAAATATTGGTAGGGCCAAAACTTACCTAAAATTTAGGGCTACCAGGAAATTGGTGGGCCATGTACCTAAAGATTTGGAATCATCTTTGTAGTGTATAGAAATTTCATATCTGTCCAATTGTCCAATGAATTACTCTAGCACTTCAATGGCAATTAGCAGCCATTAACTGCATGCGGTACTACCACAAGTTTTTTTTTTTATAAAAAAAATATCAACACCAACTAAACACAGCATAACCAGGGTTTCCAAACCGTTGGGGCCGGGACTACCGCGCCTCGGCGGTAAGCACGGTTACCACGCAGTAACCGTGAAAAAACCCGTACGAAACCATGCAAAATTTATCAAAAATTTAAATTATTTTTTAAATTTATTTGAATTTAAGGAGGTTACCGCGGTTTTTCTATTACCGTACCCTGCGGTAACCGCGTGGTTACCGACGGTAATGTAAACCCTGAACATAACCAGACATGCACACAAATATATTTGTACATCAAAATTTGAACTAACGTAGGTAGAGTCATATATACACGACTCACCATCACACAAATGGCGTTCCCCTACTAAACAGATGTCCTAAAAGCGTGAAGTCAAACCTTGAAACCTTACATGCTTAATTAATTAAAAAATATTTAGATTTCACACAAAACCATATTGATAGATTTTCATGAAAAACACTGCAAGAAACTTATATTTTAATATATGGTATTTTTTTTACAAATATACATAGTTAGATAAATAGCGATAAAAAATGCATCAGGGATTGCGTTGATCTCCATGTAAGACTAGGGTAGGGTAGTGTCTGACTAATTATCATGGACAGTGGAAAAGAGATATTGGGGGTACAATTTTCACATTCTCATGGTTAAATAACTTCCTAATATAGACGTAGTCAAGTAGGGTTCACATCATCTATTATAATGACATTCTTGTTACAGACATTGACACGTAGAACGATAGAAGGGTGAGATCCATATATCAGGCCATCCACAATGGGTGTCCCTGGGTCGTCTCCCTAGGAACGGCCGTCTGCCCTCCGTTAGCTTTTCAGTCGGACCTTCTCCACTGCCAGGCGCGCGGCTCCTCGCTAGGGGTCGCATTCCTTAGCAACTTTTAGCTGAGACACCGAGCCGGGAGACGCATTGCAGAGGGCGTGGCTAGGTGAGTGTCCCATGGACACCGCTACCACCCCACATTTTACCGTTCCACCCCTCGCCCTCGTCGTTGGGAGTAGGTGACGACCGGCGACGACCCCGCGAAGGCGACGGGCGGAGGAAAAGGGGTGGCGGCGCGGCACACGGCCTCCGGCCGACCCCGTGACGCGCGAGAGAGAGAGAGAGAGAGAGAGAGAGAGAAATGGATCCGACGGCGCAGCACGCGACCTCCGGCGGCGACGAGGGATCCACGCGCCACTCGCCACCACCGGCGCCGTGCCTGCCACCGCCGGCGCCTCCCAAATCTGGCCGCGGGGGGCCCAGATCCGCCCACTACGGCGCCGGATCTGGCGCCCCCAACCGGCGACGGCGCGAGGCGGAGGATGCCGGGGAAGACAACGACGAGCGGCGACGGGAGAGAGGGAGAGAGAGGGGCGGCGGTGGATGCCGGCGACAGGAGAGGCGGCCCTCCTCATCGTCCTCGTGGCCGCCAGCGAAGGGAGAGGGGAGCGGCGGCGGCGGCGAAAAAAGAGGAGGGGGCGGTGGCGACACTGGCGAGAGAGAGAGGGCGGCGAAAAAAAGAGGGGGCGGGAGAGAGATTAGGGGTAGGGTAGTAAAAATAAACATGGGACTTTGTGGGCTGGGATACCCATTGTGGGTTGGAGTGTCTCTATTAAGTTTCTTCAGATTTTGAGGAGCACATCCAGGGGTGTCCTCTATTGCAAGCTAAGTTTCCTTATGAGTGTTTTTAGTTAGTGAAGATACTCTATGAGTGTCTCACAAGCTAAGTTTCCTTATGAGTGTCTTTAGTTAGTGAAGATACTCTATGAGTGTCTCACATCTAGGAGTGTCTCACATCGTGGATGCTCTCAATAACTGTAATGGTAGTATGTCAGAGGATCCTCACGCATGCCGAACGCAATGTTCACAAAAGCCAACAATTAATGGCCGACGTCACAAATTCACAGAAAGGCATTTTAGGTGCAGACAAAGTGCTAAATTGGCTGGTCACGAGCAGCAGCTAATGACACCGCATTGATTCATGCACGTACCACGTGTACCACCGTAGAGAAAAAACGTACGCTGTGCCAGCTACCGTATACGTACAAAGACAAGATAGCGTTGAAAGAAGGGGAAAAAATTACGGGTATACGCACCTACGGTGGCCGTGTTGAACGTGGAGACGCCCGGCGTGTCGGCGTTGAGGTCGCCGGTGATGACCGTCTTCCCCATGCCGTCCCCGACGACCACCACGTTCGTCTTCTCCAACGGCACGTTCACCGTCTCCTTGTACACCCCCTCCTTCACGTGCACCACGAACATCTCGTCGCCGTAGTCCGGCGCCGCCGCCACCGCCTCCCCCACCGTCTTGTAGTGGCACCCCGCGCCGCACACCGTCACGTTGGGGGGGAGCCCCTTGGGCACGCCGAGCGCGTCCTCGTCGGCGGCGGACCCCGCCGCCGCGGGCGGCCAGTAGCCGTCGCGCTCGGTCTGCGGCGGGGCCCACCGGAAGGTGTCGTCGCCGTAGCGCTGCAGCGCGGCGAGCATGGAGATGTAGTTGCTGTTGACGGCGATGGTGTCGTCGAGGTAGGCCATGGCGTCGGAGATGGTGCGGGAGAAGTTGACGTACTTGTAGGCGGACCAGCAGTCGTAGAGGTGGAGGAGCGCGGTGGAGGCGGAGAGGAGCGACGGCGACGACGTCGAGGGCGGCGGCGAGAGGCGGTGGGTGGAGAAGGAGAGGAACGTGAGGCAGTTGGTGGCGGCGTTGGTGAGGTTGACGTTGGAGGAGGCGGCGAGGACGGACCGCGCCGTGGAGACGGCCGGCGGGATGCGGGCCCTGAGCGCGGAGAGCGTGGCGGCGAGGAGGTCCGGAGTGGACGCGTCGGCGGAGGCGTTGGAGAGCGTGGAGACGCAGGCGGGCTGGAACCGCGTGGCGTTGCAAGCGAGGAGGACGGCGAGCGGCGCCGCGTAGGAGGCCGGCGCCGGCTTGGACGGCGACGGGGCGTGGTGGTGGTGGCGCGAGGAGAGGGAGGAGGGGAGGTGGAGCAGGAGGAGGAAGAGGAGGAGGCGAAGCGGCGGCGGCGACATTGGAGACAATGTCTGGATGGAGTCGAGTGGGAAATGGAGTGGAGTGTGTAGTGGTGGTTAGACTGGTTGGTTATATCGGCGACGGTATTAGGCGGGGGCAGCTGAGGCTTGGTTGGGCAAATGGGCAAGGGAGGAAAGAAATGAAGAGGATGGATTTTGATGGGTGCAGCAGTAATGGAAAGTACTCCCCATTGCAGATAAGGCATTGATGTGTGTAAATTTGCTGGTAACAGTTGAAATTCTGCTGTTGGTTTTGCTAACCATTTATGTTGTTGGATTGTGTGTTCCATTTCTAAGCATTGCACCCCCAAGATGGAACGGAATCAGATCTCACCTGCGGAAGTTCCGCTAGTGCAAGACCGGTGATACAATGTCTCTCCGCAAACCACAGTCTTCGTTTTTACTGGCAGAAAGTAATATAATGCAGATAATTTCATTCCACTGCATTCCCTTCCCCACGAAACACTGTCATGATCATCGCACGATTTGGAGTTTGATAGCATTCCTCACCTCTACATGCTCTGCCCTGGTTTGCCTCGTGAAGCCGACATGATAGACATCTTTTGAAGCTACGCTAAGGATACTTGAAATTGCCCAACCGTGCACGGCAGACACTTCCCTCTTGGGTTGCATCCCCGTCCGGGTGAATCTAAAGAGTTCGTTTAGCCATGCCATCTGCCGGTCCCAGCGAACACGAAGCCATCAGTCCATCACGATGCCGGGCAAACATGCACAGTTTTTGTACATCAGCATACGTTAATCATGGAAAACTAAACAACCTGTTGTCAGTTTGTCACATATTCACAATGTAGCCATGTGACATTGTCGTTCTGTGATTTTGTCACCACAGCTCGCTCCCCACAGGATGATGTCGCGGCCGTCGAATAGAGATGGGTGGTTTTTTCACATCCTCTTCCACGTAGCCTACTGGTTCCCTGGACATGATCACGGGAATCACAGTGCACACAGGTGACAGGTCGGCATCTGGCGGATCAGTGTCCACTTAGACTGTAGAGTGTACAGTACTCGCCAGTTAGGCACAGCCGCATAGATGCAAATCCGGAAATGCTGCGATATCCTTCACAATAGATTTAGCATGAATTCAATACCACTGCAGCACAAAAATAAATAGAGCAAACAGATTATCTTATGGAAAACTGTTGATTGCATTCTATGTACGACTAGCACAAAAGAAAAAAATAGACCAAACAGATTTCATGCATGAGAAATGACTTTCCAAAACTTGCAAATGAATTGGTGTTTACATACAGGTTGCCGATTGTGATGTTCTGTCTAAAACGCAAAATAGACAATGATACAAAATCTGTAACCCCGGAGGCGTGTATAAGGAGCACTTGAGGAAAAGGAAAAACCAAGATGAAGACATGCTGCTGTAGTGCTGTCTAAGAAAAAAAAATCATGGTCCGCTACTTGATAGCAGACGAAGCAGAAGCAGCAGAAAAACAAAAAAGAAAAAGAAAAAGAAAAACAAAGTATAATGTCAGCAGTCAGTCAGCCAGCCAAATTTCGCCAACCTGCAAAATTGCACGTGAGGAAAGATCAGATCAATATATCACCATTTATCTCCATCAATTCAAAGACAGCAGCGCATGCAGTGGAAATCATCGTCAACAGATTGAATTCTGCATATACTAGCTAAATGCCCATGCGTTGCAACGAAATTAAAAATAAATTATGTCATTACTTTTCCCAATGTTAATTGAAAAAAAAATCATATTTTCTTTGAAATTCGATGTGAATGGATTATGCTGGTTCATATGGCTCACCTTTTGATGTAGAGTGGTAGATGATGGATTCACTGATTTGAATTTCAAGCACAACCGTGGTTACACTGACAGCATGAACCCACATAAGTGCATAGGTATGGTGGCAGATTCACCACCACCACCATTGAGGTCTTTTAAAGGAGTATAGATACTATTTTTTCTATCACATTCAAAGTATATTCGGGATAAGATTACCATAAATTATTTGACAAGTGGAGTATAGGTAAGTTGGAAGTATTCCTGTGTTCAGGTAAGTTCTCTCCCACCCAATTTCAACATTGAGCAATCATCATGTTTAGTCCTTGGTTTTACACAAAGCTAGTACAAAGTTCAGTTTTTTAATTATGAACCGAACAATCTTACCAGGTTTTGATGTCAAAGAAAAAATAACAAGGGGGGACAATAGGTACCAAGTAATACATGGCATATTTTGCACTATATATAAAAAAACTGGAGGGTTCCAGGTTAGCTTGCAACAAAAAATAACTTAAGAGAAGAAAATTTTTGTGGGATTATTACTACACAATACTTTACAGGAATAGTGTTATAAATAATAGAGTAAAGTGCATTGGCGATCCTTAAACTTGTAGGGTTGTGTCATATAGGTCCGTAAACTATCAAAACGCATATCCAGGTCCTAGAACTTGTCAAAGTGTATCATTTAAGTCCCAAATCGACACATCCCCTCTAGGATCCTACGTGGCGCTGATGTGGCATGCCACATAGACGTGACGTGTCATTTTCTTTTTTTCTTCTTTTATTTTTCTTTTTCATTTTCTTCTCATTCTTCTTTTTTTTTTCTGCTCGGGTCACATAGAAAGGAGACGAAACGGGAAAAAAAGAGAAGAAAAAAGGAAAAGGAAAAAAATTAAATGGGTTCCATTTGTCAGTCAAAATGATGCCACATCATGTCCATGTGGCATGCCACATCAACGCCACGTAGGATGCTGAAGGGGTTATGGCGATTTGGGACCTAGATGACACACTATGACAAGTTCTAGGACTTGAATATGCATTTTGAGAGTTTAGAGACCTAGATGACACACCCCTATAAGTTTAAGGGCCATCAGTACACTTTACTCTAAATAATATGTTAAAAGAATGATAATGTAAAGGATCTCACCATTTGTCAAAAGGTGGGAAATTACTAGTTCATTCCAAGCATCTGGGACTCCAGGAAGGCACCAATGACTGCAATCAAGTATGGTTGAAGGATGACTCCATATACCGATATGAGCATCACTTCTGAAGGCCCCCATCAAAGTCACATTCAAGATAGTTGCAGGAACGCTCATGTTCACCACAACCCCAGCGAGTATATCTCCAAATTCACTTCTGTCATCTCCTTTGGCCTCAGCTGTAGGAAATTCTGTTACTTCACATACCTTTTGATTTGAACCACTGTAAGTATGCAAAAAGGGAAAAAAATACAAATGAGTGTATGTCTTTCGCAAATCATTTACACTTTCTTCAAACCACAACAGTAGCAGTCTTGTTTTCATTAGGTGCCTTTATAACACAATACAAGAAGAACAATACACTGGAAAAGATCCGATGTATGTGAGAAAACACACCTCCAATGAGATGGCTCATACGTGCGGAAAAAGACATGTGTTCGTTTTAAATCCACCTTTTCCTTCACCCATGAAGCCCATGTTTCAAGTGCCATTTTGAAAGCAGAATTAATGGATGTACCTAGTTTAAGCAAACCTCCAGCCTCAAAATAGCAGCCCCTGTTAAAAACACAAAACAATAATTACCCATTAGTGAAACAGGGAAATGACAATTTAGTAGATTGTTCGTAAATTGTAACAATTTGCAATAATAGGAATCCACATTAGTAGAAACACTTCTGAGGAATATGCACAAACATAACTTAATAGCATAATTGAAACACAATGCAATTATCGACAGTGTATATTTCCTAACTACGACTATTCTGGTGAAGGACGGAATGCACCAACATCAGCCATCAGGCAATTTTGACAGGAGAAACAAAAACACTGGTACTTGTGTTGCTTTGACCTCAAGTAACTTCACTAAGATTGCAAGGCAACCCATCACTTGTTTTTGTCAATTTGTTACTATCAATACTTTTGATCAGTCCACTTCATGATTCCTGAACAGGATAAATTGTGTTGAGCTCTTAAAAAAAATACTGTCTAGCACCCCTTTGATCTAGGGGTTGCTTAGAAGTCACATACTAAATAACAGATATCTTTCAAAGCGACACTGTGCTACCTATATGCCAAACCATTGGCATGCACAGAACATCTATCCAAGGATTTTTCGCAAAAACAAATGTATTGGAGCAAACATATATTAGGTTCATGATTTTTAAGTTAACTGCAGTAGATATGACAACAATTCTAAGAACAAATTGGTGTTGCTAAGTACAAGTACAATAAGAAAACTCACATATCAAATAATTTGCTGGGAGTCCACCAATGCCCTGAGTTGAAAATAAGCACATCAGCATTCTCCCATTTCCGGCTGATATTATCCATCTTATCAAGCTTGAGAATTGCTCGGACCCTTTTTGGGCTACTGCGAGGTGCAGGGCTCTGTTGTACAAGAAACACCGACCGGAAGAACTCTACATTCAGGTTGAATGACGCAAATCTCACTCCTAAAAACCGGATAGTCTTTGAGATCTGATTGCCATTAACCTCATAAACAGTCTTGGGATTCTCCACCCCTGCCATGAGCATGCAGATGAAAGATTCCCACTGTGTCCGGCTCATGGAGTCCCCCACAAACACAACCCTCTTCCCCCTCAGCCGTTCCAACACATCCCTGGCACTGAACCGCGGCAAGTCGCATCCCCTTGGCTTCCACCGCCATTTCAGGTAGCCGGTGTCCTTCCTCCCATTTGCCAGGCAATTGAATCCCCTCTCCACAAACGGGCAATCGGAGCTATTGTACAAAGGGTACCTCCTGTCCGGCACCCAGCTTCCGTCGAACACGTCGCAGGACTCTAGGTTGTCGCCGGCGAACTCGGCGACCGCATGGCCGCGGCCCTGGTACCGGAAGAGATACAGATACAGCGCGCAGGCGAGCACGAGCGCGACGGAGGAAAGGAAGAAGGCCAAGGCAGCGCACTCGAACGACGGCCCCGAGGGCGCCCACCACCACCACTTGCGGTGCGCGGCCGCCGCCGCCGACACCCGCGGGCTCCCGACGCCGCCCCTCGCTGTGAGCCGCGCCGACGTGCTCCTGCTAAAGCTCCCGGTCACCATCTCGCCGCCGCATCCGCCGCCGCCTGATCTCCCATCACACAAACCCCCAGCAGCCAAATCTGCTCGAACAAATCCACCGGCGCGGCTTCCTATCCCAATACGCCGCGTTCGAATCCCTCCGCCAAATCGGGCCGGATCGAACCTTGGGGGGGCCACCTAACCCCAGTCCCGCGCACAGCTCTCCAGATCACGGAGCACCAAAATCTCTTGCTGCCCACCACGGAAGAGGAAGGAAGGATTTCCACGACGACCGGGATCAGGGCCGGCTACTCACCAGATTCCAACCACCCTTCTTCTCCGGCGATCGCCGGAGCGGCCGCACCCAGCCCCCTGAGCAGGCTCCGGAACTGCTCGATATCTTAGTGGGCGCGTCGCCCGGCGACCTACGGCTACGTCAGCGCTGGCGCGGCGCGAGGAGGAGGAGGAGGGCCAAGTCCGAGGAGTAGAGGAGGAAGACGACGGCTCCGCGCAGAGGAGGAGGGCGGTGGCTGAGGAACGCGTGCGATTTAAATACCAGAGCTTCCAGATACCAGGAGGAAGGAGGTTTCTAGGCTCACTGACCTGTGGGGCCAGTATATGACCTGGCCCACCTGGCATTGAGTTGCAGCCGCTCTGCGCTACGTGACGTGACGCTTTGCTTTTTGACTTTGGCGGTGTCGAGAGGAGGGTGGTGGTTCTCTGGTCGTGCGCGGTGGTGAGGTGAGGTGAAACGAGTGGTCTAAGAAAAAATTTAAAATTTGTTATATCGTGGGACCGAGGGAGTATCACCCTACCGGTAACATCAACGGCCATACGGAGGGTCAAGTGTTCATCGGTACGACCGTACTCGCCCATGATCTGTCCACATCACGAAGGTTAGGGGAGGTCTGCAACTTTTCTGCCATTCTCAGCTCAGAGTTAAATGTGAGGAGAACCGGAGATGGGCTGATGGATTGGGAGGCCTTCTAAACGAACACAACGCCGGATCTAGGCCAGCTTTCATGTGCGGCGCGTTAGTGTTCCATGGCCTGATCTAAGAGGCCGAAACCTTCGGGCAATCCTTTATAGGCCCAACTACAACAGCCCACACGTCCGTGGGGATCCCGTTAGGCCGTTTCCGACCCAACAGCTACGGACCGCACGTTCTCAAAGTCCGGCCTGGGCACATCTGTTGCACGTAGGAAAGGAATAAGTTTACTTTGTGACCCTCAAAAGTGATCGAAATCTAATCCGTAACCCTAAACCACAAAACCGGATACCTCGACCCCTCAACTCTTAAAACAAGTGCAATTCGGTGGTTTTGGAGGACGGTTTCGCTGACGTGGTGCCTACGTGGCATTCTAGTCATCAAATAAATTAAAAAAATAAAGTGGGGCCCACCTGTCAGTGAGTCCTCTCCTACGTTCTCTCTTTCTTCATTGCCAGCAGCGGCGGGAGGACGGGGTGAGCGGCGGCGGCTGGCGGCATCGGGGCGCAGCGCAGTCGGCGGCTAGGACGGCGGCGGCTCGGCCGCGGAGGCTCGCGATAGTGGGAGGACGAGGGGAACGGCGGCGGCGGCGGCCCAATATGCTGCTCGTCATCCTCGCCCTTGCGGTTACCGGCGCGGTCTCCGACGGCTCGCGAGTCGCTGGACCACATCTCCATCAACTGCATCGGCGTCGGGGGACATGTCCGGCTGCCGCTCCGTCCACTCGCGCCCGTTCAGCACCGATGAGGAGGGCGAGGCTCCTCGTCCCCGCTCAGCCGCGGCTCTTCTTGGATAGTCCCGACTGGAGGCAGTCGGCGGCGGGGAGGGAGTGGGAACGGGAGCGGGACGATGGCGACGAGAGAAGAGGAAGCTGGCTCGCGTCGGGATCTTGGTGGTTCGTCGGCGATGATGCCGTGTGCGCTGATGTGCAATCTTGAGCTTTTTAATTTCTGTTTTGCATGCATATAGTGGCTGGGGCTGAAGTCTGGCTTGTTCTTTCCAGTTATGCATGTAACGAACTGCTGATGGAGATGAATAAATAGAGAAGAAAACAGAGAAGCTGCGGTGACTGGTGAGACTTAAGCAGCACAAAAACCACTCTGTTCAGAACTCTGTTCTTCGGTTTTTCAGTTTACTGTTCACAGTCTTACAATCTTCAGAGTTTCAGAGATTCAGTGAGGTTGAGCGTGTGAGTTGTGAGCGAATTGCAAGTTTCCTGACGACGGTGGTGGTCTCCCCCTCTCCCCCGCCGTAGGCGACGACGCGATGGTGGAGAGCGCATCCAGCGCGCCGTTCCCGAGCGACAGGAGCGTCACGCCGGCGATCGTCGGGAGAGGCGGAGCAGCCACGAGAGGCCCTTGAGGCTGGAGCAGAAGTACACCGCCGCCGTGTCACCGAGCAGGTAGAACAGCACGGCGAGCCAAGCCGCCATCACGCCGTAGCCAAGAACCCGCCGCTCCACACCGAACACGCAGTCGAACAGGTACAGGTAGTCGACGTAGCCACGCGGGAATCGCCGGCGATCATGGCCATCCTCCTCGGCGACGTGCTCGCACCTCTCCCCATAGCTCTCAACCTGGAATACGCCGCCGCCATCGCGACGCCCCCGGATCCCGCCCTCCTTGGACGACGATACCACCTCCGGCGGTGTGCCGCCGCGCGGCAAGATGATGAAGAAGAAGGCGAGCAGGAGCAAGAAGGCCACGGTGACGCTGGCACCGATCAGCACCCTTGTCGCCGGCTAGTGCGGAGAACAGACGACGACCCCATCTCGCCGAGAGCTGGCCTCGCCATCGTCGACTCCTCCACTGCGGGGACCGCTTCAGCTCCCGCCGGGTGGCGCCACACCGCAGCCCATGCCCTGCCGCCGGCCGAAGGGGAAGAAGGGGAGAGAAAAAGAGAGAGAAGGGAGAGAGGGAGGAGGAAGGAGGACTGACATGTGGGTCCCACAGTTAGTGGGCCCCACATTTTTTCTGTGTGTGAATGACAAACGGGTCCCACGTAAATTTTTTAACTTTAATGCCACGTAAGTGCCACGTCAAACGCCACGTGGATCAAAGGCTTGGTCAATATTGCCACGTAGGTGCCACGTGGCGCCACGTCAGCAAAACCGCTCTCCAAAACCACCAAGGGAGTCAAATTGCACCGGTTTTAAGAGTTTGGGGGGTCGAGATATCCGGTTTTGTGGTTTAGGGTTACGGATTAGATTTCGATCACTCTTTAAGGGTCATGAAGTGAACTTATTCCTGTAGGAAACTATGTTGGAAAAAGTACACCGAAGGTCCCTCAACTTGTCAACGAGTTACAAAATCGTCCCCTAACCGCAAAACCAGATATCCAACGTCCCTTAACTAACCAAAACCGGTCACAAATGGTCCTTCCGTGGTTTTCACCCCGGTTTTGTCCTATGTGGCGGCTGAGTCAGCGTGGGACCCATGTGGACTCCATATATCAGGCTGCCACATCAACGTTGAACACCATGATTAGCACGGCCATCACCAGGTGTGGCCGGTACTTGCAACGAAGAAGCCGCCACAACGCGCCCGACTCGTACCTCCGGTCCTCCTCGGCAACGCGGACGATATCCTTGAGCTCGGCGTCGACGTCGGCGGTGGCCGCCCCGGCCCTGCGGATGCGCCACAGCAAGTCGCGGGCCTCGTTGAGCCTCCCACGCAGCGTGAAGCTGTTAGGCGTGTCCGGGATGGACGCGGCGCCCACGATGACGATGACGGCCGAGACGATGTCGGCGCCGAGTGAGAGTGGAAGTGGCGGCGAGACAACCACCACCTTATTGGGCTTCGGCGTGGGAGGAGACGGAAGTCAGCGGCGGCGGTGCAGCGCTTAGTGGGGGAGCTAAGGACAGCGAGACGGGCAAAGAGCTTGAGGAGGCGGCGGTGGCAGCCATGGGGGTCAGAGAAGGGAGAGAGAGAGAGATAAGGAAGGGAGAGAAGAGGGGAAGGAAAAGAGAGAGAGGAGGCTGATGTGGCAGTCTGACATATGGGGCCCACTCAGCCGCTACGTAGGACAAAACCGGGGTCAAAACCACCAGAGAACCATTTGTGACTGGTTTTGGTTAGTTAAGGGACGTTGGATATCTGGTTTTGCGGTTGGGGGATGATTTTATAACTCGATGACAAGTTGAGGGACCTTCGGTGTACTTTTTCCAACTCTGTTCGCACCGGGAAAAAGGTCTATTCTACCTCATAGTCTGATTTCTCTATCTCAATCGTTAAACCAAACATTAAGCCTATCTCAACTATCAATTCATTTTACCAATATGACACCTACATGAATTTTTTTAAAAAAATACTGTAGAAATCACGTGTAATTTTTCCACCCTCACCTTATAAATTACAATTAACGAAGAAAAAAAAATCAGGACCCACGTGTAGGTGGCCCATTCGATTGAGAAGTAGGAGCCCGAGCTTGTCCACCCCGCCACTGGTGCGGATTTGAAGCATGAGGAGAGACCAGCTAGAGGCAAGGCGTATAATAACGTGCTATCATCAACAGTAGTGGCAGAGAGTATCAACGATGGTGGTGGTGGTGAGAGGATTGAAGGAGCACTCCGGCACTAGTGCTTGGAGGTGGTGGCCTCGTCGTTGGATCGGTGCAACCATGATCCAAGGTAATAAGTATCTAGATACTACCGTAGGATCGTAAGACTATCAGATTTTAGAAATTACATAATTTTATATAAGATATATAATATGTTGTATAAATTAAAATATATAATATTGATTTTGATAAATTTAATTGGTTTTTATGTAAACTTGAGCATATTTATTCACATTATTTTCAATCCACCTTATTAAATAATATTTGGTAGGATCGTAGAGATCGTAATATCGGGATACTATCCAAGATTTCGTAGGATCGTGTGGAAATAAATAGTAAGATCGAGTAACTATGAAAATTACGATATTAGATGAGATCGATATCGTTTTGAATTCGTAGCATACTATCCTAGTATCGTAAAATATTATACAGTTTGGGGTACTGACAACCTTGAATTGCATGTGCCCCAGCGGATCCAACCGCTGACACACTCAATGGCAAAAGGAGGGATTAGGCTATCAGTGCACTTGACGAAGATGAAGGATGGCCGATGTGTGAGAAGATAGGGGAGTGGGGAGTGGGGAGGAGAGAGAGGATGACATATGGACTAATTGCTTTATTATTATTATTATTATTATTATTATTATTATTATTATTATTATTATTATTATTATTATTATTATTATTATTATTATTATTATTATTATTATTATTAACTACGTCAATATCGACGCTTATGTGTATACTGACTCATCACGTGTGGACCAGGTGAATACGCCACGTCGGTTGAAACCGCTGAGCAAACCATCAAAGGAGTTCACTCCTCATTTTATTTGTTAAGCCAGGGTAGACAGAAAAAAACCGAACCAAAAAGACCGGAACTAGGACTGAAAAAGCTGAGAAATTTGATCAGTATCAGGTGTTAAAGGACCGAATTTCATTCGGTCAATTCAGTTAGTACCTTCGATTAACTAAATAAACTGCACAAATCAAATTTTGGCTCAATAAGACTATTAAGGTCCAGCAACCCAATTAAATCGAATTTTGGCCTCTAGCATGCTTCGATATATGGCCCGTGATAGCGAAGAGAGTCAATTTGTGTTTTGTGGGTGTGTGTTTATGTGTATGGTTTTTTTAATCTGGAACTTAGACTTGCCCTGATTATTTTAGAACTTTTGATATTTCAGTCATGATCGAGATCGAGACTGATTTTCTTGATCTTCATTATTTTCCTAAATTAATTGGTTTCTATTTTTAGATAACCGAAACTTGTAGAAGATCAAAGATCGAGACCGGATTTTTTGGTTTGACCAAACGTCCAACCCTAGTTCAAGGAGTCTTAATGTTACGGTGAGAAAATGAATCGGACTTAAACTATAGTTGAGGAAAGGCAATATAAACTTTTTCCTTACAACATGGTGGAAGTGCAAAACTTCCGGTGATGTGCTTGTGAGTTGTGATGCGATCACTCCTTTCTTATCTCTACTTACCCAACTCACCTCTTTCGTTTTCCACGCGTACGTTTTTCATACTGCTAAACGGTGTATTTTTTATGAAAAATTTTTTATATAAAAGTTATTTTTTAAAAAAATCATATTAATATATTTATATTTATTTTAGCTAATACTTAATTAATCATACGTTTTATTTTACGTGCTAGGGAGTGACGGTTCCCAACCCTCGTTCCGAACATAGTATCTTCGTCGCTTCGGTGAAGCGAACCAGGGAGTCACCGAGTCGGCGTGATAACGAAGAAGAACGGCTTCCAGAACGTCTCGTCAACCCAATGACAAAGAATGGAATTAAATTTAAAAATATACTGTTGATTTGTTTTTCCTTAGAAATATTCGTGGCGTAAAATTTAGAAATATTCGTGGCATAAAATTTTTAGCAGAAATATACCATCAATCTCGCACAACCGTTGTGCAAAGAAGCGTGACGACGCACACCGCGCAGTATCGCGAGACCGAACGTCTTGTCCAGCGGTTCTACTTAATTAGTGATCAATTATCCTAATTATCGAATAATAACTAGTGATTAATTATCCTAATTAGTGATTAATTAACAATTAATCAATCACTAATTAACAATTTTCAACCGTCGTAATCGCTCACTGATTGAGAGAGACTGCTCGGTCTCGCGGTTTGGCCGCGCGAGACCGTGTGGTCTGACGCCGTCTGCACGCACGTCCTCGATTTCGTCGTTTGGTGTCACGGTTTCATTGTACGGGGCCGACACCTGTTATAGATGCTATTTGCGTCGTCACGTCCACGTCACTTATGCGAAACGGTTGCGCGAGATCGACAGTATATTTCTGCTAACAAATTTACATCCCGAGTATTTATGAAAAAAAAACGAATCAATAGTATATTTTTAAATTTAATTCCAAGGAATGGCGAGTTCGTGCTGAGCACGGACGCTAACTTGCACGGGACGTGGAGGCGGATCTCCGGTTAAATGCTTGGCCATACGAAACCGCTTGGTGAGCGAGTGGGTTTACATACGGTTTTGGTTTGAATCTGTCGCAGGTCGCGGCGCCAGACGGCCAGGGGCAGGCCAGCCTGGTCTCGATTGTTTCCTCGCGAGCAGCGCGCGGTGGCGGCGCCTGGTGGGCTCGGGGAATCCCTCTGCAGCCAGCGCGTCCGCGAAATGCATGCCACTTGTATATGGACCAGCGCTGCACATGCACAAGCCGCACGTGCCGTTCCGCTTGGTAGTGAAATCCAGGGGCGGACCACGGTGTTTACCATAACCAGCCTGCTTATCTCACACAACAGAACAAAAACGAACCACCCATTTCAACAAAGTTGGTCACCTTGTTCTCCACAGTTGACAGTAAAAATTCTCGCCGTAGCTCGTTTTTCCCAACATGGCCACGTCACTGCCGGCCAGATTACTTGTCCCATGCAGCTGGACAAAGTACCGTTTGACCCCGGTCCCTTTTGTGATGGCGACATCGTATCGAGAGGGACAGCCAGATCTCCGGTATGGAAAATTGGAAACTGGAAAGCAACGGACGTGTTCACTACGATCTGTGGACCCGATACACTGGCCAAAAATGGAGACAAGCCATGAGCCTCAGACACCGTGGAGGCTAGCCGTGCACCCAGCTGTGAGCGTGGCTAAAACGGCCGCGAGCACCCACAGGATTCGCTCTCCCACACCATCGGCTCGTTCGCACAAAACCACTGCACCACCCACCGGTTTCGGTTTCGCCCACCATTGGAGGCGAATCCCCTCCCTTCATATACCACGCCGCGGCAGCTCGGCGATCCCAGAAAGGCAGAAGAAATCAAGAAACCAACCACCAACTAGCTACTGTAGTTGACTGACAGTGATAGTGGCAGTCATGCAGGTCGTGGGAACCGTGCGTGTCAGTGGCTGCGGCGCGGTGGTGGCGCCCTCGCGCCGGCAGTGCCGCGTGTCCGCGGCGGTGCTGACGGCCGCGGAGACGGCGACGGCGACGCGGCGCCGCGTGACGCACTCGATGCCGCCGGAGAAGGCGGAGGTGTTCCGGTCGCTGGAAGGGTGGGCGAGGTCGTCGCTGCTGCCGCTGCTCAAGCCCGTGGAGGAGTGCTGGCAGCCGACGGACTTCCTGCCGGACTCGTCGTCGGAGATGTTCGAGCACCAGGTCCACGAGCTCCGCGCGCGCGCCGCGGGGCTCCCCGACGAGTACTTCGTCGTGCTGGTCGGGGACATGATTACCGAGGAGGCGCTGCCGACGTACCAGACCATGATCAACACGCTCGACGGCGTCCGCGACGAGACCGGCGCCAGCGCCTGCCCCTGGGCCGTCTGGACGCGCACCTGGACCGCCGAGGAGAACCGCCACGGCGACATCCTCGGCAAGTACATGTACCTCTCCGGCCGCGTCGACATGCGCATGGTCGAGAAGACCGTCCAGTACCTCATCGGCTCCGGCATGGTACGAATCTCTCGAAATGTTGATGCCATTTCTCTGCTTGGTTTCAATCTTTTTTTTGCTTAGCATTGTTGCTGAATCCATGGCAGGATCCGGGGACGGAGAACAACCCGTACCTGGGGTTCGTGTACACCAGCTTCCAGGAGCGCGCGACGGCCGTGTCGCACGGGAACACGGCGCGCCTCGCCAGGGCGCACGGGGACGACGTCCTGGCGCGCACCTGCGGCACCATCGCCGCCGACGAGAAGCGGCACGAGACGGCGTACGGGCGCATCGTGGAGCAGCTGCTGCGGCTCGACCCGGACGGCGCCATGCTCGCCATCGCCGACATGATGCACAAGCGGATCACCATGCCCGCGCACCTCATGCACGACGGCCGCGACATGAACCTGTTCGACCACTTCGCCGCCGTGGCGCAGCGCCTCAACGTCTACACCGCGCGCGACTACGCCGACATCGTCGAGTTCCTCGTCAAGCGGTGGAAGCTGGAGACCCTGGAGACTGGGCTCTCCGGCGAGGGCCGGAGGGCCCGGGACTTCGTGTGCGGGCTCGCGAAGAGGATGCGGCGGGCCGCGGAGCGGGCTGAGGACAGGGCTAAGAAGGATGAGCAGAGGAAGGTCAAGTTCAGCTGGATCTATGATAGGGAAGTGATTGTCTAGTTTAACTTGTCTTGGTTGAATTCTGAATTCCCAGTCCTAGATGATCATGCCATTTCGTTATCATCTCTGTTCTTGTGTTCTCTTTGCAATGCAGTAAATTGGTAATAGTTAATGGTGCTTTGATCTTGGAAATTTGGCGTTGATGTATTTTCTGGTATCATTAGTGAAGATAGTTTGGTTTCTTTTCACATTTGATGATTTGAACCCTCAAATATTAATGTTGAAATACAGAATTTCACATTTCACATTTCAGTTGTGCCTGCACACTGACATTATTCGCATATAAAATTGACATGACCGTTTTTTTATTGAGGGAATTGCACAGTTGCCAGCATCGTGTCCAGTTGATAAACGGATGCAGCAGATTATAAATTTCCCTTGTACAGTCATCTATGTACAAGAAGCATACTAGTTGATAGAAAATCCCTTTTCTTTTCAAGCCAATTGTGAAACCGCTTCGCCAGAACATTTGAGACAAGCAAAATTGCAGTTAATGTAGTTGGGATAACGTACCACTGCCTGCGTGTACTTGGTGTTCAGAAATGTCAAGCTCAACCGAACTGCACCCTGAAGTCGTTTTGGTGCCTTTGATCTTGGAAATTTGGCAGAAATGTATTTTCTGATATCGTTAGTGAAGATTTTTCTTTTAACATTTCAACCACAAAAATTGATGTTCAAATACATAATTCAATTGTGCCTGTTGACTGATATTAGCATATAAAATTGACACGAAGTGTGTAGTTATTTCTATGCCAGCACCAGTTGATAAAGGGATGCAACAGAACAGATAATTCCCTTGTCTAATAATCTAATGTCCTTGTCTAATCATCTATGTATAAGAAGTACAGTTAATAGAATATCCAGCACATGAGGGGCTTTTCTTTTCTGGGCAACTTGTGAAAACACTTTCGGAAGAACATTTGGGACATGCAAAAAATGCAGTCAGTGTAGCTGGGATAACGTACCACTGCCTGCACATACTTGGTGTTCAGTAATCTCGAGCTCCACTGAACTGCACCCTGGGGTCTTCCCAACTCCATGGAGCGCCATCTTTCTCCTCATGCGTTCAGCCTGCTCCCACCTCTCCGACGAGGCCATGATATTTGACAGCAAGATGTACTCTGCATCGTTGGTTGACACACGACGGGAGTGCAATTGGTGGATCTCACTTGATACGAGTTCAGACATCTCTGCATCGCCATGCACCCTGCAAGCTCCGAGCAGGGAGCCCCAGATCACCTCATTGGGTTCAACAAGCATGTTCTTGACAATCTCATAAGCTTCCCTCAATCTTCCAGAACGGCCCAAGAGATCAACCAGGCAGCCGTAATGCTCTACTGCAGCAGCAACCCCGTAAATATCGAATTTGCTGAAGATTCTTAGTCCTTCATCTACAAATCCTCCGTGTGTGCAAGCTCCGAGTACGGCAAGAAGTGTGATCTCATTAGGCTTCTGCTCCGAACACTCCATCTTGGAGAACAACCGAATAGCCTCAATGCTCTGTCCATGGCTGGAAAGTGCAGAGATCATCGAGTTCCAGCATTCGGTGTTCCTCCATTGCATGTTGTCGAAGATATTTCGTGCGAAAGCGAGGTCACCGCACTTGGCGAACATGTCAACCAGGCCATTCATAACGAACTGGTTCTTCCGGATACGGTGCTGGATGATGAAATTGTGAACCTTTCTCGCTTGCTCTAGCGAACCGAGCTGTGCGCAGGCAGAGAGAACACCTGCCATGGTGAACTCGTCCGGCTTGATCTTGTCCTTTAGCATGGAGTGAAATGCTTCCAGTGCCTTCTCGCAGCATCCCATTTTGGCATACCCTGCTATTAGTGCGTTCCAGTTCACCAAGTTGCGCACGGGGATTTTGTCGAACACCGCTTGCGCTTCGTCGGCATTGCCAGCCTTGAAGTTCCCGGTGACCATCGACGACCACACAAACGCGTTCCGCGCAGGCATCTTGTTGAACAGCTCCCTCGCGGTCTCCATGTCCCCCGCGGCAACGTAGGCCTGCACGGCCACGGTCCACGTGACGACGTTCTGCATGCCCAGCGGCATGGCCTCAAACCACCGCCGCGTTTCCGCCATGTCGCCCTTCCCCGCGAACCCCCGGATCAGCGTTGCCCACGTGACGGGAGTCCGTGAGCCCATGCCGGCGAACAGCGCCTCCGCGCTCACCATGTCTCCCGCCGCCGCGTACCCGGCGAGCATGGCGTTGCACGTCACGGCGTTCCGGTCCAGCATTCCGTCGAACACCCTGCGCGCGTCGGCCAGGAGGCCGCACTTGCAGTACACGGACACCAGCGTCGTCCCCACGAGGCGGTCGTGGGCGTTGGCGGATTTCACGGCCTCCGCGTGGAGGGCCCTGCCGAGGACGGGATCCGCGCGGGAGGCGGTTGCCTTGAGGAGGACGATGACAAGGGGCAGGTGGTGAGTACGATGGGGCAGTAGTTTCGAGTAGATGATAGCGGCCTCCCGGAGGAAGGAGTTGGAGGCGTAGACCTTGGCGAGGTTGGCCCACATGTCTGGGTCACGGCATCCTCTCGTCAGGTAGAGAGCGTGGAGTTGCCTCGCTCGGCTAGCCGCCATGGCGAGCGCTCGTCCGCCCTAGCAGCGGCGGCGGCGGCGGCGGCTCGCGGGCTTATATAACGTCGGGGTGTCAAACAAAAATATTTCTGCTATTCTGGCAGTGAAACTTACGGTTTCGTAGGAAACAATATTACTCTGTTGCAAATGGACGATATGACACCGACAGAGATACTAATCCCACAAATCACAAGCAGCAAAGTGATTCCAAGACAGATTATACGCTAGCCATTCCAAGACCAGTGCAGCAAGGACGCTGTCTAATGGATTTCCATCAAGCATCATCAGGTTTCTGCATAAGGTGGTACAGTTCAACACCCAAAATAGCTACATCGACCTCCTCACTTGTAACTTCAACCTTTAAATATATACTGCTCCTATCCAAAAGCTTCCTTCTATTTCCATCCCTTCACTAAAAAGGCAAGGGTCCCAAAAGGCAAAGACGCAAACAGAAAGTAAGAAACAGAGTTGTACACCTAATCTGCATCAATGTCCGGTACTGTAACTATTTGCAGCTGCAGAGCGCTGTCAGTTTCATCATCGGAGGACGAACTGCTGAATTCGGAAGTCGACGAACCTTCCGGGGCATACATATCATCACTGTCTTCATTCTCAACCTCGTCAGCGTAGTTCACGACTTTCCTTTGCCTCTTCCCACGGCCGAGATCAACCTTGGGAGTAGCAGGCTTGAGAACTTTCAGATCCTCAACCTTTGGGGAAGAAGGTGCTTCATCCTCGACGCCATGAGCAAAGCTCACAATGCTGCCAAGATAACCGTTATCATCCGACGAGCATTTCTCACCAGTGGAAGGGTCTAACTTGAGGAGATTCTCAATGGCTTCATTGTCATAATGGATGGATGTTGCACTGATCTTCCTGTCCACAATTGTCTTTGCTCCATGGAGTAATATAGACTGCAACTCATCAGCACTTGGCTTCTTGGAAGAGTTCATCAACATATTTTCGATGGCCAACTTCTGCTTTGACTTCTGCAGTATCTTTTCCTCGACAGAACACTTTGTAATGAGTTGGTAAACAACCACTGGTCTTGTCTGCCCGATCCGATGAGCCCGAGATTGTGCTTGCAAGTCCATAAATGGATTGAAGTCAGGATCTGGAAATAGGAAGGCCAAATCAGTGCAAGTATCCACTTGCAAATTATATAATTAGCAGTGAATGAAAACATTTAAAACCACTTACCGTATATAATTACCCTATCTGCACCAGGCTGCAAATTATAATGATGTTTGTCAGTCCAGAGGCATAATCATACTATTGCAGTTGCTGGTTAAGAGCTTGCCCTACAGGCTAACAGTTTCAACTGAAAGAACTAAGTTGATATGATAATACATTACCAGGTCAACTCCCATGCCACCAGCACGAGTTGACATCAAGAAAATAAATGTTTCACTATCAATGTTTTTGTACTCTTCTATGCTCTCCTGCCTAGCAGAGAGTGATGTCTGCCCATCGATGCTGCCAAGTGTTAACACAGCCATGAAATGGCCAAAAGAAGTGTCATTCAATTACTAGATATACAAGGAAAAGAGCAGCGAAAGTCTGAAGCATATAATTTAGAGAATTGATAGAAGGTAGACGAATGAAGCATACCGTGCATATTTGTATCCCAGGGAACAAAGAAAATCCTCAAGAATGTCAAGCATCCTGGTCATCTGCGAGAAAATCAGTACACGATTTCCCCTTTCTTTCAATCTTGGGAGCAACTGCAATTTAGCAATTGAGCAGTGTTATTTCTAGCAGTTTAAACTTCAGGTGCAGTGCTAAGATATGATAGCAATATAAGGTCCAATATGAAGTCTCGAAAGAACCTTATGAAGAAGTTGAAGTTTGCCTGATGAAGCAATAAGTGATAAAAACACATCTTCAGTTGCTTGCTGTCCAACTTCAAGTCCTGGAAATAGATACTGAAAGGCAAAATCTTAGCATCTTAGGACAGCAGAAAAATTTAACATGCACAACAAACAGCACATCTACTTAAAAAGGGCTCTTTGTTGTGAGCTTGTGGGTGATCGGAGGGAGCAAGGCCTGGTCTAGTGGTCCTTGTATAGAAGGCAGGATTGTAAGAATGGAGTTTAACAAACTGATACATTAAAGCCAATTTTAAGCTTCTCGTTTGCTACAAATTTTCTGTAACCACTGCACACAAATCACTGTCAAAATGAGAGACTCGGAAAAGCAAAAACACCCAATTCCTACATCTAAGAGAAAAGAGACCAAGTTCTGCATCTGATCAACAAAACAGAAAGTAAAACCTACTGGATGATTGCAGCATTTTCTGAGTTCCATAAGTATGTTGTTCAGAGAAAGTTTTCTGCCTGCAAAAGTACAAACAAGACTAACAGTGTTATTTCCATACGTAATTAAAGGGATTTGAAAAACCTCATATTCCCATACGTAATTCATAGGGACAAATATGCTTTTACAAAGTGAATCTGACTTAAAATTTTACCAGAGCATGAAAAAAGAGCAGAACGCTTAACTCACCATTCCGAATGGCACTGTTAAGCTTTGAGTAATTCCTCTCTAAAATATTAATGTAAAGTTCTCTCTGGGAATCTGCAAGTGCACATGGAACTTCAACCCACTTCTTTACTGGCATAGAATCTGTTAGAACATCAGATTTCATTCTCCGCAACATCCTAGCAAAAACAAGAAACTTAAGATCCGTGTTCAATTGTTTTTAATACCCTTCTTTAATAATGAAATTGGTCGACCAAACCTTCCGGCCAACCCGGCAAAAAAATATCCGTGTCCAAGATATTAAACATATATAGTACTTATTTCAGAGTATTCACCTGGGCTTTAAAATATTGTGAATCCTAGCAACTTTTTCATCCATTGTCAAATCCCTTCCAGATTCAATTGGTGAGAACAATCCATCAGCCTTTGGATCAGAGAACTCATCCGGATCAATATAATGAAGCAAAGAAAACAGTTCCATGATGTTATTTTGTAACGGTGTTCCCTGTACAGTGAAAGGAAGAGGAACCAGGATCAGAACATAGTTCTTTTAAAGAAAGGGCAATTGTAAAGCACTTCGTAAGAATTACTACGCTGACAGCCAAGGAGAAAGAATCGGCTATATATGATATCTGTAAAAAGGGCTAACCAGATCTCTCTATGTTATATAGGCTCTAGCGGCTATATAGCACTTGATTAGGCTCTAGCACAGGATTAAGTTGCTTCAGAAAGACCACAGAAGCGAACCATTTTCAGATAATGGATTTAAAATCCTAGTCCCCAAATCATACGATGCATGGAGCAGTAGGAGCGAGCCATGCCTCAGCTACAGTAATGCACACCCCTTTTAAAGTATTATGGGCACTCACTATGGTTGAATGCTGGCTATACCAGGCATCTCACTTTCAAAACCTCATGCCCAGATGACTACTAATAATCAAACTAGTGACAAGGAACAAACCAATTCTAAAATTCCAAGAAATAATTAAGGACAAGAAATTACAGGTCAAGTAGGCAGTACATACCGTAAGGAGCAACCGAAATTCAGAGCAGTATCGTTTTAGGCAAGCTGCAAGGTTGCAGTCAAGCTTCTTCATTCTGTGAGCCTCGTCAACTGAAGTGAAAGTGGGGAAATGCTCAAGTGTTACAAGAAAAGAACAGAGACAATACACTAATGCCGGCAAGTGAACACCAAATAATGGGGGACTTCATCTAAGAAAAAACTTACTGACAATTGTAGACCACTTGAATTTCTGTAGAACTGCCTTGTCAATTTGGACAAACTCATAACTCGTCACTAGAGCATCAAATAAAGGTTTCCCATCAGAAGAGTACATTTCATGGACTTGGATACACTTTCGAGAGTCTCTGTCTCCTTGATAAACAATAACATTAAGATCACTAGCCCACTGGCAAAATTCCTAGAGCACAAAACATGCATCCAAAAAATAGGATTAATGCAACATATTTGATGTAAACTGAAATGCAATATCAAAAAAAGGATTCAGGGTAAAATTTTAAATTCATTTATATAATATACAGTATAATATGGCAGAATATCACATAACTATATACAAACCTTTTCCCATTGCAGGAGGATGCTCTTTGGAGCAAGGATCAATGCTGGGGATGCAGTCAAACTTTCCTTAATAATGTGGTACAGAAAGCAAACAACTTGAACGGTTTTCCCAAGACCCATTTCATCTGCCAATAGAGCAGAACATACCCCATTATCATAGTTTTGTCATGAAATAAGAGTTGTACAAGCTATTTTTCCATCAAGACAATGCCAAACAAATAAAGAAAACATCAAAGAGACGCTACATAATTATACAGTTCACAAGCATCATGATAAATCAGATTATCTCAAAACAACAAAATAAAAACTGATCAGCATAATTCTTTACATGTGTATTATTGGTGCATTATAATTTGGTAAGGTACAACTGTACAAGTGCATCATGGATTATGTATTTAGAGTTTATGTACATACCAGCAAGAATAACGCTTCTCCTAGTTTTGAAGTTATCTATTAACCATTGTAAACCTTGAAGTTGATAGTCATATAGAGCACCACAGTGCACCTCTTCTATTTTTGATCCATCTAGACATGTTTGGCTGATGTTAACTCTTTTTGAAGCATTTTTATGCCTCCTGACAAGCATAGAAACAGCCTGTTGCACACCATCGGTACAACATGGCTCCCATGTAGCTTCACAGTAATCAAGGCCCTTCCATTTCACAAGGAACTCATACCCGTCGAAATCTTGGTTATCCTGGAAAGTAGCCAAGACATCACATAAACCTTCATGATGGAACTTCCTCCGACATGCAATGGCATGATCTACTTCAAACCACTCAAGCTTCCTTTGATCCTCTGAATAAACTTCCTTAGGCAAGCTGTTGCAATGTTCACAAACAAGAACAAAAATAAGCACTATGGTGCACTAGAGAACACAGCTGGTAAGATTATAAACAAACAAGATTGTTTTAAAAATGGCAAACATCAACATGGTGTTCAACCAGAATAGCTCAGTAATGATTAATGAAAAAAAAGGTAGAAAATTAGTAGGGGCTCATATTATTAATTTGCTAATGATATGAACAACGATTACTCAGGTACGAGATTATGTGCAACTAGTATATCCAAGAAAAAATTTAGCAACATTGACGAACACAAAAAAAATTATAAAAGATAAATACATGTAACAAGAAAATAACACAAGAAACTTTACACTGGAGGCGGTAGACAGAAAAACATGAAACTGAGAAGATTTACCAGTTCTTGTTTAGATAGCTCTGTACTCGTAAAGGATCAGATACATGAAGCCATTCAAGCGGAACCTACAGAGAGTAGATAATTAAGTGTCTAGGGAACAATATTTGCATGGTCCACATCAAGTATAGCAATTACATAATAAATATTAGGCAAAGTGTGGCAGGATACAATTCTAACATCATAAACAAACATTAGGAAGATGCCGTTTTTTTTTTTGTGAATACGCCAAATATGTGTATGTTTGCATTAAAATAGAAATCAAAGTGTAGCAGCTGCAGCATGACATTTTTTTAGTTGTAGCAGCAAGGGCTAATACAAAGTTTCATGACTTGAAAGAAATGAAATATACAATGCAAGGTACCAGTTCAAAGAAACTCAATATAATGTACTGCTACAAACAAGAAAGGTGTTGGTAGAGGGAGGTTCCCTAGCAAGTATGCCTTACAGAAAAAGGAAAAGTCAAACACCTATTGCCTTACAGAAAAAGAAAAAAAAAGACAGCAAAGATAAGTCATTCAAAAAGACACCAAATATAGATTGAGCAAGAAGGTTAACATACCCAGCAGTCATGATGATGAGAAAGAGATTGCCATTTCACGAGGAATTGATACTGGAAATCTGCCTCCTGAAGAATTCGTCTGTGGCCAACAAGTCTTTGGATTTTTTTTGATGTTAACACTTCTGTCACCTTGACTGCTGGTGCTGCATTGCTTTTGCACCAAGAACATTCCCAGGTGCCTATAATCTCTTGCAAAGGAGGATCAAGACAAAAGGTGTGGAAGCTACGAGAACAAGTGGAATTCTTGCATTTGATGAGGAAAGAGCAGGCAATTCCAATCTGCAAAAAAAATCAGTTAGGATTTCATGTAAAGATTGGGGGGGGGTAGAAAATTAATAAATCAGAACTGCTGACAAACCTTACAGATCGAACAACTAGGTCCACCCGAATTACGTCTGCCAGGTTTTATAGAATTGTGCAATAATTCATCATCTGAAAGACACAAGTCATTAGCGAAACATGCACGACGTAATATCAACTTTACGACAAGCATTCTGAGGTTCCACACAAATCATTAAGAAGCACAGAAGGAATGGTTGTCAATTCATGCGATATTATAGATGCAAGCAACAACAAATGCATTGAATAAAGGTGATCAACAATATTGAATGTGTTTAGATGTGACTCTGGATCATTGATGCTTCGCACTTCCATGTATAACAGGTAGGAGTAAAAAACAAAATATTTCCTAGGTATTTTACATATTTGTACGGTGATATTAATTAATTGTGCACAATGCAAGATTGCAATAATCTCTTGACCACAAAATCATATTAAATTATAAAGTAGGTGATACATTTATCGATCATAAAATGATTAGTTATTACCTGATGAAGAAGAAGTCGACAACATGCAAGACGAAGCTTCAGTGTAACTCTCCTGAAAAGGTTCGATGAGATATTTATTACTTCATGAAGAACAGTAGGTCGAGTTCTTTTGTTAGTTAACTTACCTCTGAAACATCATGAGCTTTCCGCTTCTCCTGTAGGCGCTTTGACGTTCTCCTGCATGGGACAATCTTCTTGCGATCTGTGGTAATTTCAGTAGTTAATGTAACATGCTTAAACAAGGTTATGTTATTTGTATATTAGCTATACAGAAGGGAATAAATTCAACTGTTAGGTCCTAATCTTTCTGCTCGTGTAAATAGGAAAGGTGCAAGTTTCACATAGTGCACAAATCAATGAAGATATATATTGAAAAAGAATGCATTGAGGAAAATAGATAGTTTCTTCCATTCCGTAAAAAAACTCTATTCACATTGTTTTAAATGCATCCTTGGTTAAACAATATTTCAAAGTATTTTTTAATTATGTCAATTAAGACTTTCTAGCAGAAGAGAAACTACAAGTTATCCAATTTCCCAAATAAACTGGATTGAAGTTAATTACAAAATCACATGATCTGCAAACAAAAGGGTCAATTATGTCAAGCCATAACAAAGGGTGCCCACTTACTATCATCGGTGTCGCTATCATCATCAGCATATGAAATATTTCTGGGGCCCAGTCTGTTCCGAAGGCGTTTTGATCCTCGGCGGGGAGCCGAACAATTTTCATCTACATAATGCAAATTTTACATTTGTAGTAGCAGACTGGCAGCATATCAGAAATCATGCAATAGTTGAGAATTGTAACAATACCATAATCATCAGAGCTACTTCCCAGGGTGTCTGTCTTCACCCACATCACCATCAAAATAATCAGATGTAAGCCTCTCCCTGAGACGCTTTGATCTTCTAGAAGCTAACTTCCCGGCGTCTGTAAAATATCAATCTGGAATAAATCTTCAACCAAACAAATTTATTAGGATCAGCAAGACAGAATATATTGTAAATAACACTGTTACCATCCTGGGAACTGCTCGAGCTATTTGCAAATACATCATCTTCACTCTCCTTGCCACCCAAATCCCTCTTCCCAGT
The DNA here is from genome assembly GCF_034140825.1 of Oryza sativa Japonica Group. Lineage (NCBI taxonomy): Eukaryota > Viridiplantae > Streptophyta > Magnoliopsida > Poales > Poaceae > Oryza > Oryza sativa. The sequence continues at coordinate 38,866,227 of NC_089035.1, forward strand.
TGGTTTGGACCTCTTCCTAGTTGGTTTGCACCTTAGGCGCTTGGACCTTCTGCATGGAGCCAACTCTTGGCAACTTGCTGTGGCAAGAACATCAAACTCTAAATCAACAGGTCAAAACAAACAATAATAATGACTAGCTATACAACATTCTAGACTAATATTGCAAATACCAACATCTGGAGTTTTATATAGTGTTCATTTTGCCAAAACAAATCAAAACTGAGCACAACCAAGGTGAACACAATGCAAACAACCGTACTACACATTAACAGGACAAGCGGCACCCGTAATTCCGAGAAATTGTCAGCTAAGCAAACTCCGTCACTCACCTTCATCGTCACTCTCTGCCCCATGCTCCTCAGCGGCTGCGGAATCGATCGTGATCGTCTTCCGAAGACGCTTCAGGTTCCTAGTGGAACCTGGCTTCCCCTCATCTGCATAAATCGAAACCGGGATTAAGCCGAAACGATAAGGGTATAACAAATTACCAACCCCGTGCCGTCCGAGAAGTTTGAACTTTCAATCTCACCTTCCTCCGGGGCACCAAGCGGGCTAGCCTCAGAGGTCTCCACCTCGCAAACCTCCGCGCTTGTTATTTCTTCGTTAGGTGACTTCGTCTGTGGATCTACCTTCGCATCATCTGCCAAATATGTGGGGATCAGAATGTTACGGAGTTTCGAACGCCTTGATCAAAAATGTATTTCATACTTCCGCCACAGAATATAGCGCTCTCCTCCAAATACGCGAAGAGCACACAAATGGAGGGGGGAAACCGTTCCCAGCCTCATCAAGAACCGATCGGAGGACGTAAAAACAGCAATGCTACTTCCTTACAATCCTGAACCCAAAAAAAATCCACCAGAAATCCCCTAATAAAATCCGAATCCCCAACGGTTTGATTTTACAAACTCTCGAACCAACCAAACGCACAGTAACAAAAACCCCCAAAACCCCCAGATCGATCACTAGCCCGAACAAAATCCCCCAAAACCGATCGCGTCCAGAACCCAGATCCAGCCTACTCACCATCACCGAGCTTGATCGGCTCGACGTCTACGACGTTCTCGCCTCGCGCCCTAGAGGCGGCGCCTCCGCGTCCACCTCGCCTACCTCGCCCCCTCCCACGCCTCCCGCCTCTCGCCGGCGGCATCCCGACTCGGCGGCCGCGCAGTGACTAGGGTCTTCCCGAATTCGAAGCGACACAGAAGACAACGGCCCGGAGCGTGGCTTCGCGAGTACGGAGAGAGGAGAGGCCGCGAGTATGTGAACTTGTGAAGGTTTCGGGGGACAAAGGCGTGGGGAGAGTGTGTGATGGGGGAGACGGGGTTTAATAGCTCGCGGTGGGTGGGAGAGGCGGGAAGGTCCACGAGCTCAGCTTCCTCACGTGGAACCGGTGTTTGACGCGTGAGGAAACCGACCGGTGGGCCCCATACGGTGAGCTTGGTTCTGGTTTTCGGTGGAACTGGTTCACGGAAATGGTGCGAGGGCGGGAAGTCGAAGGGGCTGGGTTGCGGGGAGCGGGAGGAAAAAGTTTTTTTGGTGCGGATGAGCGCACGGGGAGCCTGTGCGGTGAGGTGGTATCCACCGTCCGATTGAGAGATGTCAGGGTGATGTGCGGCTGCTGTGTTTTATCTGGGTTGATTTTTCGTGGCTACTTTTTTGGGAGGTTTCACGCTGGATTTCGGGATGCATCCCCGTAATTATCCATTAGCCCTGTGCCCCTCTGTCAGTGGTAGGTGAGTTTTTTTTTTGTTAAAAAAGGTGGGGTGAATTTTGATGGAAACATTATGAACATTTATTTCCATCCCAATATTAGCCAGTAGAAGATTAGATATTTTATAAAACTATAGGCTTCATCTTTTTCTTATCCTTATCCTTATTAGCCAAAATTTTAATTTTCAACCTTAAATTTGGAGCTAATTTTTTAGGCTTTTTCATCGAATTATTTTTCAGTTTTTTTAGATCGCTAAGAACACGTATATAAAAAATTTATTCGAAAATTATTTTTCGTTTGCAAATATACCGTTTCATTTATTCCGCAAAATAAGCGAGACGTTGGCTTATGTATGAATCTAAACGGGAAAGAATTATGAATCTAATAGTATCTTATGTCCAAATTGATAGGACGTAACTCATGTCTAGATTCATAATCCTGTTAAATATCTTATCTTACACACTCTCTTTAAATAAACCACCTCGTATTAGGAGATTGATTTATTTTGATAAGGAGGGAGTACTAATTAGCAACATTTTAAAACATAGGTACTAATTAAATCTGGATAAGGACAACAGCTATAGCATAAAACAGTCAATTTCGCCACAAAATTGAACTTAGGCACGCTTCGGCTCAACCAAACGAGTGCATCACTTGATTTGGTTCCAACTCGGGCACAAAATTATGGTGCAAAATCAGCTTCATTTAGCGTGTATCATAGTTAGCATTGAAATTTCTCATCGCTCTAAAACATTAATTTCGTTTTTTACGATCTTACAACAATGAACTGTAACTCCAGGCCGCCATTTGTTGCGTCTCGAACTGCTGCCACATCATCTGCTCGTTCGCAAGAAGCCGCTGCCTCGCCTGCATGTCCATCATCTGAACGTACGTCGGCGGAGGCACGGCCAGCGACGCCGCGAACGGGTCCGCGACCTCGCCGCCGGTGGCCCCAGGTGGCGGTGGCAGTGCAAGCACCGTCGCGCTCTGGGTGGCGGCGAACTTGCTCGCCGACTGCACAAGCGCCGTCTCCCAGTCATCGCATTGGTCGTCGTCAAACGTCTCCCACTTCGGCGCCGGCGTCGCTGGGTCATCGCCGAACAGGGACAGTGTCAGATCCCGGTCTTGCTCCTCCGTCGACAATGGCGTCGATTCTTCCCCAAGGTTCAGGAAGTCGGCCATGTGGTCGTCGACCACGACGAGTGCGCCTGCCGGCGCCGGCTCAGCTGGCGATGCCTTGCTGCTATTGTCGCCATTGCTGGCAATGGGGGCAAGCGGGCTGGACGGCGCCGGCGGCGTGCACCTCCACCACCGAGACGACGCCGGTTGTCTATCGCGGATGAACTCGTCCATGAGGTCCAGCTTCTTCTGCGCGACGCGCTCGACCTCGGGGATTTCGGACGGGCGGCAGATCGTGGCGGATCTGCACCACGAGTAGAACTCGTCGAGCTCGTCGAACAGCTTGGCGATGCTGGTGAAGATGGAGTGTACGCGCACGCAGCAGGGGGTCTCCAGCTCGGCGAAGCGGTCGGCGAGCATGGCCATCACCTCGGTGAGCTCGCGGTACATCACCGCGCTCTCCTTCACCAGCCTGTGCAGCGCCGCCGCCACCACCTTGTTCGTCCTCGCCTTCCCCGTCGGGCGGCACCCGATGAACCGCTGGAGTATGTGCTTCAGATGCTGCGCCTTGGAGACGAGCTCCTCGGTCGTCGTCGTCCCCGTCGCCGGCGTGTCCCTCGGCACCAGCGCCCAGACCTCGGCTACCGCTTCGCCCACCTCGTAACTCCCGTCGGTGATGTCGGGGAAGCCGTCGCGGCGACCGTCGGAGCACCATTTGCCCTGGCTGGCCACGCGGCCCTTCATCCGGTGCTTGAGCCTGTCGTCGAGGTAAGCGGCGTAGGCGCGCACGAACCCGTGGAAGTCCCACGTCGCGCGGGAGCGCGACGATCGGTGCGGGAACCGGTGCGACACGTCGAGCATGCGCCTCCCGCGCCGCGTGGCGAGGAACACCTCCTGCTCGTACGCCGGGTCGCCGTCGGCGAGCAGGCGGTGCACCAGCGCCAGCGCCTTGACCGCCACGGCCCACGCCCGCGTCCGCCCGAGCCGCCGCGACACGGCGGACACGCAGGCGGCCACCCGCGCACGGGAGTAGCACGTCAGCGTGAGGATCTCCTGGACGTGGCGCTCGTCGCCAGGCACGCTCTCCCCGTGCGCCGTCGCCTTGACGATGGCCACGGCGAGGTCCGCGGCCACCTCGTCGGCGCCGCCCACCCTTGCGAGCCCGACGCTCGTCCTGTCCTTGACCGCGCCCAGCGCCGCCCGGAGCTTGCTCGGCGCCATCGATCAGAGCTTCTCACGAATTAGGGCTTGTTCGATTAATCCCAATACAGAGGGATTGGAGGGGATTGAAGAGGAATAATTTCACACCACGATAGGTGTGAAATAAATCCCCTCCAAATCCCCTTCAATTCTCTCCGTGAGAGGGATTAAACGAACGAGGCCTTTGAGAGTAGGAGGAGACGGAGGGAGAGGAAGAAATATGTAGACGCGCGCGGGAAGTCTTTGGCGGTTGATGGGCGCGGACGAGCGGTTGAGGGGGATGCCGGCCGTTTGGGCCGCGTGTTTCTCTCGGTGTTTCTGTTGGGGCCTGAACTTAACTGACGAAACGGTGTTTCCTCGTCTGTTTGACGCGGCTTTGGAGGCTTAATTTAGTATTCCAGCTGACTGGTGACTGCTCCGTCATGAGGTGTTTCCTGTGGGATTGCAGCTCAAGCTTATGCAGAGAGCATTACCTATTTACAGTCTTGTCGTTTTGTTATGCTTATACTTACTCCCTCCATCTTTAAAAAAAAAAAGACAAATCCTGAATTTACGTGTCTAACGTTTGACCATCCGTCTTATTTAAAAAAAATATGGAAAAAAATTAAAAAGACAAGTCACGCATAAAATATTAATCATGTTTTATCATCTAACAACAATAAAAATACTAATTATAAAAAAAATTATATAAGACGGGAAGTCAAACGTTGGACACGGAAACCCAGGGTTTGTATTTTTTTTTTAGAACGGAGGGAGTATAAGCTAGTGAAATTTAAATTTTAAAATTTTATTTTACAGTTGATTTTGTGAGTTTTTTTTATTGTAGTTTACTCTATAACATTTGCTTTTGAATTGTTAAATACATGCATATACGAGTTTTATCTGTAAATTATTTTTTTAATAAGCAATACAGATAAGCATGTATGAGCATAAGCCAAACGATGAAACTGTTAGTTATCTTAAGAGTATTAGGGTAGTAACTGAATTACTGTTAGCTATTCTCAACAAATTATGGTTGGTGCTAACACTTAAAATTCACCTTGTATCCTCTGTTGAACAAATTATGCAGTGTGTTCCTTCTGAAAGATAGAACATTTTGTAGGGGGGAAAAGGCCCACATAGACATAACTAGGCCCACTGCTGCAGTGGGTCTATTGGGCTTGACCAGGCTGGTTAACTCTGAAAAAGCTAGTGGGCTTTGACGGTTTGACCCATGATTTTTTTTCATAGCCAGGCCCTGGCTAATTTTGCTTGCTTTCTTCATCTGTCACCCCTTCAAATTAAACACTTCGACTTCGAGAGCAAAGATAACCGTCAGGTCTGTATCATTCACGCGATTACGTTATGTCATTCTAGGCTAGTCCTCTCTCCGTTTCAGAATGTATATATAAAAAGACATAGCAACACTTATAATACCAACTTAGGGCAGTTTTGAATTGCTACCAAAATTTGCCATACCAATATTTTGGTAGCATAAATAGTATCCACCATTTGTTTGGATTGGTGTCAACATTTTAGTAATGCCCATCTCAAATTTGGTAGCAATCTAGAACTTTCTTCACTATGATATCACAATTTGGCTAGATTTTGGTAGCAAGCCAAATAAGATGAATACAAATTTATTCTACCAAATAATTGGTAGTGCCAAAACTTGCCTATGTTTTGGCACTACCAAAAAATTGGTAGGGCACCTATCCAAACAAGCCCTTAATCTCATTAAATACACCATTAAATATATTTTATAATATATTTGTTTGGCATAGAAGTATTACTACATTATTCTATAAACTTGATTAAACATAAAAGGAAGTTTGATTTATAATGAAATCGAAACACCTTATGCTGAACCAGAGGGAGTAGGGGTCTAGAACTGCTAATCTAAAGAGAAGAATCAGGTCACAGTCGCCTTGTGATGTGTCTAGCATCGGATGTTTCAGGAGGTAATCAAGAATCTGAACCGTTGTAACACTGTCATCTTCAGCACCCCTGAAAACGTGCAAAAGATGCTATGTTTGAAGTTAGACCGAAGCAATCAGCAGTAGGATTCAGAATACTCCAGTTCTTCTGGTTTCACAAACTTTGCTGCGCGACATACTGCAGTCTTGAATCGCATGCGCCTATTTATTTTGGGTTAAACCGGGTTTCTTGACAGGATAATACTCCTACTAGCACCAATTATTGATGAACACAGCCAGATTCACGATATGATGAAAACAGACGGATAAAACAAAAATAAACGATGAAGAGAACTAGAGAAGGCAGAAAGTATATTTTAATGCGGTGATAGTGTACTCTGTACACTCATCAGTAGCAAATTTGAAGTTTTCCTGAGCTTGGCTGTATGTTGCCCTTCATTCTCTGCCCCTGAAACGCGGATGAGTCGACAAGGCAAGAAAACCAGAATCATATGTAGATGCACTCATGCACAATGGTTTTTTCAGAATAAATAGCGGTGTACTACTATTTATGACGAAGCAATCAAGGACAAGAATAATAGTATCAAGAAAGTAACTAATCCAGCTCATACAGCTGGGAAAGAAGTGTGTGTCCCCTCGAATACTGCCCGGCCGGGATGCAATCTACTCCATATATTGTTATCAATTGCTCATCATCAATTGCATCAATTGTATATAAATTCGTTCGGGCGATGAATTTCAAGCAGAGAACGTGAATCCTCAAAATCTGATCATGTTAAACTGAAGGAAATAATGAGATCCATTGATGAACGGCAATGCTCAATTGCACAACAATGATTTGAGAAATGAGATCCTAGCGAAACACCGCCCTTCGTTTCAGGGAGCGTTTATATTTGTCACGGTCACACACAGGCAGATCAAAACTGCTATAGGCTTTTTCTTCAGCTTGCATGATCGATCGGCAGAAGGCCATGCGATCTTCTTTCCTGCCATTGATTCATCATAATTCAGAGAGAACGCTATAGGCTTTCTGCAATGACCTGCACCAATTAGTCATCTTCAAGCTGAAGGCCATACCACCATTAAGTCGCGTAACAACAGAAGATCTTTCTCTTATTTTCCGAAACGGTCACATCAAGAGATAGCCTAGCCTGTTGCGATCCGGCCATCAATTAGAACCGTGCACCCAAAATTAAAGTTGACACATCGCTATCCAAATCACCATATCACCAGCCCATGTATTGATCAGCGTAGAGAGAGAGACGCAGTGCCAGAACCTGACCCAAGAACAGCATGAGCAACATGCCGAACTCCATGAAAGAACCAGACATATACATGCACTAACATATTGAGAACTTGTTGTTGTGTGAGATGGAAGCTATACTAGCTTTCATGATTGATCAATGATCAGGTACCACAGTCTGAACATAAGTTTCTCAGAAAAATTGAGTGTAGTCTGGACCATGAAAAACTGAAAATGCAAAAGCACAGACTTCTCCTTTCTAACAGGATGACGGGAATGCTAGTGCACGGTCGCTGCCCCGGCAATCAGCCGAATTGCACGAAATGATGAAAGATCCAAGAACTCTTGCCCAAAAACCAGCTTTTTTTTTTTGTTCCCATCGCGTCGGGTACTCGGGGTCACCTGTCACGTATCCGCCCGTGGGCCAGGAATCATGTTGGCGCGTAGAGCCAGCCAATTTCTGCGTGCACTTTTCCACCTTTAATTTGCTCGCAGCTCACTCCCCCACAACTCCACAAGGCCAAAAGCTCTTTGTCGTGCTGCTATACTTAGAGAAGGTACAATAACAGGCTATAAACCAGCTATAAATATATTTTAAAGGATAAGAAAAGAGAGAGAATAGTAGTGGGCTACATATATGTAACCAGCTGCATCACGGACTCCAAGACGTAATAAGAGTATGACAGGGTGGGACCAGATATTAATAGCATAGTAAGCAACTATGGTACGAATTGGCTATTATGTTGGCTATATATAATTTAGAGTTATTAGTGGGCTATACTATTAAACTTGCTCTTAGAGCAGGTACAATAGCAGGTTATAAACCAGCTGCAAATATATTTTAAGAAGATAAATGAGAAGAGAGAAGAGGAGCGGGCTACAGATTTATAGCCAGCTGTAGCACGGACTCTAAAACACAGTGTGTGTATGATAAGTGGGACCATGTATTAATATTGTAGTATGTAACTATTGTATAAATGAGCTATTAAATTGGATATAGATGAATTAGAGTAAGTAGTTGGCTATACTATTAAACTTGCTCTTAACTCTCCCATACTCGAATTTTGTTACACGTTCTTCAAACTACTAACAACACATTTCATATTAAAATCTTTTTATATAAATGTTATTTTAAAATATTAGATAAATTATTTTTAAAAAGATCGAAACTTAATTAATTATAAACCGATGGGTGTTTTTTCTTTTTTTATGTGCGTACTTAGGCCCCATTTAGTTCCCTAAAATTTTTTTTCCTAAAAACATCACATCGAATCTTTGGACATATGCATGAAGCATTAGATGTAGATAAATAAAAAAAACTAATTACACGGGAGGAAATCACGAAACGAATCTTTTGAGTCTAATTAGTCCATGATTAGCTATAAGTGCTACAGTAACCCACATGTGCTAATGCCGGGTTAATTAGGCTCAAAAGATTCGTCTCGCGGTTTCCAAGCGAGTTATGAAATTAGTTTTTTCATTCGTGTCCGAAAACCCCTTCCGACATCCGGTCAAACGTCCGATGTGACATCCAAAAATTTTCATTTCCTCAACTAAACACACCCTTAATCGAACTTAAACAGGGCTTGCCCATTTGTATTATCATCTCCTGTGATCAACAATGATATGGCAGCAAAATGCAGGCAGGCAGGTAGAGACGAACAGATGACGCTGTATTCCGAATTCCGATCGCTTTCTTGCAGCTTCTTGTGCCAACTTTTTCGAGTCGCTACAAGTCTAGAAATTCAGTAGCATGTGGCAAGGTGTAGGTTTATTAGCCAGTGGGACAGTGCCGTTCAAGGATCGTTCGCTTTGTTTGCTTGCATTTGCAACTTTGCACATATGGTCATATACGAGTGGTGTCCGTGGGCAGTCCAAAGTTAGTAGGTGTGATTTAGGATTCCGTTTGCCGGACGCGCGCATCGTCGTCGCATGCATATGCAACAACAACAAACGTACGTATGCTGTATCTGGTGAGTCAGTATCTCGATCCATTGTCGTCCATTCCTAACAAAACACAAGCTGAATTTGCTGAAAGTAACCACGCTACTACTGTCCGTATGGTGTACTCTACTCAAGAGCATACGAAGAATTGGTTGAAGTCCGTGACAAGAACTCGAGAAACTGGATATATGGCATACACGACGGACACGCCGAAAGGTCGATCTGATCTTCTCTCGGGACAATGATTGGATTGTACATACTCTATTCGTAAAAAAAAGAAAACCAACCTAATTAAGATACTCCCTCCGTTTCACAATGCAAGTTATTCTAACATTTTCCACATTCATATTGTTGCTAATGAATCTAGACATATATATCTATTTAGATTCATTAACATCAATATGAATGTAGAAAATGCTAGAATGACTTACATTGTAAAACGGAGGAAGTAGAACATTTTATAGGACAATGATGTACAGATTTATTGTCATAGAAAACGTTCCATCCTCGACTAAATTATATATGTACAGATTTATTGCATTAGAAAATGGTCATCTTTAATTCGGTTGGTTTTTTTTTTACGAAGAAAGCACCTAATTAGGTGATTGAAGGATGGCATCGAGTGAGACGCATCTGGGTCGGTCAGGCAGGGACAATGCCGACCCACATGCATTACACGCATCGTCCATGACTAATCAGATCATGAGAAGCTCTGGTATATCGATTATGGAGTATATCAGTATACGGAGTACAGGTTAGCCTGCCGGGGTATGGTACGCTTTGGCCGGGCACGTACATGTACCAGTACGGTTGAACACAACTCCACAATATCATCCGGGTTCGTGTTTAACTTTAATTGCTGAACCAGAGACAAATGACAGATCTACCGTAGGAGCGGAGGAGGCTCGAACCCCACTATCATTTTTTTCTATATACTTCCTCCGTTTCATAAAAAACCAATATAGTATTGGATGTGACATATTCTAAGACTATAAATCTCTAGTCGTAGATTTTTTTTTTTTGGAACGGAGGAAGTATTCATGAGAAAGAATGGTAAAAGCTTTGTCAGTTTGTTCGGTCTTCACTGTTATTTTTACTCTAGGATCCGCCTGGGATAATACTGCTGCCCTCACATATAGGACGCAAAATACGAACGCATTTACACCCATAAACAGAGAGTCTACGAATAGTACGGCTACTACTACTTCTCTGTTGCGTGGCGACACTGTCCGTGACCGGATCAGCCACGCTTCTAGTTCTACTACTGGTGGGCAACAGCGTCGTTCACAGTTCGACGTAAACTCCACAGTGGGACCGGGTCGTCTTGTTGTTGACGCAGCCGTATGGAGTTGATGCCGACTTTGACCGGTATCCCGAGGCTTCTTCCTATACGTCGTCGCTTGGATAAGGACGTACACATATACGTATACGCAGTGACGGATATAGAAATTATTAAAAAGTAAGGTTAACATAGAGCTTAACTAATGAGCTATTTAGTTTTCCCTAAATTTAATGATGATTTGAGAGTATTTAACTATAATTTTAGAAGCTGAAACCAGCGAGACATCCCTAATCTTACTAAAGTTCTATTAAAAGTCTATTTACTTGTAAATTCATTAGAATTTATAAAATTGACCCCACTAAATTATGAAGTAATGGTATTCGACTAGGGATGAATTTATGCATAAACTATAGGGTTGGCTTACCCTATAGCTTTTTAAAAAACACTTCTATAGAATTTGATTTTTATATAATAAATAAATAATTTCATTTAAATACAAACTAGTAGTAATTAATCCACGGGATTAAATTCTTAACTCTGTCACTGATATGATCGAATCAATCACGAATATGATGTAGTACGACCACAACAGCATCTGCCAGAAGAAATATCTACCCGGCATTTCATTTTCAGTACGTTCTCCCCACATCATGAGCATAAAGTTTTTGTAAGATATGCTCAACGACAAGGCCTTTAATTTCCAGAGAATATGTGCAACGTACAAAGCCAAACCAAAAAGTTTACCTCATTTTCTGGACCCTGCAAAAGCAGCTCGGCTAGTATATATGCATCGCATGTGAAGGATAAGACGGACGTCGAATCATTGGGCTGCGAATTTTGTCACCGGTATATCGGTTCGGATCAGCTGGCCGTGCACTATGCAGCGTCCCTGGTTTAGCTGCATGTAGCCAACACAGAGCGCCATCAGATGGACACCTTGGCGAGGTCCACACGTAATGCAAGGTACTTATCGCTGTTTTCTTTATTTTTCTCCCCTTTTTAAGATTCGCGTTTGTTGCATGATTAATTCATCATACTTTGCATTGCACAATTTGTGTTTCAAATAAACCAAAGGATATATATAATCCAGTACAGTGTACATATATCATAGTACTACCTTTTGTACGTCAGCATTTTAAATGATGGTGAACCGCGTAGTCAATGACAAAATTTTTCTTGGTCAGTTTGCCGTCAGTGCAAGACTCTGGTCACATACAGTAGATGGGTTCAAATTGCTGCCATATCTTATCTGCCAGATTAAGGACGACAAACTGGACCGACGGATCATCATCTCATACGTGATACATCATAATCAGGATCACGGCGTGATTTGTGACTTGCAGGTCTCCCCTAGTCATACACTGATTGAGCTAGCAAACACATCGATCTAGAGATATGTATGAATTGGAGCTAATATACAGTTTCTGGTTTGGACGCTACATTCAGCAGAAAAGGAAAGGAACTTAGGGCCTGTTTAGTTAGTGAAAAAAAATTTAGGTGTCATATCGGATGTTTGATCGGATATTGGAAGGATTTTTCGGACACGAATGACAAAATTAATTTTATAACTTGACTGGAAACCGTGAGACGAATCTTTTGAGCCTAATTGTAGCACATATGGCTAATCATGGACTGATTAGGCTCAAAAGATTCGTCTCACGATTTCCTCCCTAATTATATAATTAGTTTTTTTAATTTATATTTAATGCTTTATGCATGTGTCCAAAGATTCGATATGATGTTTTTAGAAAAAAAAAATAGGAACTAAATTAGGCCTTGATGGGCGATGATACATTGACACCCAAATCTGTTGATATATCCTGTGTGCTTTCATTCTTTAACACGCGACCGAATTTGAACCATCTTTGAAAAAAAGGACGTGGACCTGTCGAGGAAACAGACCGGCTTTGATTAGGTGGGCTAAACATTCTCCATTTTTGTGGGGGAAATATCGATGTTCGAGCAGGCAGAGAGCATCAAGGGCATGGCTCACACCGTACTACCGTAGGACAAAAGGGCACGCACCGGATAAATTCCGTGTAGGGGAGCACATACGCATTGCGATGTGCTCCAACTTTTGCCGCGGATGGCAGCAGAGCAGAGAACTGCAGAAAATTATCATTATCAGGCAGAAGAATGCAATAGCTGGTGCATGCAGAATTATTGCGGATTTCAAGAGTCCACACAATTCCAGCGTGGCCTCTGTTCTACCCAGACCTGTTGTCAAATACTCTGGGTCTCTGGCTCCTGGGTCCTGGCCTCTCGGTCACATGTGTACATGCATGGCATTGACCGTGTTAATCCGATTAAAATTTCAAGTTTAGAGTCCAACTCCATCTGTTCCATAATATAAGAGATTTTAACATTTTGTTTACACTGTTCGACTACTTGTCTTATTTAAAAAATTGTGCTTAAAGTACTTTAAATAATAAAGTAAGTAAAAAAATAATACGAACGGAGTATCATTATACGAACGGTCAAATAATACGAACGGAGTATCATGATTTTTTAAATAAGACGAATGGTCAAATAGTATAAACAAAAAGTCAAAATACGAACGGAGTATCATTATTAGTAGCTGTCAAATGGAGGATTCAACCTTATGAACTGCTATAAAATATAAGCATTTATATATTGTTTAGCAAAAATTAAGATTAAAAAGTGGATTTTAGTGTAAAAAATAAAGGATGAGTGGAGATGAGAGAGTACGTGGAGGTAAAATGGGGGAAAAACAAATGAAAGGTGATTGATAGAACAAATGATGCACTAAACATCAACAATATTTAAATGTTAAAAATCCTTATATTTTGAAATTGAGGAAATAGCTGCTACGCCATATAAGATTTTAGGCCCGGTGAAAAAACCTATAACAAGGCTTTCTATTTAGAAAACTTTCACTACGTCTGTGTTTAAGAAGACACAAATAGAGAATATACATAAAACGAGATAATCTATTGATGCCTAATTAAGTAAGTATTAATTATTTGAAACTTAAAATATGGATTAATATGGTTTTTAAAGATATTGTTTAGTGGTTCAGGAAGTGTGTGCGCAAAAGAAATGATTTTTTTTCTTCTCTTTGAGCTTCTCTCAAACGCAGCCAAGTAGATTGCATGTCATCGAGAAAGCTTACCGATCATTCACATAACAACTGTTTGTTCTTATGTTTAGGAGAAGCGTTGCGTCTAGATTCAGTGATTCAGTTTTTTCAGAAATTGTTAAAAATAAATCTATAGCATTTGGAACGCATATTCACATCATGATTACGAGCTACAGATCTTTGATGTGGCTGTAATTATCATCCAACATTTGTTACAGCCAAGAAAAATATGCCCATTATTCTAGCCAGATCAATGAACGAGAAGAGGGGAACTTGAAAGAAAAAATTGGACTTTATAAACTCCGTGCGGTTGTTCACTCTCTGAACGTGCCCATCAGTAGGGGAGGGGTACAGTCACTTGTGGCTGTGGTTTACTCCAGCTCTGCCGCTGATTCTAGTGGACTAGCCGAGTAAACTGGCTATGTACATGTTGGTCTCGTGAAATAGCACGGAACTTCTGGTGCAGAGGAGTCGAGGAGCAGAGACCTGCAGTTTCGCCATGCCGGGGCAGTGCGGGGCCGCGCGCACGACAACAATATTAATGTCCCCAAAACGACACGCTCGTCCACGCAAATTTCGCTGGTTCCACCGCCGAAGGATTTGGCTGGTACGTATGTGTGCTACTACGTAGCTTTTCTCTGTTGTCTGAATTCTCAAGCCGCGGACAGTGCGGACCGACTGCAGCCGGAGAAGGGGTGTGCACTAGTACAGTAGTACTGGTGGAGGTGGCATTGAGTTGGAGGTGGATGGTGATTGCGGAGGAAAGTAGGAGAGCTGAGGTTTTACTTGAGTAGATCATCTTGGTATTCAGTTTCTGAAAATCTGGAGAAGCTGCTAAACTCAGCTTTTAGTTTATTTTCTAGATTATACAACCGGACTATTAGAACATAGGCGATGATCTGAATTGTTTGGGGGAAAACTTATAATTATTAGATAAGTTACAGCTGCCAGAAGCTTTTATAAATAAACGTGTAGATAAGAAAGACAACATATTGTTTACAGGTTGGTCAGATGAACATTCATCCAATAGCCATTCCCTTCATTTTCTTTTTACTTTTTAATTTATTTTGCCTTTTGCGATTAGTTCTCACCGTCTCTAGACATGGACACTGTCAATAACGTATATCGCCAACCATCACTTCTATAAATGAAATATTTATGAGTATCTTTCTACAAAAAGAACAATTATACGATTAAAGAGTAAATTACACTACTGATATATGAACTTCCAAGGTAGGTCCGATTTAATATATGAACCTGTAAATCGCTCACTTCGGTCACGAAGTTATCTAGTGTGTACAAACTAAAGCTAACCAACGTGTCGTAACTAATTTTAATAAGTTGGATGTTGCTTGGGATGTTATGTAGACTTGTATGTCAAGACATATAATATACATATGTCCAATCAAACATATAATAAGCCATGTTAATTATACATATTAAAAAAAATATAATAAAATAATAAAATAAATATTATGTATAAAGGTTAATTATTTACACATGCGACATATCTCACGTCCTCATGTGTGCGTGCAGACATTTTACTAATTCAATATGATTAGTCACAATATATCGTTTTGTACTAGTTCTTATGCACTAGACAAATATGTGTATCATAATGAGCATTTTACAAATCTTATAATACGAATTCCATGCAAACAATTGAAAGAAGAATTGTGCCACGTGGCAACGCCGGTTTCGCGGGACGGCTCGATCCTGCTAATTGCGCGCGTGCAGGCTATGTGATTTCTCGCGTTGCCGCCGTACGGCTGGCAAAGCTCAGGCAGCTATTGCTTCCTCCTACCACCGGATATTGAGGATTAAAGAAGTAATGATACATACTTTGGTTAGAGACTAAAAGAGGATTAACAGGATGTAATCAAATCACCCACTATAATTCCTACGTTGCAAACATCCATTCTTTTACAGTTATTGTGTTTCCTTATTTTGTATCCGTATTCATGTGATTTATATTATTTCTTTCCTGTGTTTTCCTCTATAGAAATCATATAACCTTTTCTCTTTGGGGCAATTTCATTCTTACCCCTACTTTGATGTTTAATATTGATGTTGCCCAGTATTTTAGGGTTTTGTTTTTGCCCATGGTTTTTTGAAATAAAGATAAATTTAGTCCCTACTTTTGATGGACAGATTAACGATGTTAAATCTTTAGCGAGAAGGCATTCAATACCCTTACTCATGTTGCAAACTTCCCCTGTTTTTGTTCATGATTGAGAATTTGCCCACATTTAGCACATGAACATTGCAAATTCGATAAACTTTTACCAATATGATAATTTTAACATAAATATCAACAAAAATTTGCTTCAAAGTTTGACATCTTGAGAAAAACAAACAAGTCAAGCAAATCTATTGCCTACCTGTGCCAAGCTGTCGTCGTCGCCTCCTCTCATAAACCGCCGCCACCGTTGTTGCCTCCTCTTCCCACCGAGCCGCCACCACGTCCTCCCCACGTCGAGCCGCCACCATCACCTCCTCGCGCTAAGCCGCCGCTGTTGCCTCATCTTATCATCAAGCCACCACCACCGTCGTTGACCTGTTGTCCTCCTCCCCGTCGCCTCCTCGACACGTCGAGCAGCCGCACCTCCTCCCTACGCTGAGCTACAGCAGCCGCCATTGTCCTCCTCTCTACCATGGCCTCTTGTACAATGCCTAGCCTCCTCCTACACGCTGCAACTGGGTTAGGTGGCCTGCACTTGCTCGGGTCGTCCCCGTTGCCTGGCCGGCCCACGGACACTGCCGCCACTGTTTCACAACGGGGATTCGGGTTCAGGAAGGGAAGAGTTGATGCCAAGTGCCCAAGCCTGGAGGGACACCAAGCGGTACATGGATATTTTCTAGGGGTAAAAGGGTCAATCAATAATTTAAAAAATCGTTATCTCTTTCTTTCTCTAATTCTTTACCGCACTAAGTCCAATCCCACTCACTTCCATCAAAAACAGGGGTAAACGCCTCATTTATTGAAAAAAATAGGGCAAAAAACAACAACCCTAAAATGTAGGGTAAAATCGGTATTGACATCAAAGTAGGGGTACAATTGTACAAACAAAATTGTCCCTTTCTCTGTTCTCCCTCGGTCCAATGCAACCTATATATGTCTTGTGAGGGCTACTTTGAAACGAAGATTGAGGGATGAATAGGGAAAACATAAAATTCTGACAAAAAATCAAGCGCAAAACAAAGAATTATAAAACACATAAAAATATATGAAATAATCGTTTGATTGGACCGTATGAAAAATGCAAGAATTAGATGAGAGAGATAAACTCATAAGAGACTTCGCATGATATTGAACCTCATGTTAAAAATACTCCAAAACTTGTATGAATTTGGGCATTCCTTAGAAATTTGATAAGACTCAATAGTTTTCAATAATCCTTTGGTTCAAAGAATCATATAGAAAAAATTCCTATAGCAAAGTTTATCGTTTCTATACAGAATAAAAGTTCCTATATTTTTCTTTCAAGTAAAGGGGCCCTAATTAGTTACTCCACTAAAGTCGAATGAGCTAGGTTCACTTTACCATGCGTGGCGAAGCCACACGGTTTTTCTAGTATGTGTACTAAATCATAGTTATCTAACAAGTTTGTATGTCATCAACGCAATTTACTCATGATTAAGGCTTTATTCAGAGGCACTTACTGTTGTAGCCGCTGCGGCTGCGGTAGTTCAAACTGGCTGCTACCACAGCCTAGCCCAGCTGAACACAGGCTAAAAAGTAACAATTTGTTACAACTTTGTCGAGCTATTACGGAAAATGACAATAATTTATTTGAAAATCGTAACTCCATCCTCTACGTGTGTATGACATAATAAACCCGACATGCAACAACACGAGTATTGCATATGTGTATGGCGTGTGGGCTCAAATATATTGGACATATAAAGTTGCATCTTTCTGTTTAAATCATGTTATCATCGATGCAGTTTCTATGAAATTGCATAGCTAAAGTTGTACTAGTGTACTGATAGTTTTCACAAAATAGTTGTGGCTTCCTACATCTACTCTATATTTATGCTCCTACAGAACTACTAAAAACACAATGAAATAAAAGTACCGACAAATTTACTGATATCTGTCTTCACATAGATTAGGAGCAAAATTTATCGTCGTACGTATTTCAAACAACATCTGTTTAAGCTTGGCAACGAACTTCCTACTAACGAAAATCAAAGATTAGGCAAGCCTTTTGGCTTTAGCAGGAGCTAAGCGGTTGCGTGAGTTAATCCCGCACTATGTATAGTGTACAGCTATAGTGGTTCTCCGTTTTCCTTTTACCCCTAGGGGTTTGTATTTTCTCCTGCCCTGTTCAATGAAAAGTCACTCTAGTGCTGTTTTTCGTTAAAAAAAAAAAGCTTGGCATATTTCTCTACACACCAGTGTTGCTCTGTATATCTCCACTCCCTTATATAAGCACACACACAGAGGCACCGCATTGGTAGAAGTAGCTCCGTGTTGTAGTGTTGTGTAGCAGTAGTCCACCGCTGAGAAGCTAGCAAAGCCAGCCATCCATTCAGCGCAGTACTCTCGGGAGAGCTAGAAGCGATCTATTCTAGCCACAAGGAGGAGAGATAAACGTATCGAAATGGAGCACATCGCGAGGTTCTTCTTTGGAGTTTCCGGTGAGTGTGCCGCCATGGCTAGCTGCAGCTTGTTCTTAATTTCCTATCTGTCTATATGTGCATGTAGTATTTGTTTCTCCCATCTTCGAACACTCGAAGAAATGAAGGTGTATGGGTGCTCCTAGAGCTACCTACTTTGCTGGTTAATTTTTGGTGAAGTTTTACACTACTGTGAATTCGTTCTAAGTTTTTTGTTGGCTCCGTTTTCCAGGCAATGTCATCGCTCTCTTCCTGTTCCTTTCGCCAGTGTAAGTTTCTGATTCCTTGCTGCCTAGCCTTATCGTCAATCTTATCCCAATTTGTGAGGTCTTGTAACGTGTGAGCAGAGGTGGGAAGAAGGAAAAAAAAACAAGTGAAAAGGGAAGAAGAAACAAAAGATACCTGTAACTCATAGTCTCTGTGTCTGGAAAAAAAAAAGGAGCTAACATAGTAGAGTGTCTTTGTTCATGGAGAGTGTCAGCTTGCTCTGCTCCTTAGTTTCATCTACCATGATATTTGGTCAACCTTTTTCGCAAAAGAAGTTATCAAAGTTAAAAAATCTTGCAATTTTTCCCCTGCTTGCTTGTTTGCCGGCCTCACCGGCAGCTACCCATGCGTTGATGCGTGTGCATCGGTCGCACGAATGCCGCTTGTTTCTTCTGACCGGTGAGAAAATTTTGATGGCTCTTTTTCATTTTACAGTGTCACCTTCTGGAGGATCATCAAGAAGAGATCAACGGAGGACTTCTCCGGCGTGCCTTACAACATGACACTTCTCAACTGCCTGCTATCTGCTTGGTAACTAACTGAAACCTCACACTCCTCTCCACACCATCTGCATTTCTCCCCCCACAACATTACACTACGTTTTCTCTCAGAAGTTTCGTGTGATTCTCGATAGACACACACTACTCCACAACATGAGCAAGTTTAGTGAACCTAGTAATTGACTCATCAGTAATAGTACTACTGATTACTGAAAGTTAACTTGATGTTTACTCCTATTGCCGTAATTCATCCGGAAACACTGGATGATACTGTTGATGGGAACCACAGTGGTTGGCTCCTAGTGTAGCCTCTGTCCAATTTGCCTCGTCGATGGAAAGCTACTCCTGGACCCACCTGCCATCGCTGTGACAGTGACTCCTGCGAAGGAACTTGTACACACACTGTATCACTGGTGTGTGTGCAGCAGCAGCTATAGCCCTTGCTGCCGGCATGGCCAGGATGGCTGTGACATGTGGGCCCAAGAGGCCGTTGTGCAAGCACATGCAGCCTCACGTTCGAGTGTTTGTAGCTCGAAAAAGTGGGTGAGCTTTTTTGGGCCAGTATGATTTTAGGTGTGTGTGTGTGTGTGTTTGGCAGGTGAGAAACACTATCCGCGAGTCGATTCTTCGCAGGTTAGTGTTAGTACCAAAATATCAAGGCAAAGCACAATATCATAAAAGTTGTAGAGACCATATCGCACCAGCTCTGAAAATCTCCTTCTTTTCCGCTCTTGTGTGTGCATGCCCACATGCTTTCTTCTGGGAGTCAAAACTTTTCTTTCCAGATGGAGTTTTGTTGACAAGATACAGTCTGAAATCTACCGATCTATAACTATAACTGAAACTTATATATATATATCTTTTTAAAGAAAACCAGAATTACAGCATTGCTGTTGGTTTGTGATGAACGATGAATGGTGGTTGAAGGTACGGGCTGCCGTTCGTGTCACCGAACAACATCCTGGTGACGACGATCAACGGGACGGGGTCGGTGATCGAGGCCATCTACGTGGTGATCTTCCTCATCTTCGCGGAGAGGAAGGCCAGGCTGAAGATGATGGGTCTCCTGGGCCTCGTCACCTCCATCTTCACCATGGTGGTGCTCGTCTCCCTCCTGGCCCTGCACGGCCAGGGCCGCAAGCTCTTCTGCGGCCTCGCCGCCACCATCTTCTCCATCTGCATGTACGCCTCGCCTCTCTCCATCATGGTAAGACAGTACACACCACACAAATGATCTAGTATAGTACTTCTTTCGTTTCACAATGTAAGTCATTCTAGCATTTTTCACATTTATATTGATATTAATGAATCTAAATAGATATATATGTTTAGATTTATTAACATCGCTATGGACGTGGGAAATGTTAGAATGACTTACATTGTGAAACGGAGGGAGTAATAACTAACAAAATTAACCATAATCTGATTCGCTGATCAATTGACTCCGGTGTGCAGAGGCTGGTGATCAAGACGAAGAGCGTGGAGTTCATGCCGTTCCTGCTCTCCCTGTCCGTGTTCCTGTGCGGCACCTCCTGGTTCATCTACGGCCTGCTCGGCCGCGACCCTTTCATCGCGGTAATTTACTCATCGTCTTTCTTTTCGCTGTCAATTGCTGCAAGCCTACAAGCAACCTGTCGACGTTGATTACAGAAAGATACGTAACCTGACGACGAGACATATGATCCAATCCGATCGATGCCTTTTTGTGTTTTTGTTTGGATCTCGATTGATCGTACTGTCTGATGGGCACATGCAAACCGCTGCAAAAGCACAGCACTGCACTGCACAAGCAACGCTGTTTGCAACTCAATGCCGCGAAATGGCCGGCGGCGTCGGTTATCCTTTCGGTGTCTCGTCCAACTTGGCGCGCACATGTTGGGCGTACGTACGTACTCCCTTCATTCCATGAAAAACAAATATAGAACCAGATATGACGCATCGTAGATTCGTGATACTATGAATCTGGATATATATATATCCAGATCTGTAGTATTAGGATATGCCACATATTCATTTTTCATGAGACGGAGGGAGCATAGGAGTAGCAGCTATAGCCGTGCACACGAATGGCACGCAAAGAGTTTAACTGACGAAATTGCATCGTTGTGTTGTACGACGTGCAGATCCCCAATGGATGCGGGAGCTTTCTGGGCTTGATGCAGCTGATCCTCTACGCGATCTACCGGAACCACAAGGGGGCCACGCCGGCGGCGGCGGCCGGGAAGGGGGACGCCGCCGACGAGGTGGAGGACGCGAAGAAGGCGGCCGCCGCGGTGGAGATGGCCGACGCCAAGACCAACAAGGTCGTCGCCGACGACGCCGACGCCGACGCCGATGGCAAGTCGGCGGACGACAAGGTCGCCAGCCAGGTGTGACGCGTTCGGGGCCCCGCACGGCGCCCGGCCGACACGCACGGAAGAATGCAGCTTAAAGCATTGTTGCTGCTGCTGGATTGATTAGTGGTTAAGCAGATTATTGCTGTCGCCTTTCTTGATTTTTCTTTTTACTGATCTCTGTCTCTCGTGCCCGATCGAGAGAGTATGATACTGTATTTCCCGTTCTGTTCTTGCAAGCGTGAAGCCATTTCCCATTTTTTTTTCTACCGTACGATACTGTATGCCCCCCAGGCCCCCATAATGAAGAAGAATCCGAGCAGAAATGCATAAAAAGAAGAAAAAAAATCTAGTTTAATTGGGCTGCATCTTTATGGATCTCACATTGCATTGTCGTACTGTTATTGGGCCGAAAGTGTATCAAGCCACCGGTTTGTGAAGGCCCATACCAACGCTTGGGCCCATCAAAATCAGACTGGTACTACTTATTAGCGGGTCATGGATGGATGTAAAAAAATAAAACCCGTTATCATCCATTAGCCCGTTAGCCTTTCTTCCTCTGGAAGGCGCCACTTCCCGCGGGTATATAAACGGGCACAACTAACTCAACCCGATGGCCCCACCAAACGAGGCGGCGAGGTTCAGGGGAGCGGAGGACTGAACTGTAATTTCGGAAAGTTCTCGGGAGGATGCCGATAGAGATGCCGCGGCGGCTCCCCTTCGCCGTCGACACGTGGGGCCCCTCCTCCCGCCGCCGCCGCCACCGCTTCCTCACCCACGCGCACCGGGACCACCTCGTCGCCGCCGGCGGCGCCGCCGACTCCGGGGAATGCCCCGGCGCCGTCTACGCGACGCGGCTCACCCTCGACCTCGCCCTCCGCCATTTTCCCCGGGTAAAACTGCCCCCCCGACTCGCGGAAGCCGATTCTGTTCCCGTGTGGTGGTGGTGGGTGCCGTGCTAATCGAATGGTCGCTCGTGGTGTCGCAGCTTGAGCGGGGGGAGTTCGTGGAGATGGAGGTGGGGAAGACGGTGGTGGTGGACGACCCCGCCGGGGCCTTCTCCGTCACGGCGTACGACGCCAATCACTGCCCTGGTAATTCTGGTTCCGCTTCTTCAGTTCTGCATACCGTCGTGTTACAGCTTACCGTGCTATATATAAGTTGATAATTTGCTGGTAGAAATAGTAGATTACTTAGTTGTCAGGGATCAGGGTGTGATGGTGGGAGTGATTGTTCAATTCAGCGGCCGATTTTTTTTAACAGATCCATGGGAATTGTAGTTTTTGCTCCGCTGTTCAGGCGGAGTGATTCATCGTTCTATGAGGCCATTTTCAGCGCAACATTATTGAATTTGTATATTGAGAAATGGGAAGGGTTGACCACGGCTAATGCTTGCGTGTTCTGTGATACCAGGGGCGGTTATGTTCTTGTTCGAGGGTCAATTCGGTAGCATTCTGCACACGGGGGACTGTCGGCTGACGCCAGATTGTGTACATAATTTGCCACTGAAGTACATAGCAAAGAAAGGGAAAGAAAACATTTGCCGTTTAGACTTTGTGTTCCTGGACTGCACATTTTCCAAATGCTTCCTCAAGCTACCAAGCAAGGAGTCAGCTATTCAGCAGGTTTTCCTCTCCGCTTAGATTAAATGTGCTTGTTGGTAACTGTAGGAGTGTGCATATGACAACATGGATGGTCACCATTGAGAAATGTTTCAGTGATTGCAGGTTATAGCTTGCATATGGAAGCATCCTCATGCTCCATTTGTCTATCTTGCATGTGATCTTCTTGGTCACGAAGAGATCCTAATTGAGGTGTCAAGGACATTTGGATCAAAGATTTATGTTGACAAGAGAAGGAACTCGGACTGTTTTCGAGCTCTATCTCTCATAGCCCCAGAAATCATCACTGAAGATCCATCTTGTCGATTCCAGGTATGGTAGGCTAGTCCAAGTAATAAATTCCATTGTAATTTTTTTACACTCCACTAGCTTCCATTATCTCCATTTTGGAACCCTGCATGTGAAGGGAAAGATGGCTTATAGTTTATACTGCATGGACTATCTACATGTAGTGATGAGCGTGGGTACCCAGTTTCGACAGCATCCTGTCGATGTTGTAACTGTTTCAATCTTGCCTAATCCTTCGGCCAACCCGGCAAAAATGAGTGTGGGTACCCAGTTTCACATATGACCCCAAGTGGTCGTCCCCAAGCCCTACTTTACTACCTTTCTTGCGATTTAGAGGGATCTTGGGACAGCTGCTGTTTCGTCAAAAAATATTGATAGAAGTCTGGCAAGGATAAAGGGCAAGTAGTGAATAATCTTGTGCGCATGCACTTAAGTATTTTCTTGGAAAGGAACTAAACAATTGGTTGGCCCAGTCTGATCCAATCCCTAACTATGAGTACATAGTCTATGCTCATGGTAGTACACACTGTATGTGACCTTTGTCCTATTGTTGTTCTGAAGCAAAATTAGTTGCTGCCAGGCCTATTGAACAATCATATGACAGAGCACACTCTCCAGTCTCCTTGCAAAAAGGAAAGAAACCGATAAAGTCAATTCCAGCCTCTCTATCTACATTTCATACTAAAATTGTTTGCTAGAACAGAACAGTACATTCAGGATTATAATCAACCTTGGCTAGTACAGGATCTAAGAGGTTCATTTTAGTCTGGTCTGTGCTATGTTTTGCATGGAGAGGTTCATTTTATTCTTTTTCATTTGCAACTTTCTTACTTTGTAGATTCTTGGATTCCAAAACTTGTATGACAAAGCATGTACAAAGATTGAAGAGGCAAGGGCTAGCCTTCAGCCTGAACCTCTATTTATCCGTCCCTCAACACAGTGGTATGCGCACTGTGCTCAAAGCCAGAAACCTAGCCTAACAGAAGCTGTGCTGGATGGTTGTGGGGTCTGGCACATTTGTTTCTCCATCCATTCCTCTCGTGATGAGTTAGAACAGGCCTTGGAACTTCTCCAGCCTCAATGGGTAATTTCAACAACACCACCATGCTTTGCCATGGAATTGAGCTATGTAAAGAAAAAATGTTTCAAGACCTGCTTAACTGCTGATGATCCACTGTGGAAGATATTCAAGAATCCTCTCCGAAAGTCAGTGTCCTCCCCTTCTACATTGCTGGATTCCGACACGCACACAAATGAAGATCACTCGATTTCTGTCGATGATGATCATGATCATTCAGCCTCTCCTAGTGGTGAAGAATGTACAGACTTTGATATCTGCACGCTTGAACTGAAGTTCATGCCATCCCCTCCAGTTCAGGAACCAGATATTACACTGTTTGGAAGAGCAAGATTTGGCTCTGAAGAAATTGACATAATGAGAGAAGAACTGTGCAATCAGCGCATTGCTGTTGAAGAAGCCAGGGCATATTCAACAGCATATTTGATCTGTGATGGTAGCAGTGAAGTTGAAACATGTCCAAATTCACGGACTGATTTTGTCATAGTGCAAGCATCGAAGTCCCAACAGAGTTATTCAGGATATGAAGATGAGGACCCGTCTTGTCAGTGTGCTGCATCCCCAAGGCAATTAGAAAGTCGCTCAATCCTGTCTTTACCTATTGGTGAGTGCAGTTTGTCACCGGTGGTTGATAACCCTAAAAAGTCTGAAGTTGTTATAGAGTCAGAATCAACAAATCATGCTGAAAGTTCAAACCTTTGCATGGTCAGAAGGGGTTATTCAGGATCTGAAGATGATTGTCAGCGTGCTGCATCCCCAAGGCAATTAGAAAAACTCTCAATCCGGTCTTCACCTATTGGTGAGTGCAGTTTGTCACCGGTGGCTGATAAACCTGAAAAGTCTGAAGTTGTTATAGAGTCAGAATCAACAAATCTTGCTGAAAGTTCAAACCTTTGCATGGTCAGAGGAGAAGAAACAACAGATTGTGAAAGGGGTACCTTGTGCGTTACTGGATCATCGAAATGCTTGAATGCAAGTTTGAAGAGGCTGTACAGATCAAGGAATGTCCCTGTCCCACGACCTCTCCCGTCCCTTGTTGGACTTTTGGAATCCACTAAACGGATGAAAATGCAACCTGGCAGTGATGGTAGTTCGTTGAATTCATGGCACACCTTACCTAGGAGATAAGATTGTGCTTTCCACTGAAGATAAGATTGACATGCACATATCATGTATAGCATATTGTGTTCACGATTCATACTCTCAGAAACTACCAGAGTCTGGTCACCCAGATTACATGTTATTTTACAAATTTTCAAAATGATGTAGAGAAAATCGATGTATTGTACCTCTCAGGAAAAAAAAATCGATGTATTGTCTTTTAAGCTTATACAAGTTACTAGCATTGTACAATTTTCAAATGTTGTAGAGAAAATTGATGTATTTTACAGGATCGGTCTGTTCGATAAACAAATGATTTCTTCTGCCATTCTGGTATATATAAATATTTCCATTGATCTATGTAAGCAACACTTGTGAGCTTGCTTTCTTTTTCATGACTGGATTTATGATAAGATTTTGCGATCGATTTGTCATAACACAGGCTCAAATACCATTTAGGCTCCCAAGATGATAAATATGGCATATTCTAGCAACACATAATTTTATACATGAAGCAGAGTCGACAAGATAATTCTACCCCAGAATACAACACGATCATGTGCCAATTCTCTAATACAACATAGTTCAACTAACTCGATTATTCTGACAAGCAGACATCTACGATTAGGTAAGATCAGTTGACAAGTTCAGTGGTTCACATTTTTTACAGTCTCTGCATCAGATGCTCCTAAATAACAGCAAGACTAATGCCAACTCATTCTGTAAGCTCTATTGCCATGCGGAGGAGACGATTAGAGTTTTCTCTCCCCAGCCGAAGTGAAGTCCCCCATGGTCCTCCTCGAACTTGTATCTGTCACAGTACGACTTCAGTAACGATCTTATCCCGCTGATGACATTGCTACTAAATGGGCATGGTGTGAAGCCAGCCATTGTCATTCTTGCCCTCCATTTTCCAGCAACTTCATATCTGCAGCATAAATAAGTTCACGGTCAGCTATTTGGGAGTTGCAGGTTGTGCATGTTTTCAGGGAAAAAAAAAGGAGAGAGTGGACTGTATGAGTAGAAAATAGCACTGGGAACTACCTCTCCACACGATCAGGACCTTCGCAAGCCAAGATGTTGACAATTTCACGAGCAAGACATTGCCGCTCCACATTCATTCTATCCGGACTTTCCCTTGGAAGTGTCGCGTCCAGTGAATCAAAAAGTGCAGCATAATAATCATAAACCTCACGGAACCTACCAAAGGTGAAATGTTTCAGATGTTTGATGCTATCATGATTCATAAGGAGTCAGTAGTTGGCGATGGAAGTACATTCACAGGTTGGTAGACAAAATATAAAAGGTAAGCTTTGGCTGGAACATTCTAAAGTGGATCTAAAGAATTAAGAAGATATTTTACATCACTAACCTTGTCTGAAATGGAGCAGTATTGGTATTGGCATCCTGCTCAACCAGTGTGACGAGCTTTGGTTGCAGACCCTTCACCATTCGAAGGAGTTGGTCCCTTTCATTCATAATTGAAACGCTCTCGTCAGGAAGGTGGTGCAGCTGGAATGCAAAATTGACAACTAGTGCTTCCCCAGGACAACAATCTAGCATTGCAGGTGTAACATCCCCAATGTTAGCACCAACTGCCCTGAACTCAAAAGATATCCCACAGTCCTCTGCAAGTTTCTCTAGACGTTGACCAATGACCTTCAAACCGCCAACGGTCCTCTGTACCGTTTCAGGATCATCCACACCAGTTATTCTCAAATGACGTGGCTTATTTGCATTATTTTTCAGAAACTGTATCAGTGTAATGTACTGGCTGCCCTGATTAATGTCAAAGTCTATAATGTGCACTCTATCTTCACCTTTGCAGGCTTCAAGTATAGCATAATTAGCAGCCATGAAACCAAATCGGAAGCACGGGCAGATTTCAAAGAGGATTTGCATTGCCGAAAGCTGATAAAGAGTCGGGGGCTCTTTGCACGACAAGGCCTTGTATATGCCTTTCCCTGAAGCTACTATTCTTGCTGCAAGACCTTCCACTAGATAGGCTGCAATCCTCTGAGAAGGGTCCCCTTGGATTGAGACCATCTGCCGGAGGTCCGTTATGATTGCCTGTGCTTCATCTACATTATAATCAGATAATGCCATTGCACAGTCAAAGAGCAACTGCTTTGGGGTCCGTGGTTCTCCATTGTTGCTACCAGCACAACTGATGCTTGATTCCGATTCTTTTGGTGAGTTAGGGAGTATGACATTCTTCATTGGATCAGCCCATTCATCGTTAATGCTACCTGCCTGGGAAATCTCATACAAGATGTCATCACTATCATCAAGTAAAGCATGCTCCAGCTCCTGAAGCTTCATCCTGATATCATCTTCATCAAACTCTACTTCAAGTTCAGAACTCTGATTGTCTGATATAGACTGAGAATTCTGCTGAGATACATTGGACACCAATGGTGAGTCTTTTGCCACATCTGAGCAGGAATTGTCTGCAGAAGATGGAGAATGGCCATCAGCTGTTACCATGTACGGCATTGGTGAGGCCTGTTGATTGTAAAAGGAGTTCTCAGGATTGTATGGTTCAGGCCCATAACGGAACAGCTGTGTGTCGGACGCATATCTTCGTGCAGCGAAATTTGAATTTGGAGTGCCAAATTTATGTATGTAAAGATTATCTGCGTAAGTGGTTGACGGGTCTGCTCGCCTGATAAAAGACATTACTTTTCTGTAGTGCTTCTAAACCTACTAGGCTAAATACTCAAACTCAAGGCACAGCTTCCTCTGATTATGGATATTGAACAAATACCTGAAATAAAACAATATACATCAATATGTTGAGTGAAACACCATTATCATTGCATTCGAAACACATGGAGCTATTTAACAAACTCAATCGGCTTCTTTTGATTGTTCTTCTGATGCAAACTAATAGCAAAGCAAATGATTTTTTTTTTAGATAATGGAAGTAACTTCGAGCATCTCCACCAACTATGATTGAAACAAACACCGAAAGGTGAAAGTACGTGCAAATTGCAATGAGTTAGAATGTCATTTTGAAGTTTCTGTGGGGTTATTCAGGCTGCCGTTTCGATGTTGACCTACATGCCAACTGATCTCATGCTACAACGAGTAATCCAGGCATCCAGCCATGCCAAAACTCAATCGATAGAGTTAAATCTCTAGAGCAGACACTGCCAAAAAAAAAAGTTCCTTTTGTCCAATCAGTACCAACTAACGAGAAGCTTGTAGGGCACGATGAGCAAAGTCATGTTCTAAAATTACTCTAGCAATATTGACCGATTGCCATGCTTCTGGAACCTTAATCAAGCTGACTAGAACGCAAAAACCACATTCAAGAATACAAACACCAGAAAATACCGAGATAAAGTACAGCTCATACGCGCCACAAATAAAATATTGGTGTAAAACCTCACCAGCACGACATACCCCGAAAAAAGAAAAAAAAATCTTTACAGGGTCCCGTTCAAGCTATGATCATACTACCGATATCCGATCAAATTGCCGTGGTTCATGAACCTGATTTTCTGGAGGTATAAACCTCCAATCCACACAGACAGCATCAGCCAAGAAACATGATGTAATCACTAACACTGCACAAAAAAAAAGAGAAGATTTCCCTTTCCCCTTCTATGTTGTAACATCCCAAAGCCCCCAAAGCCCTGCGCTCCTCTACATGCAAAGCAACACAAACACCAGAGAAGTTGACCAGGCTCTTCTTGTTCCCCAGCCAATTTCCGATCGCCCAATCTCAAAGAACACATAAACGACACCACCAACACCACCCATCATGCTATATACTAACACAAGAATTAAAGAAAAAAAAGGCATCCAAAATCCAAGAAAAACAAGAGCACGACGAGCAAGAACCAAGAAGACAACCAGCAAAAAAGGAACAAATCTTTGCAGTTGCTGGGAGAAGGAGGCCGAAGAGGAAGCAAAATCACTTACAGGAGGAGGGGGTAGCTTGCTTCCGGTAGCACACACAGGAGAGCGGCAGGAGAGGAGGAGGAGGAGGAGCGGAGAAGGCGAGGTGGGGAAGCGGAGAACGGAAATGGGAAGGAGAGGGAGCAGGAGGGAAGGAAGGAAAAGGGGAAGAAGAGAAGAGAGGAGAAGAGATGGTTGGTTGGTTTGGTTTGGTTGGTTGGGGATAGCGAGTGGGCAGCCAAGTCCGAGATGTCATGCGGTGGAGGGACGGACGCGGTCAGGGCGACCGGCGGCTGGCTGCGGCTGCCTCTGCCTCTGCTCGCGTCGCCACTGCCGCCGGGATCCTCTGCGGCTGCGCCACCGCCCACGGGAACCACCAGGCCCCGCTCCTCCAGTTTTGCTTCTCTCCTTTGATGACTTCTTGTTGCCGACTGCTATACGTATACGTATGGAGTATCGAATCTATGACGTACTAACTCCATCCCATGAAATGTGTTTATTTTTCAGTTTTTAATACAACGTTTGACTTTACATCTTATTTAAGAACAATTTTAATTGTTTTTTTTATTTATATTAGATTATAAAACATTTTTATTCATATTAAATAATAAAACACTTTTATTCATATTAGATAATAAAACATCAATAGTTATGTGTGACTAATTATTTTAAAAAAAATTCATAAATTTTTCAAATAATACAGACGGTTAAATTTTAGACACACAAATATAAAAATTAATTTATTTTGAGACGGATGTAGTAGAAAGTAAGGAACATTTGGTACTTCTAGTTACTTTTGACATGCTGTTATTTTTTTATTATAAAAACATTAACTACTTAGTATCCGTACTACCGTATAAATAAAAGTAAATTTATTTCAAGGCAAAGGGAGAATCTTCTATGGGTCTATGACGTGTATTATTTAGCCTCTTGTTTTTTGCTTGATGGCTTATGAAGGGTAGCTAAAATAGGTTATCTATAAATTATTCTTTTTTATTCATTCATTCTATTAAAACTTATTGGGATAGTAGTAAAGGAGTATGTTATTTGTGCATGTGGTAAGTAATAGATTTATTTGTGGATTGACATTCAATTGAAATTTACATAAAATTTTCCAATATTAGAATTTGTGGTATGTTTATTTCAAGTTCGTAATATGAGTAATATTTGGCTAGTGATATTATGGTCATTTAAAGAGTGGAATCAATATTTCATCTTTCAAAAAAAAAGGTATAAATACAGAGATATGTAATTAATGCATGTGACTATGACCTCATGAATGAGCAGAAAGTAAAAGAGAAATAGTATGCTTGAGATGAATTTTCCAAATGTAGTGTTTAGTAGTTTCCATATGATGGTGAGATTAATAATATTAATATCCACACCAACAAAAATCTAGAACATGAGGTCTAGTACCAAATAGTCAAAAGTCATTATCGGAATATGAAAAATGTGTAATTATCATCGACTTCCTTATCCGTTGGAAAATGACGTTGTCTCTCCTACTTGCCAGCTTTCTTTGGATCAGATTATCCTAGAAGGAAACAAAATATAGAGGCAATCTATCATTTATTCTGATGATGTTCTATGCATGGACCAAACACGCATGCCTAAATATTTTTGCAGGTAATAGGAGGACCATTCCACATGAGGAACTTGAGGTAGGAGTGTTCTTTTCTATCAAAGACGATGTGGACCAGTGAAAGCGTTGCAAACTTTAAGCTAAACTAGAATTTTCTCCAATGATATGTTGTCAATTTCACTTACTAGTAATATCGTCTCTAGTATCTAATTTTGTTCGCTGGCATCGGTTGGATGGAGCTTTGGTGAATGCTGTAAACTTACTATTTCTTTTCTATCTTTGATTTTTTTTAAAAAAAAAACAAAGCAAAGCTCCTTCTTCCATTTCAAATATGTAATTTTGCAGGTCAACTCCCCCAAGTGCTTATTTGCAATATATGTCAAATTTTCTCAAATAGTCTTGATGATATTTCACATTGACTATTGAGTACTCAGTCTTACAGATAGCCACAAAACGTTGAATGGAGATGCTTGCTTACACAGGATCCTATCCATTTGGTGTGGAGTACGTTTTGGCATTTTCGGCTTCACCGCGTCCCTACCAAACCAAACCAAAGCAGCTGATCATTTCACAGCTTGACCGTTGAAAACTATGGAAAAGTTTATTTTAAGTGCGCATAAACCATAGTGGAGAAAATAACCTAATAGAAATAGACAAGTAGCTGTACAAATTAGTGGGTCCATGAATGTTAATTTCTACGAAATTGCCGTCGCCTTCTTGTTGAAGGCTTGATCTACCGTATTGTCTTGGTCTAAAAGGTTTGATCCAACAGAAACTTCTACAGGTATCAGCTTACCGTACTTGATGTTGCAAAGCTATCATCCACTTTTTCCGTAATCCTAAACCCTTACCTTTTCTGGTCATCTTAAGTGCTAATCCAAAGTAATTTTTCTGGTCATCTAGTAATCCGTAATATAAGCTCATACAATTCTAACTTAATTAACGCATGCTTCACATATCATCATCTGAACATATCAGCATATCATTACCAGTTCATCAAAGTCACCACCGGCCCATGCCTGACTTTTTGACCGGGATTAATTTATCACCACGTTTATTTGTTTGTGATCCACAGTTCCGAAATGCTGGAGGTACATACTTAGGATAAGATTGTTTTTACCTGCTTTGGATAATTATTCATGTAAAAATAAACTCTCAGATTAATTAAGGTCCTTAAGCTCCAACTAATCCGTGTTCATTTTCTCAGGTAGTCACTCTCTCCCCCCAGTGTAAAAGGCGGTTTTTTTCTTGGGATTCCCGTGGGCTGAAGAAGCCAGCAAAACCATTTCTCTGTCAATCCTGCGTGCAATGCTTTCCAGCAAACTTAAAAAAGCTTTTTTTTAGGCGATTAAATAAGGGTAAATAAAGTACGTGTGCTGCTAACAAATGTCATGCAAGATTGGATTAGATTAGGCACGCCTGGAGGTGTCGTTTCGTGCTGGGCCTTTTGACTCCTTGCCCTCCTATAGTCCTATTTGCTTGCAGCTGGTAGTCCACTAGAGTAGTGAGATATTTTTTTCATGGCCAAGCAAGCAATGTTGTTGTCGTGTGATCATGTTAGTCAAATTGCAGACGTGTGCATACATGCAACATATCACCAATCATTCAGAAACTTTAAGTTCTACTCTCTCTCTATTCCAGTTTAATCATCCTCTAAATAAATAATACCAAAACTAAGGACACTAAAATGTATATCATTCTTAAATTAATCCTCATCGGTTAAGGTGCTTTTACTACAGTACTATAGTATTTTTTTTCCTTTTTCTTTTACTTCATCAAAACATCTCTGTTTTCGCCTTGCAGCCTTGAGAGTTTTTGAGTCCCTGATTTGTTCTGCTTGTTGCTGGTGACTGCTGAGCAATTTGGTGCAATACACTGAATCTGATATCCGACATTGAATCCAGAAAGCATGCGTGCAACTTGCTCTGGCTGGCTAGGCATGGGCGTCTGTGTTATCCGTGCCCGGTTTGCGATCTGTGTGTGTCCCTCTGCATGCGACGAAACGGCACGCATGTTGGTTTGCATCTATCAGACATTCAGACATAGAGGAGAATCTTTCGTACAAGAATGGTGGTGCCCATGCGTGCGACCGTGCGGAAGCTGCAACAGCCCGTGACACACGCACACCCCCACGCCTCGTCGACGACAGCATCTCAGTATTGGAATCGTACAGTAAAACAATCTTAATACATACAAGTGGCAGCCAATCTGATAATACACTAAACCTTTTTTTGATCTTTGTTACTACTGTAACAAGGAGCAGAGGTCATCTTCTCCTTACCGTGCCGGCCCATAAAATTTATGGCCTGGGCCTGGAAAGACCATGGCAGGTGTTGGGCTGGTGTCGCTTGCAATGGGCCCGAAACGAACGTGAGCCCATTGGGCTGGCACCGATCGAGAGCTTCGCGATCCATCGACTGCACAGCAGGCCGGTGTCCAGTTCCCGTGCGATCTCCTCAATCCGGCCCGTTCCCGATGCCCATGGCCGTCTGCTGCTTCTGCCTCCGTGAGGCCTCTAATCACGAATGGAAGTAGATCATGATCATGCATAGGAATAAGTTCACTTGATGACCCTCAAAAGTGATCGGAATCTAATCCATGACCCTAAATCGCAAAACCGGATATCTCGACCCTCAAACTATTAAAACCGGTGCAATTTTACTCCCTTGGCGGTTTTGGAGTGCGGTTTCGCTGACGTGGCGGTATTGACCTAATCTGTGTGCTGACGTGGCGCTTACATGGCATTTCAATTAAAAAGATACACGTGGATAGGAAGGATAGCTATACTAATTTGGTATACTCAAAATACACCTTTGGTACAAAATTGACAATCTCACAAGGATGAAATATCAGTAATTTTCTATTTACTGGTTGATCCCATCTTTTACGGAATCAATTCCTTTTTTGAATGTACAAAAATTTGGGGAGCTCAGCATGTCTGGAAGCACGGGAGAACGTTCTTTTGCTGATATTATTACCAGTATTCGATACTGGGTTATTCATAGCATTACTATACCTTCCCTATTCATTGCGGGTTGGTTATTTGTCAGTACGGGTTTAGCTTATGACGTGTTTGGAAGTCCTCGGCCAAACGAGTATTTCACAGAAAGCCGACAAGGAATTCCGTTAATAACCGACCGTTTTGATTCTTTAGAACAACTCGATGAATTTAGTAGATCCTTTTAGGAGGCCCTCAATGACCATAGATCGAACCTATCCTATTTTTACAGTGCGATGGCTGGCTGTTCACGGACTAGCTGTACCTACTGTTTTTTTCTTGGGATCAATATCAGCAATGCAGTTCATCCAACGATAAACCAAATTCCAACTATAGAACTATGACACAATCAAACCCGAATGAACAAAATGTTGAATTGAATCGTACCAGTCTATACTGGGGTTTATTACTCATTTTTGTACTTGCTGTTTTATTTTCCAATTACTTCTTCAATTGAGAGAAAGAAAGAGAGTAGTAAGAATTCTCTTATCCCCATTTGGAAGGATACCATCCTTATAACTATCCATGACTGTTTTTGTCTCTAGCATGACCACTTGATAAAATGTGGAGGAAAGTAGGGGAAATGGCCGATACTACTGGAAGAATTCCTCTTTGGCTGATAGGTACTGTAACCGGTATTGCTGTGATTGGTTTAATAGGTGTTTTCTTTTACGGTTCATATTCTGGATTGGGTTCATCTCTATAGTAATTGGAGGGACCAGGTTGTAAACATGAAAAAATAGGAACTTAGCGGGTCCTTACCCCCTTTTATCTGATTAGAGCGGAAAGGACCCGCGGAATTCTTACTCTTATAACCCGACTTTTTTAATCTATTCCATAACCTACAAACGGGTTTCCTATTTTGATTTGTAAAAATAACAAAGAGAAAGCCTTTGCTCTGATGGTCAGAATCCCTCTATTTATTCGTTTTGTTTGTTAATTTTGTTTGTTAATAATGTTAGTGAAGTAATCCATCAGTTGATTTATAACCCCCTCGCCAATGAAATTAATTCACTTTTATGAAGCGAGGAGAAAGAAAGGATCAATCGAGGATCCAATATTTTATTCCCCGGAGGAAGTCTCTTGTAAATCATTGATTTAATTTAGAGTAATAAACTAATAAAACCTTAATTAAAACTACTCAACTAGCCTAAAAATAAAAAACAGCCTTCAATGGAAGAGTATCCGTTTTTTTTGCAAAATTTCTGTAAGTTCTAAATTGAACTTAATTGAACAAGTCAAGCAATTCTATTTGGTCACAAAAAATTTGTCCCACGCCATATTTTCTTTCCCTCTTTTTGTCCACTACATCGCCTGAACCTAAGCAAAAGAGGTTCAAGAGACAGACCCAAATAAAGAAGAAATAGTAATCTTTGCCGAATAGGAAGAAAAAAGATTCATATTTCGATACAAGAAGAATCGACACAAGAAAAAGGCAAAAAAGCCTTTTTCTTGTGCCCAATAGAGGATTAAGAAGACCAGCAATCCCTCCTAAAAGGATTTGTTCCTTTTATTGTTCTCGCCCTTGCCTTGCATTCTCCTCGTTTTGCATGAGATGATAGAAATAAGGAATTGCAGACAAGACATCTCGCAAACAAAAAATAGTCTAAACAAAAAAAAGATTTCCAAAATGGATCATAGAGAATTCTAGCAATCGCCAATAAATCGCGGCTTTTTACCAACTTGATGGTAAGAAATCCCGGGACCTAGAAATTCATTTCGTACAATTGAACCTTTTCAAACTGTTTCTTTTTGAGAACCAAAAAAACTTGTGCCAAAATAACGGATGCGAAGAAGAACAAAAGGCCTTGAACGCGTAATGGATCCTGAAGCACTATTTCTGCATCCCCCTGACCAAACCCTCCCACATTAGGATTACTTGTTAATGGTTGATCAAGCTTGATCGATTCCCCCTCTGAAACAAGAAGTTCTGGACCGGGAGGTATAAGATCAATCACTTGGCGTCCATCCGATGCATCGACTATGGATATTTCATATCCCCCCTTTTCTTTACGCAGTATTTTTCTTACTACACCTGTTGACGTTGCATTATAGACCGTATTGTTACTCTTGCTACCATCAGGATAGATCTGTCCCCTTCCTCGGTTTCCCCCCACATATATGGGATATTTTAAGAAATGAACGTCTTTCTTCATAGCAGGGTCGGGGGAAAGAATGGGAAAGACGATTTCACTATATTTCTTACCGGGAACAGGGCCTATCACAAGAATATTTTTTTTATTGGGACGATAACTCTGAAAAGAGAGATTTCCTATCTTTTCTTTCAACTCAGGAGAAATACGGTCGGGCGGCGCTAATTCGAATCCCTCGGGCAAAATAAGAACAGCACCCACATTCAACCCTCCCTTTTTCCCATTAGCAAGAACTTGTTTCAGTTGCATATCATAAGGAATTCGAAGAACTGCTTCAAATACAGTATCGGGAAGCACTGCTTGGGGAACTTCAATATCCACAGGCTTATTCGCTAAATGGCAATTGGCACATACAATTCGTCCAGTTGCTTCTCGTGGGTTTTCATAACCTTGCTGCGCAAAAATGGGATATGCATTTGAAATAGATGTCCGAGTTATTACGTATATCATGATCGATACAGAAATCGATCGAGTCATCTGTTCCTTTACCCAAGAAAAAGTATTTCTATTTTCCATGTCCAATCACAGATCCCGGAATTTCTACAATAAATTAGATAGGTAGCTAAGCTAATCTAGTTCCCTATACACGAATCTGTTGTCATTCTACTGCAACAGTTGTACTGGAATGATGAATACCTTGAGCAGGTAGAAATAGAAAAAAAGAATTTTGCTAAAATGGAAAAAGGCTTTCTTTCTAAAGGAAAAAGGATGCTAATTTTGATTAATATCAGGAGATCAAATGAGTTTATGCTTCACTAATTGAATGATAAATGACTACAAGCGAAGGAGATAGGCGGTTTAAACAAAAAAAGACCCAAAATTTCAAACATGTATCTAGAATCACAGGAAAACTACAAACAAAAATAGTGAAAATTAGCTCGTTAGGAACCCATCCAAGATCGTTATAGACCCAACGAATTAGTAGTTCCCAACCGCGGGTGGAGTGAAATCCAACAAAAAAATCAGTAACTAAAAGAATAAAAAAAGCTTTTACTGAGTCATTTAAGTTATAGAAGAATTCCTGAACCCAAGAATTCAAAATAACAAGTTCCTCTTTACCCAGAAAAAAAGAACCACTTAGAATAGCCAAACAGATTATATTTGTCGAGAAATGCAAAATGATATGGAGATGACCCTCATTATCTATTTTGGCCAATTGTATTATTTCCTTGCGTATTTGTGGATCCCACTGACATGTGGGCCCCACATGCCATCTTATCCGTTTCTTCTTCCTCCCCTCCCCCCTTCTCTATTCTCTCCCTCTCCCCTACAGCCGTTCGCGGGGAGCGAGCGGAGGCGGGCGGGGGCTGAAGCAGCGGCGGACGGCGGGAGCTGAAGCGGCGGCGGCGGAGGTAGGTTGGAGTCCATGTCGTGCCGCTGCCACCACCACCCGCACCACCCGACGGCCGGCATCGAGATGTCGTCGGCGGCCGAGCTCCCCTCTGCGGGTGTCGCGGCGGCTGGCGGAGACTGCGGCGAGCGGCGGCGGCTGCACGGAGTCCCGAGCGGCGGAGGCGCAGGTGTGGAGCGGCGGCCTGCGAGCGGCGCGACGGAGACGCGGGTGTGGCGGCGGCGACCTGCAGGTCGAGCAGGGCGCGGCCGAGCTCGCCGTACCCCGCCGCGTGTGCCTCCCGCCGCCGCCGCTGTGGTCTCCTCCATCTTCGCCGTGGTGGAGCTCAGCCCGGGCACCGCCGCCGCCCGCAGGCGATCAGCTACACCGTCCGCTCCGACCGCCTCGACGCGCTCGCGCTGCTCCTCCTTCTCGCAGCAGATATACCCCATGGTGAACGAAGACGCGCAGTACGGCGACGAGCTCCGGGCCGTGTGCCCGCCGGATGCGGAGGAGACGGCGTGGGTGCACCTGGACCACGGCACGCCGGGGGAGCTCGACAGCCAGTGCTACGTACAGGAACGTGCTCGCCGGGAAGGTGCTGGCTATTCAACTCGGATCACTGGGCACTGATCAGCGAAGCGGCGACGAGGCAGATGGTCGAGGACAACGCGGTGAACCAGTCAGCCCTTTGCTTGTTGGCTTGCCGCTTGATGTTAGTACACACATGCACTGCCTGTTGCTACCGCTTGTGCTTGCTAGCCGCAGTCCAGCCAGTCCTCATCTGTCGCCCCTTGCCGATTGCCTCGGCAACCAGCAGGAGAATGCTCAACGCAGATGCCTCCCAACTCGCGTGTGGTTGCGTCGTTGTCGGCTGGCTCAGCACGCCGACCGCGTCCATCGGCGGCGGCGGCGCCTCCCCCGCCCGCGCCGCTCCTCCCGCCTTCAACGCCGCCGCCGTCGCAAGTGCAGGAGAAGCCGCCGCCGGATGCTGCCATCTTCGAGGGGATGCCGACGCGAGTCGCGGTGGCGAGACGCAAGCGGCCCTTACGCGTTCGTGGGCGCGGCGGGAGAACGGCGGAGGCGGGTGCGTCGTGGCCGGCAGAGAGGGCGTGGAGCACAGTGGTGGATAGTGCAGTCACGAGGCCGAGGGTGGCGAGGACACGGCCATTCTCGTGGCCCGTTTTCTTCCTTCCGACGGCCAACCTTCCACGGCGGGCTCGATCTCCGCCGCCGCCGCCGCTCCGGCCCTCGCCCGCATGCCGCCGTCACCGCTCCAGTGCCACTCCCAGGACTCCGCCGCCGCTGGCCACCGTCCCACACTCGCGGAGAGAAAGAGAGAGGGGAGAATATGATTTATGTGAGCCCCACATGACAGTGGGTCCCACCCATACTTTTGGTGAATGACAAATGGGTCCCACGTATATATTTTTATTTCTAATGCCACCTAAGCGCCATGTCAACGCCACGTGGACAGAAGACCGAGTCAATACTGCCACGTAAGCACCACATCAACACCACGTGGACAGAAGACCGAGCCAATACTGCCACATAAGCGTCACGTCAGCGAAACCGCCCTCCAAAACCACCAAGGGAGTCAAATTGCACCGTTTTTAAGAGTTGGGGGTCGAGATATCCGGTTTTGTGGTTTAGGGTCACAGATTAGATTTCGATCACTTTTAAGGGTCACAAAGTAAACTTATTCCTCATGCATATACTCTTCAGAGATTTTGATCCAAAAGAAACATATGATCCATGACACCATCCATCCACAAACACAGAAGCAGTTTTCCCCAGTCCATCGTAAGCAATCCTGGGGTTTTAATTTACATCTTCCTCAAATCCGAGCTGTTCTAGTTTCTACAAGAGGGAGCTTGCTAGTAGGCATGGTTGGAGAGGATGGCCCTCCCATGGCGGTGCGGGTGGTGAGCGCAGGCGCAGTGGACGGAGGTGAGGCTGAGGCATCCGCTGATGATGAGGGAGTGCCGCTCCGGGCACGTGTGGAGCGCCGGGAAGGAGTCGCACACCGCCTGGACCGCCGGCGGCGTCAGCGCCGTGCACTGGCTGATGTTCAGGCTGGCCAGCCCGTCGGCGCCGGCGCCGGCGTTCTTCCTCGCCGCCGCGTCCCAGCTCCGGCCTTTGCTCCTCACCCGCCGGCTGTTCGCCGCCAGCGAGTACATTGCCCGGTCGGTGATGTTCTGGCAGTAGTAGAGCCCCAGCGACCGCAGGTGAGGGCAGCCATTGGCAAGAGCGACCACGCTCTCATCTGCAGATCAAGAAATTGATCAGATACCATTTTGTCAGGCTTCGTACAGTTTAGAGTAAATCAGCATGTCAAAGCAAATGTTATTCAAAATTCAAACTGAACAATTTTAACATTCTGTGACCCTACCAAAATTTTGGTAACTTTAATAGTAAACATGCTAGTTTAGATTGAAGCCAAACAATTAGTAGTGCCCACGCTCACTTTGGCTACATTCTATAATCTTCTTCACTCTCATACTAAATTTTAGCTTTATATTGGTATTAAACCAAACATAGATTAGCTAACTTTGCCCTACCAAAAAATTGATAGTGCCAAAATTTACCTAGATTTTGGTACTACCAATTAATTGGTAGTGTAGAGAACCAAATAGGCCCTCTGATCAAGGAAAAAAAAACATCGGAGATTACCTGTTATCAGAACACAGCCACACAAGTCCAGAGCCCGAAGTTCAGGGCACCCTGATGCCAAGCTGGTCACTCCCTTGTCAGTTACACTATCACACCAGCCTAGGTTCAAAGACTGAAGCTGACCACAGTTACAGGCGATGGCCTGCATCAAGGTTATAAAGATCAGAAAGAATTCGATGGAGAGCAATGGCGCAACTACTTTGGTACCTGCAATGCTCTGTCGGAAACTGCCCTCACACACCCGCACAGATTCAGGCATTTCAGGTTCTTGCACTGGCTACTGAGATAGGCCAAAGCAGCATCGCTGAAATTGGAACATCCACTGATGTTGAGCCTTGTAAGATGGGGGCATCCATGTGCCAGAGCATACAACGATCGGTCGCTAAGCCTAAAGCTTCTGCTAAGATCCAACTCGCGTAAATCATGACAGTTATTTGCTACAGCCTCCACTGCACTGTCCTCGAGCTGAGGTTTGATTTGCCGTAAAGAAAGAACTTGCAGCTTCGTAAATTTCTGAGCAAGTGACATCACTAAGTCATTCATGTGAGCCTGGCACCTGAAAACAACACTCTCCATGGTTAACCAACAGCCTTATTGTCCACAGATGCAATCAAAATTTTGTTCAGAATGACGAGGTTTTGCAGTCACTAAACAATATGTCTGAATAAAGCATACTCCTAAACCATATTGCCAATACAAAGTTATCTGATCATGCTTCTTAAACTCTCGTATGACTGTCTTAGTATCAAAAGTTTCAATCAAACAAGCATTTGCACCACCTTGCAAAAAACTAGTAACACAACAAATGATGTTTATGACTCAATGTGACCACAAACAATACTCTTCTCAATTGGTGGCGCGAGCAAACAGATGAGGCAGAAAAGTTGCAACAGAAAGGACTACGTTCAGTTTTCTTGACCACGCTTTGGGAGATTTGGACGGAAAGAAACAATCGCATTTTCAGAGGGAAGGAGTCTACACCATCAGCTCTTGCTGGCAAGATCATAGATGAGCTTTATTTGTGGGAAATGGTAGGTGCCAAGGGAGTGAAGTGTATTATGTTAAGAGATTAGGCTTTTGTTTTTTCTCAGGAGTGCAGGCAGGAAGAGTTCCTTCACGAATGCCTCTCCTCTTCTGTTCTGTACAGTTTTTGTGTTCTCTAACTTCTTCTATAATATAAAACCAGTTCGCTGGGTTCTTTCAAAAAAGATGTTTATGACTCAATAGAAAACATTGGAACAAGCCAGTCAGAATATTTTTGTCAGACATCATAAGTGGCAAACAGGCAAGTTTCTATAAACACTACAAAATTAAAATCCGGAGTTTCTTTAGCTATAAAAGCATCCAATTTAAAAGTTACATAACTATTTTGTGGATATTATCACATAACAATTCTTCTATGTCTGTAATATTCAACATGTCAATACTATGTGAGCCATCTACCCATAAAAGGTCAGATAGAGACGACACGAAGAATCTAAATGTTTCGTGAGAATCATATTCAGGAATGGGAGGAGAAGGCAAATTGCCAAACTCACCACGAAAGAGAAAGATTCGTGACTCCCCATTCTAATGTATCACGCCAACCGGTGCAAACACCAGAGCCCACGATTACCATCCTGTCGTCTCCAGCCATCGATAATATCCGCAGGAGCAGCTCCATGGGAAGGTCCTTCCAACCTAACAAGGTAGTCCCTGTGCCCTCATGATGTGCCTGTCCACTCTCACCCTCTCCAGAAACCATGAGTGCGTTGAACGAATTGTCCAATTCACCACTCATCAGCTGCTCACCGTCCATTCTTTTTTTTTTTTTGGATAATCTGAAGCTCCGAATACAGCTAACCTGCAAGCAACAGTGAAGTTATCAGGGACTCTGCACTGATGTCAAATCCCAATCTGAACTTGATGCTACCAGAATATAGCAAATTAATCCCAGAAAAACTCAACAAAACAGATGGGAGCAATCATAAAGTCGTTTTGCAACTGAACAACTCAAATCTTCAAAAGAACCGAAATAGAGCTAAGAATGGAGAGATAATTCAGAAAGAGCAACCTTACTATCAACAATTCTACACCATCTAGATGAGAATATTATCATAAAAATCTCCTAGAGAAACTTATAGGGAACACACAGAAAGGTACCTCAAAGGAGCTCCTAAAAAAGCACGTATTCTCTGCAAGTGGCAATTTGAGCAGAAACCGAACTTTTTTTTTTCCCTTTTGTATAAAAAAGGGAGCTCCTTGTAAAGGTCAGAACCGCATTAAACCCAAATGCAGATGAGACGGCAAGCAAGGAGGAGGCGAGGCGCAAGCTGCCCAGCCTTTGATTTGGCCGAAAAATTCAATCCCTTCTGTCGCTAAAACACCAGAGGCGTGGCCGGCACCGCAAATCCCAATCAACAAGAGGCAAGTAGGCAACAAAGCTAGGCTTTCAGATGATTCCGGGCCACGAGAAGCTAATCCAGGAAAATTCACCAAGAAAAAGCTCAAATCATTTGGAGGCGAGATGAATGAGCGAATGATAACGGAGTCAATCTCCAACGCAGATAACATCCGTTCAAGACTGATAGTGACCTGGTCTAAATATCTTCAAGAAAGGGAGGAAAAAGAAGAAAACAACTCCATCGCTAAGGATCGCAGTAGCTTTCGCGCACAGCCAGCCACACAAACAAAACAGCTCCTCCCGAAATGCAGAGTAAAGCTCAAAGATTCATACAGCATCCAAGAAAACTACATGGGATCCAAACCACGAGAGATGGCGATCTCCTCATCAGCATCTACCACGAATCCCAGACACAAAGGCCAAGAAATCCCGCAAAAGAATTCACCCCCATAAGACGTGAAACTTCCTTTCTTACTCACCTAGTCCTCGCTCCTCCTCCAAGAACACGCGAAGAAAGAAGAAACTCTAGATGAGGCAGTCGATAACCCGGGGGAGAATTTTGTTTTTGGTTTTTGCCGCAGTTGTGAACTGGCGGCTGGGTTGGGAGGGGAGGAGGGCTCGGGTTCTTGTAGGGGAGGAGGACGCCACCGGGGAGGGCAGCGACCCGAGGTGGCGCGTGGCGGGTGGGAGGAGAGGACACGTGGGCGGTGGCGTCGGGGGGCGGGGGCGGTTAGGGCCCCGGGATTTTTATCCCCGTTGATTTGCGGATGCGGGGACGGGAAAACGGGAGGAGTTCGCTGTCCGGACTCCAGGCCTGGAAGCTTTTGCCCCCGGGAAGGCTCTGGAAGGGCCGAAGGGAGGGATCGTACGCCTTGCTCTATCAGGTCACGATTTATTTATTTATTTTTTACCGGGCTTGGCCGGTAGAAGGCCCAGCAGAAATTTTGTGCTTCTGCATTGTTTTCTCCATCTTAAAATAAACGATCGGAATGGGATATGATACAACAAATTAGAATATAGGGTTAATTGGATCTATGGCTATATCCGCTAATCTGAATTTAGACATAATCCGGATTTATTGTATTAGGCGTCCCAATCTAGATTGGTTTATTTGGAATAGACGTAATGCACACTCCTGCTGTGTAAAGATTAATTTAGGTGTGTCTATATTCTATAGCACTAGTACCCAATAAAAGGAAACCTGAATAGCAAGGGCTAGAAATTTTGAAAAACGGTTAGCATGTGGATTTTTCCTCTTCTGTCTACTAGCTCATTTTCAAGCAGCGAAGCTATTCGATCAAGCTGTAAATTTTGGCATGTTCGACAGCAGTGGTAGCATCTGCAGTCGCACATTATGCATGCTGTTTATAACACTATTCTGGCTGGATACGGCGCAACCACAACCCTAACAGCCGAATAGGCCTTATGAGAAACAACTAAGCATCGGATCTTGGGGCTTGATCAGATTATAGCCAAAATAAACCTTACCAAGTTTTGGCAATGCAAAAAATTTAGCAATACATTTTTGGCAAGTGATAGGATTTCTTATGTATTGACCAGATTTGGTAACGAACTAAACGTAGACATTTTTTTAGTAACTTTGCGAAAAAAATAGTAGGGTTGAAAATTGAATCAGAGTGAACATGCACTTGATAAGCTAAGATATCTTAGC
This sequence comes from Oryza sativa Japonica Group, assembly GCF_034140825.1. Classification (NCBI taxonomy): domain Eukaryota; kingdom Viridiplantae; phylum Streptophyta; class Magnoliopsida; order Poales; family Poaceae; genus Oryza; species Oryza sativa. The sequence goes on from NC_089035.1 coordinate 38,910,254, forward strand.
TTCTAGCTACTAATTCATTTTCAAGTATTAAGGCTATCTAATTGAGTCGGAAATATTAAGAAATAGCTGGTATGTATCGAATTGCTTCTAAATTCTACTAATTCATTTTCTGAATCCTACCGTTGAGTTTTGCATACTAAAAAAATGAATATAGACTTTTCGGATAGGCAGATATTCGAGCAGCTGTGCATTTGCTAGAAACTTTTCATTTTACATTGCCAGTTTTACAGAAGATTAGAGTAGATTATCCAGCCAGAATGCCAGATGGCCGTCCAGATTCAATGAACTAAACCAATGAACCTACAGTACGGCATGAGACCAATCATGCCTCCATTGATTGATTGATCGATCCCAAAAGACAGGCGACACACCGGCCTCTGATCAGATCAATCTTTGCTCCCTTAGTGGGCAGTGTCACTCACCACTCTACATGCTGATTTGTCCTTGCTAATGCTCTACTGCTACCCACTCGCTTGTCGATTTGCAGTCGCCATGAACCTAGCCACGAATCTAGCCCAAATTGGCACTCATCCCCGGAGCTCCCAAAGCAGAAAGCACCCGACGAGCAAGAGACAGAGGCAATGTGGTGATAAGATCAACAGAGATGCTTTGGCAGAGATCGGCCACGACGTAGATCGATTTCTAGAGATTAATTTATTAATAGATGGGTTAACCAAATCGCATGGCATCTTCTCATGCGGGTTGACGCAAGCATGCATGGACCCCGTTAATTGGCTTAATTTGTGGTCTTAATACAGAGGATTACTCAGTTTCAGAGTTTCTATGTGTTGCTCAGGGCAAAGGTTGGATTGGATGATCCGGCAAGCAAAGTAGACGCAACCTTTAAGCTATAATAATGGCCATAGTTATCTAGCCTTTCAGTGTGTGTGATGTTTACTTGGATGTATCCTTCTAAACTCTGACTGAATTACCAGTTTACCACGCAAAGGATTGTTAATTTCATGTAGAGTTGAGTTTATTAAAAAGAAAAACATCTGACCATCTCATTCCATGGGCTCCTTGGTTCTGCAGAAGCCATCAGTTCACAGGTCTTTTTCCCGACGTTGATCAGTTCACAGTAATAATCCTGTGACTTATGTCATCTTTCAGCAAGAAACCGCAGGCAGAAAAGGCTAAAACCTAGTCAAGTACAGTCATCAGGAAGAGCTTCTCCGAATACTCGCAGACATTTCGATATGCTTTTATCCCTGAACATATTCCTGCTTATGTGTACAGTATGTTTAGCATTTTTTTTTGACGCAATACGCTTAACATGACACACATGATTCCTTTCCTCATTTAATGTACAGAACTATCAATTCAGAATATGTGTTCTTTGCTAATCCCGAACGATGGAGAAGCTTGGCTTTTAATTATAGTTGATGTGGACGCAAAAATCCTTGTACCTGAATTCCTTGTTTCTGCAGTTTTTGATCGGTTGCCTACAAGCTGGAACAGCAATGGCGTCTGCTGCTCATTTGCTTGCTGATTTCAACAATTGGCTATGCTATGGGATATCAAGAACAGCTTTGATCAAAACACTGTGTGAGTCAGCATCTGACGAGTTCTGATATTGATAGAGGTGGCTGGGGTCCATTAGTATTAGATTAATGATGAGACCTGAGTGTAACACAAGTTCCTTCTAATCCTTCTCTTGGCAGATTCTCTTTGAACTGTTGTATCAAGTAAAGGAAATTGGAATGGTTCCTTGTCAACATTAAAGCTGTCACAACACGATGCATGAGTGGAGTGCTACTCATCTTTTTCTTGTTCAGAGATTCCTAAGATAAAATTTGTTTCATTAAACTGACATAGTACAACTTTAGCACGGTCTTCTAATTAACATAGAAAATTTTGCCAATGATGTTGTTTACTCGTAACTTGTTGTTTCATTAGTAGGAAAAGCACCTTTCCTCCTAGTACACAACACCTTTCAGTTTCGTAGGATAACGTTATAGTATTCCAGGAGGGAAGAACAGCAACTTTTCTTGCGCACACATATATGCTTTTGCAGGTTCTTGGCTTCTTGGGTAATACTAACATTCTGCCCTCATTTATTTTCTGAAATTGCATCCTGGGAATAGGCATCCAATCAAAAGGCATTTTATTCCCCCTACGAACTCAAATCGTTGAAACGGTTCGGCCGCCTAATGATGACCCAGAATTTCAGACTTCCCATTCAACAGAATGCTGGTTCCATTGCCAACTTGTAGAGGATGGAAAAGGACGGCAGACAGCAATCCACAGGTCAATTCATTCCCTATAAGCATGAATCTCTTTTTAATCAGAAGTTTTTTTTTTTAATTTCTTCTGTAAGTTAGTGATTGGAATGGCCCCATAAACTATATTCTGCAGAAACCTGTTCAGCTGGGATCAAAAGCAGATGTCAGCATTTTAGATGGCTCATATCCTTATCTGATTAGTACTTATTTTCACCTAAAAACGGCAACGGATGGAGAAACTGAAGGAAAACAGCTGCCTAGATTGCATATCTTTATATTAGCAGAAACTAAACTGCTGAGTTACATATATGCTAATAAAATGGTCACAACATAGCACGGCTCACTCTTCTTTCGTACTCTACAGATCACACTCTTCACCTACACAGTAGCCCCAAAATTTGATGTTAGTAACACAAAGGACAATAACATGACAAGATGCTTTTCTTTCATTTACAAAGATAAGACAGAACTATCAGAAAGTGAAGCGCTGATTCCTCAAACATACAGCGTTGTATGCATGTGAACAGATAACGGGAGAGAGATGGAAAAAGAAATCACAACAGTGGCAGAGTATTATTAAGGGTGAACTCAAAGCAGACGATTTCTCTCTGAATACTGCTTCACTTGGTAAAGTGTGGGATGAATTGCCGGGACAAATCTCTGATGTGTTCATTTTCTGACTCAATAAGACGAACAACCTCTCCCATAGAAGGCCGCTGTTCTGGGTTTATCCTGACACAAAGATATGCAGCTCTTGCTAGATGATACAGCCCATACGTATCGTATGTTTCTGCAATGCGCTCATCAATTAGTTCATGTAGTGCAAGACTCTCGACCAAAGGTTCAGCCTGAAAATTTTGAGGTGTCAGAAATGAATGGTGCAGGTCTACTGTAAGTAGGTTGACAAAAACAATAAGAAGGATCTACTAAAGTGAATACCCATTGTAATATATGTGTACACTGCCCTCCACATTCATCAAGCACCTTGCGACCAGATATCAGCTGGAAAAGAACAATCCCAAAGGCATAAACATCTGTTCTGACAGAAACTATGCCATATTCAGCATATTCGGGAGCCAAGTATCTGACAATAATGACAAGAAATACTGGTACTGTTAGACCTTAGAAAACAGGAGCAAAATGTTAGCATAAATTAGAAGATAAAGTTTTATCGGTGAAATAATTTGAGTTTATTCCAACCCTGATTGCCCCAGAATCCTTGTATGGATAGAAGCATTGCTAGCCTTCCATTTTGCAAGACCAAAGTCCCCAAGCTGTGATGGTATAACATATACAATCACAGTCAGATTGCATGAAGCATTTGCATCTTGAAATAAACAGATAAGCAGTGACTGAGATCTAGTATTCTCCAGATTACCATAGGAACAAAGTCATGTGTCAAAAGTACATTGCTTGGGCGCAAATCCCGATGAATAATTGGACCAGCACGACATTCTTCGTGTAGAAAACGCAGCCCTTTTGCTATACCAAGGGCAATAGCATGCCTCTTGTGCCATTCCAGTAAGTTTGCGTCCTTGTCTATTTCATCAAGTGACGAGCAAAGTAAATTAGCCACCCTTCATCTTCACAATATAAATTACTTTCTGCACATCAACTAAGCTCTTACCAAATAAATGCCACTCAAGGGATTTGTTGCATATGTACTCATACACCAAAATGTTGTAGCTTTCTTTGCAACAATACCCAAGCAGCATGACAATATTTCGGTGCCGGGCAAAGCTGAGAACTTGTACTTCAGAGAAGAACTCAGTATAGCCCTGTGAGCTTGCTTCCTTGCGTACTTTAGCTGCTATGACCTGGCCATCCTTGAGTTGGCCCTTGTAAACATGCCCAAACCCACCCTCACCCAGCAAATTCTCATTTGAGAATTCAGACGTTGCAGCTTGAATCTCTGAGAAGGGGAATTTCATAGATTCCTTTATGTAAAGAACTGACTTTAGACCACAACCAGCACACAGAACTGGTCGCTCTGATGAATCATAGTGGTAGAACATGTTTCCTTCAACACCTTTACCTGTAAGGACAACAGGAGCATATGTAATGTGCGCAAATAGGTATGGTACATGGGCTGTATAAAATCAACTATTGGAGGGTAAAATTGCACAATTTTAACTCTGAGAAAAGGTTTTCAAAAGCTCTCTAATTCTATCTGTATGAAATAGCAGAAATACAACCAGGACACAGTGTTTCCTTTTCTTTCTTTACACGTTTATCTAGTTTGAAATTTTGAGCAAAGTACACTAGTTGCTAACTTACGATTTTGCTTTACAAAAGAAACATGCCATACCGTTGGACAAGGAATCAGTTCCGTCAATCGTTGTGAGAGACATGGCGCTCATTGATGGTGTCAAATATGACATGCTGCTCCCGACCACACTGGATGTTTCATGCATCTCGTGATAGCTTAGAGAGGCAAAATAACTTACAGGTGATGACTTGGTCAACACACTATGAGTGTCAGTATCTAATGTCTCCGAACGCAGGTCGAGTGATACTGCTAGGTGCTGCAGAGCCTTTACTTCCCCCATGCTTTTGCTCGGTGGAATTGTCCTAATTATCTTCAATGGCTGCACCACCAAGTTATCCTGAAATACTGCCACCTTGCAGGCAATGTGCTTTTCTAAGTACTTGAAATCTCTCCTGAAGTGCCTAAAAAATTACAAAATAAGTACCTCGTCAAGTATTGAACCAAACAGGCTTAAGACTTGTCACACAGATCCTCTCCTGTAATGCAGAGAGGAACTGTGTGGACAGTAATTTGTCTCTGCTGCTAGAATAGAAAGTCTGTAACAATGTTAAACAAGACATAATGTGCATACCTATCTAGTACAACCCAAGCAGCTTTGCTGGATTTGACTTCATTGATAATGACAAACTTGGCTGGTGATCCAGGAGATACCTTAAGGGTCACATTAATCTGAAATAAAAACAACGAGCATCAGAGTGTAACACAATTTTTAGTGCATGTTTTCAATCTAATCGGTGAAGCACTTCATTATCCAGACAGAAAAAGGTTGGACAGGGATTACTGGATTAGAGACGAAAGTACTTGCAGTTTTGTTTCATAAAAAGAAGACTTATTTCTCTATGAAATACTCCGTAAATGCAAGCATTGGTACCCCGACTTTGCTTAGCTCCTCCACGTCATGACGGAGCTTGTTTTGGTAGAATTCAGCTTTCGCCTTAACCTGATCACTTAGTAATCGCAAGTTCGTCCCGGCAAAAGAATCAATACATGCCTTGGTTTGGTATCCCACTAAACAAAGGAAAAATAAAAAGAACTAGTAAGTTTTCAGTAAATGCAATCATTACTTTGCTAACATATAACATTCGAAGTAGCACAAACACTCAAACAGGAACTGAATCCATATTTCCAAACATACCTGTACTAAGATGGATAAGGGTGCACTAGCTAACCATTATTTAAAATCGAATTATTACAGCTTCAGACTAGATATTTTTAAAATGGAACTGTTATCATTGACATTCAATGTGAAATTTCACAAAAGCAGGATCTAAACATATCATCGTATTAATGCTGGACTATCTCTTGAATAAATGAATAGGATTCTGTTTTTGAAACAAGAAAAGAGGAATTCTAACAGTTTCCTTGTGATGGAATTAGATGTTCAGAAATCCAACTTTGTCTTCAGTGATTCGCTGAATAAAGAATGCATGGATCTTCTTTTTTTCTTCTTTTATTTTCTTTTTTCCTCTTCGTCACTCTGTTTCCCTTACATGACATTATAGGTTGTCCTACCCAACGAGATGTTGCCCCAATATTGATGACCAACAGCACAGAATTGCAGTAGGCACATCTATTTGACATCTCTTTCACTAACAAAACAAGAATGCCACTATAAAAATTCTATCTAAATGTACGATAAAAGTGCTAGTGTGCTACAATCCATTCCCACTCTAGAATTTGCACATGTTTAGGCTTCCACTTGTACTCATGTAATACCACTTCAATTGTGGAGTACTATGTAAATGCAAAATGCAACTAGACAGCATTTCGGGTAGGTTAATTCGTCTAAGTACAATTTCTGAGCTGTAGGAGTTAACAAAAGAGGGAGTTTTAATTCAAGGAGAAAGAGCTGGGAGAAGGTAACCCGTGGGAAAAGAAGGGGGAGCGTGGCCCTCACTGGGATTGGTGATGGCGTGGAGCACGCCGAGCACGAGGAGGGAGTCGCCGCCGGCGCGGAGGATGTCCCCGCGCGTGACCACCGCCCTGAGCGCCATCCTGATCTCCTCCTCCCGGTGGTCCCTCGTCGCGTCGAGCGCCAGCACCACCATCTGCGGCGGCGGAAGCAGCGGCGGCAGGGCCGCGGGCTGGACCGCTGCCCCGCCGCCCGCAGCGGCGCTCCCATCGGCAGCCTCCGCGGCCACCGACGACGCCGGCGTGGGGTGGTCGTCCCCGGCCGCGATGACCGAGTACATCGACATGGGCGTGCTGACCGGGGTGCTGGTGGCGCTGCTCCGGTCGTCCCCACGCCCCCGCCGCCGCCGCCTTCCCCCATCGTGGCCGCCCGGGAGCGAGGCTATTAGTAGGCCGAGGCGGCGGCGCGCGGCGGAGTATATTCGCGACAGCGCGGAGTACATCCCGCCGCCGCCGCCCTGCTTGCTGCAGGCGCGGGGGGCATCTCGAAGGCGCCGGGGCGGGATATATGGTGGGGCATCTCGCGGGCGATGGCGACGCGGGGGGTTCTACCGAGGGCGCCCGCGGCGGCGACCCGCAGCAGGTTGCGGTTGTCGCGTTCGCGCGCGCGCGGACGGCTTCGGCTTCGCCGGCGGAGGCGACGAGACGAGGCGGCGGAGAGGAGCGGAGACGAAGAACTTTTCCCGTTGCCGTCGGCCGGACACGGCCCAGCGACTTTAGGGCCCATTGCGCGAAGACTATCCGATCGCTCGCGCTGAGCATCGTAGGCCGATTTAGCAACTAAGCCCATCCCTTCGAGAAAAGAAAGCCCATGCACGAAATATAATAGGCAACATTTTGGTGTCCTCTGTTATCGATTATCAACGTGGGAGTAAATCCGACAATTAAGTGCTCTAATACCTCTTCATTTGTAGAGTGTGCAGCGCTACCCATCAAACATGGGTCACCCAAATCACATTGAGATATGCTCTATCGTAGGTTTAACCGGAATTAAAACTTTAGATACTGGTCTGCACAATCTAAAAAATTAGTCTGATGGGTGAGAATTGTTTTTACCTTTTAGTCGTGCTTCTCCATCATCCTATAACGGTATAGGACTAAATCCAACAATTTAATGGAAATGGAAGATCCGACCAACCACGAAACACCACCGACGGAGAATCATACCAAAGCAAACGAGTCAGATCGTAAATCACTATAAATTATAGCAGCAGCACGTGTGGATAGGTGAGAAATTGCTGCAACACGGACCTGACGACCAGCAATCGTGGCCAGTTTCTAGCCATTTATGGCCTGTGATTAATACAGTGTGTGGCCGAACTGATTAAGAGGTGCAGCCGCCTATAAATTCAGCCTACGGAGTACTGAAACATTCACGATCTCGATCTACGCGGCATCGGAGAGAAGCTGATCGATCTATCGGTGGGGCGCGCGGCCGCGATCGATGGCGAAGCTGGCAGGCCGCGGCAGCAACGGCGCCACCGACGAGGCGCTGCGGGAGTGGCGGCATCACGGCAGCAAGTTCTACGATACGTTCACCGTCTCTGGCCTCCGCGTCGACGCCATCCAGCCCGGCCGCGTCCTCTGCTCCTTCACCGTCCCTCCTCGCCTCACGGTACGCTACTAGTAGCTACTACGTCCGTCTCATTTTAAATACAGTTTTGGTTTTTTCGCGTCCAATTTTAACCGTCCGTTTTATTTAAAAAACTTTTAAAAAAAATTAAAAACATAAGTTAGGAGTAAAGTACTATTTATGCTTTATCATTTCATAACAATAAAAATACTAATTATAAAAAAATTTCAAATAAGTCGAATGATTAAAATTGGGCGCGGAAACTTATGGCTCCACTTAAAATAGGACGTAGTGAGTAGTAAACACTCTTTCTGTCGCAATATACATGCATCTAGAATTGTATATAATATTGCGGGCATATTTAGATTGTAGCGAAAATAAACCTTACCAAAATTTGACAAATTGCCAAAATTTTGGTAGGATTTCTTATGCATTTATTAAATTTGACATTTTTTGCAACTTTACCAAAAAAATAGTATAGTTGAAAATAGCATCAATTTGAACAGTCCCTTCATAATACAATGAGTTTAAATGGATAACTGTCCATAGTCGTTTTACTATGAAATATCACAATCGATCCTAGATACGCTTATAATAAAATGGAGGGAGTACTTCCTTTCTCCCCAAACAAACAACGCCATTAACATTTTTACATAAGGCTCGACTATTCATTTCTCTACTACTTAAAAAATAAAATGTGCTTCCATCGTCCGTAAAAAAAAATAGGCGAAAAAAAACAAGTTTGTCCGATAAAAAAAACCGGGCGAAAAAAGTGCGAAAAAAAAGAAAAACCAAATATGCCCGATCCAGAAAAAAGGGGGGAAAAACCGGGGAAAAAAACCAAAATTGTCCGATCCAAAAAAAAAACCGGGCCAACAAAAACGTAAAAAAAAAAGAAAAAACAAAATAGCGATAAAAAAGTCCGACTCGGTCCCGTAAAAAAATAGCGATAAAAATAAAAAAAAGCCCGACTCCTCGTTGCGATTCCCTCTCAGAAACAAAAAAAAAGTCCAACTCTAGATCCGAGTCCCACTCCTCTCGGTTTGAGTCCGAGATACTAGGCACCGCTTCTCTCAGTTTCAATCTATAGCGTGATATTTCATACATCTTGGTAAAAAAAAATTGATATGCCGGATTGAAGATCTGTTTGCAAAAATGGAACCTACATGTCGAGAGCATTTCATTTTTATATGATTTTAATTTTTGGGTTTGTACATTTGCATTTGAGTCCCTGTAATTTTTATATTTACATTTGAGTCCCTATAATCTTGCAATAAGGTGCTTTTGGTCCTTTTTTTTTGAAAAAAACAATAAATAAAAGGGATAGAACAAAGGCAGAAAGGTGCATAAAAAGGAAAAGAAAAGCCACACAAAAAAGAAAATAAACAAAAAAACAACAACAACAAAAGTCTATTTCCCCTAAGTGGTAAAAAAACTATAGATGCAAACGGAAAAAAAATCTAATTTGTATAAAAGGCAAAAAAAAGTGGCGAAAAAAACGCTATATCCGATTCCTTTAAAAACGGAAAAAAGTCTGATCCCTGTAAAAGCGAAAAAAATCTGAAAAAAATCTAAAAAAGTTTGTCCGATTCCCTAAGAAAGTGGCAAAAAATAGTTCGTAAAAAATAAAAAGCTGGTTCGTATAAAATAAAAAATGCACGCGAGAAAAACAATGAAAAGGGCGAAACAAAGTCCAATTTCTAATCACTATAAATCGCTCTGAAAAAACTGTTAGAAAAAAGCTAAATTGATGGACGCTTGAGTCGGATAGGATCCATCGATTTTTTACCATCTACTACACGGTTTTTATTTCGTCATATATTCTCATGTATTGGAAAAAAGCAAAAAATAATATTCAGAAAAAACAGGCAAAAAAACCACGCGATAAAGTAATTGTTAGAAAAAATAGGCAAAAAACACGCGAGAAAAGCAAAACAAAAAAGGGGAGAAAAATATGGTTTTCGTCATCAGTAAAAAAAAGGAAAAAACATGCTAGGAAAAAATTGTTAGAAATAAATGCGCTATTTCTGAAAAATAGTTTGAGAAAATCGAGCAAGAAAAAACACCGTTTATAAAAAAAACAAGCCGCTCATTAAAATACAAACATTGTCATTGACATGATTATGGATGAAAAACTTATATTATCATTAGAATTTTTTCACCCGTTGTAACGCACGGACATTTTGCTAGTTATTTAAAAGTTACAAAAATATTATTTTTTGTCGTAACTTGTTGTTTATCATAAAAGAAACTATAGTTTTAACTTATATTTTCATATATTTATACTAATTTTTTAATAGTACGAATGATTACACGTTATATATATAAAAAAAAATCATCCGCTCGGATATTTTGGGACGGAGTAGCACACATCTACGCTTACATGTGTATACGTATGCTTACGACTCGAAAAATGAGTGAAGAATGCAAGGAGCAAACGCATGCATGGGGGCGCGGTGGCGTCTCTGGTGGACCTGGTGGGGTCTGCCGTGTTCTTCGCCGGCGGCTCGCCGAAGACGGGGGTCACCGTCGAGATCACCGTCTCCTACCTCGACGCAGCCCGTGCAAACGTAAGTACAGTACCCGTGATCGAGCTTCGGCTGCTTCGCGATGGATATTGATCGATCATGCATGCGTGGTCGCAGGAGGAGATCGAGATGGAGGCGAGGGTTCTGGGCATCGGCGAGACGACCGGGTGCGTCACCGTGGAGGTGAGGAGGAAGGGCGCCGGCGAGGTGCTGGCGCACGGCCGGATCACCAAGTATCTCGCTGTCTCGAGTAAACTGTGACGATATATAATACCATCCTGCTAGCTAAGCTTGCAGCAGGCAGGCATGTGCGTAGTGCATACATACATTTGTACAATTAAATAGCTGATGATTTTTCCATGAAATTTGATGTTTTACTAGTAGTAGATTTAAAAGTTGGCAATATATATCCGTCCCACTCTGCTGAAGGGAGTAGACGGGCGAACAGGGGAGGCTGCGAGAACCGAGAGGTGCACGAGCACGAGTCGGGATTTTTCGGCCGCGGTTGGGCCTAAACCACGGTAGCCTGGCTGGATGACGGCCCATCAACCTTCTGGCCCAAGAGAGTTCGGGCCCATGTTACGATGCCACGACGGAACTGTGGATGAATAAGTCTATTCTGTCTTCCTCATGTCTTGCCACCGGTTGAATCGTGCCCCTAAATCGCAAAGGAAAAAGTACACCGAAGGTCCCTCAACTTGTCATCGAGTTACAAAATCGTCCCCCAACTGCAAAACCAGATATATAACATCCTTCAACTTACAAAACCGTTTACTTTAGGTCTCTTGGTGGTTTTGACCCGATTTTGTCTGACGTGACGGCTGAATCAGCATGGATCCATGTGAGCCCCACATGGCAGGATTCCACATCATCATCCTATCTCTTTCCTCTCCTCTCCCTTCCTCCACTCTCTCTCTCTCTCACTTTTCTCCTCTTGGGCAGGCCGGCCGGTGGGTGGGGAGGAGGTCGCCGACAGCGGGATGCAGTGGCTGCGGCGCGTACCTAGCCGTGCCGCCGGGGGCGCGGTCGGTGCGATGCGCGCTCTGCCACGCCGTGACGCGCGTCCCTCGGCCGCGCCAACCACAGCGAGCTTAGCGCCCGGAGCCACGAGAAGTAGTCGCTAATGACGAGAAGCGCCCGCGCTGCCTGCCTCGTGGTCAGGATCCGGTGCATCTGCTGGAGCGTCTGCTACCTCAGCAGATCAGCCTACACAAAAAAAAATCATCGCATCACGCCATGGTAATAAGCAATTTAGTTCGCCATTGATGTTTGACCGAAGCTTGAGGAAGTTCTCCAGCGTGGTGAGCATGGCCATGGCGATGGCTATCTGTCCCATGTAGTTGGTGACGTTGTCGGCGCCTATGCCGCCGACGACCACGGTGGCGGCCGCCGATGCCAATGTGTCTCCCAGCGTCTGCTGCAGAGCCTCCATCCCCTGCGACAGCGCGTCCTCGACCTGCTGCGAGGACTGCTGTAGGTTGCAGATGCCCATAAACAACTGATCCGTCAGTGGCTCAAGATGGCTCTCAAGAACCTGCACAAACAACATCATCATCATCATCATTCAACAATAGCAGTCAATGGTAGCTTCAGATTCTTTGCTTGTTACTGAATTGAGTGGGTGATCACTCGTGTCAAACCTTGAGGAGCTCAGAGGAACAGAAGCCGCCGAGCCACATGAAGAAGCGCTCAGCGTGGCTCATCCACAAGCCGGAGAGGACATGGAACACGTCGGACTAGGTGGCGAAGCTCTTGAGGCGGAACACCTGGTCGTAGTGCATCATCACGGCGTCGACAAGCACGCGGAGCTCGTCCTCGCTCATCAGTGCGTTCACGCTGCCGTCGCCGTTGACGATGTCATCGGGGTACACGCGGGCGGCGGCGAGCTACCCGCGCGTCTGCGGCGAGAAGCGCGGTCTCCTCATCGGCATCAGCTACGCCATCACAAGGCACCAGCGGCAGCCTCACCATCTCCAGCAGCGGCTGCGGCGACATCCAGATCAATAAGACCATCGTCACTGCCGCTCTAGCTCCCGGCGGCGGTTGCTCCGACCACACATGGTCCTTGGCCGGCCGCGCCGCCGCCACGTTCGAGCCCGCCCCCTCTGCAGCTTGGTGTGTTGCCGACGCCCTCCTCCTCTCCCGCGCTCGCCCCGCCGGCTGCCCTACCCAAGGAAGAGAGAGAGAGGAGGAAGGGGGAGAAGAGGGGAAAGAGAACTGGAGGCCAGGGGAGACCGGAGGCGCATGCGCGACCGGTGGCATGCAGCGGAGAAGAGCGGCGGCTTGCTCGCTCCGTCGGACCACCTCACCCGCCTCGCCCGGCGACCTCCTCCCCACCCACCACTACCAGCCAGCCTGCCCAAGAGGAGAAAAGTGAGAGAGAGAGAGAGAGAGAGGGGGGGAGGAGGAGGAAGGGAGAGGAGGGGAAAGAGGGAGGGTGATAACGTGGCATCCTGACATGTGGGGTCTACGTGGGTCCCACGCTGATTTGGCCACCACGTCAGACAAAACCACGGTGAAAACCACTGAGGGACCTAATGCAAACATTTTTGTAGGTTGAGGGATGTCATATATCTGGTTTGTGATTGGGGGACGTTTTGTAACTCGACGACAAATTGAGGGACGTTCGGTGTACTTTTTCCAATCGCAAAACCGGGTGTAACCCTGGGGGATCCTAATGGGCGATCGATCGCCCGGAGACGGGGGTAGCGATCGATCCCCTCTCCCCTCCCTCCCTCCACCCCTCCACCTGGTTTGCTTTTTTGGCACCGTATTACTTTTCTATTTTAGTAAATTTATACATCTAAAGTTTATACACCTCAAGTTTACACATCTAAAGTTTAGAGACCAAAAGTTTATAAGTCAAAAGTTTATATATCCAATTCAAATTTGAATTTGAATTCAAATACTTTTTTATATATAGTATTTCTATACATCTAAAGTTTATACACCTAAAGTTTATAGACCTAAAGTTTATAAGTCAAAAGTTTACATACCCGTTTCAAATTTGAATTTGAATTATATCCGATTCAAATTTGAATTTGAATTCAAATATTTTCTATATATAGTATTTCTATACATCTAAAGTTTATACACCTAAAGTTTATAGAACCAAAGTTTATAAGTCAAAAGTTTACATACCCGATTCAAATTCAAATTTGAATTCAAATATTTTCTATATATATAGTATTTCTATACATCTAAAAGTTTATACACCTAAAGTTTATAGACCCAAAGTTTATAAGTCAAAAGTTTACATACCCGATTCAAATTTGAATTTGAATTCAAATTTTTTATATATAGTATTTCTATACATATTTTTTTCTAACTTTTTGGTTTTTTTAAAAATTTTGTGTGGTGTACTGTAATAGGAAGAGAAGAAGGGGAGGAGGAAGGAGGGAGAGGAGGGAGGAGTGCATCGTATAGGGGAGGGGGCGGGCGGGTGATCGCTGGGCGGACGGGGGAGCAATCACCCGTCCATTAGCATTCTCGGTAACCCCTCCCACATCTTTAAAAACTCGTGCAAATCAAATTCCTACTATGGTTTCCAAAGAGTTTCCGTCCTGTATGGCGTTCATGGGACTTCATGTAAGCGAGATAAAAAGTTAAAAAAAAATAACAGCTCCATGTGTTAGTCATCCTAATTAACCTCCTTTTCTTTTTCCTCTTCCTCTCTCTCTTTCTTTCCCATTCTCTCTCTCGCGCGCACCAGTCGAGTGCCCCACTCACGGCCGCAATACTAAGATGTGGGGCCGTTTTTTAATCTTTTTTCTCACCGACATGTGAGTCTTATGAGTCTCACATAGGACAAAACCGTCTTCGCAACCGCTAAAAAAGTTGATTTGCATCGATTTTCAAATATGCGAGAAGCGTTATACCTGGTTTTACGATTGAGGAAGATGATTCAACCAGGGCCAAGACATGAGGGAGATAATGGAACATAAGATAGCTCATGAATATTACAATAATGACATATGCTAGTAAAACCATATGAGCCTAATTTTTACTCCCTCCGTCCCATTTTAAGCACAACCCATGAGTTTTCGTGTCCAACTTTAATCGTCCGTCTTATTTATTTTTTTTAACAAAATAAAATATATAAGTCACACATAAAGTATTATTCATGTTTTATCATATAATAATAATAATAATAATAATAATAATAATAATAATAATAATAATAATAATAATAATAATAATATAATAATAATAATAATAATACTAATACTAATCATAAAATAAATAAATAAGATGAACAATCAAATTTGGAAAAAGAAACTCATGATTGCGCTTAAAATGAGACGGATGGAATAGCATTTAAAGTAGTACACTCCTTCTGTCCCACAATATAGCCAGTTTTAGCCCTCGGCCGAGTATCAAGGAGAGAGATAAAAATACTTTATTTGTCTCCTTAGGGATGGGTGAATTGTCGACTAGTTGGGATCTTGGGATGATATAAAAGGCCAGTGATACTCTAGTATGGGTAGTTTAGTGATAAAAATTTACCCTTACAAGTATTCTGTCACCCCCAATCCGGCACCGCCGTACAACGGTACCTAACAGGGGCGTGTTGTCGGAAAAACGGTGAGAACCGCTTCCTACGAGACCGCGATCTCAGTACCAATCCCAGGACATAGCGCTGGTACCCACGGTGACAAATATAAATCATTGCAATCCTTGAAATAAATAAATGACTTATTTACCTTAACTAGGGTTGCAGCTCAGGATAGCCCGAGATTACAACCGACGACACGGACGAGGCAACACCAACAACGGCAGCAGCAGCGGAAACAACGGACTAACACCCAACACCACAGGCGACGGCTGGAAACCAGGACGAAACCCTAATCTTCGCTTCACTTAATCTTCTCTTCAAGATGGAGGAACTATATATATATTTTTTTATAGAGCAAGGGTGAGTACTTTCGTACTCAGCAAGTCACGGGAATTTAGGTGTTTAATGCAAGCTTGGAAGAGAGGCAAGGTTGTTTTGCAAATCTATTGTTTTGAAATCATTTTGAAATCACTAAGTGGTCTACTTCTTTCTAAGTTTGTGCCGAAAAGAGACTTGTGTCTCGATTCGACTTTTAAGAGATGTTTTTCAATAGCTCATTTGGTAATGTACCGACCTCCTGGGTCAGATCATTACTTCTCGGCTCCCAGAGCCATTTCACTTGATTAAGCGGCTCCCAGAGCCTTTTCATTTTCTCGGACTCCCAGAGTCCAACTGCCCAGCAGCACAACAATCCGCTTCCACTCGGGAAGCCTAGTCTATGATGCCCGTAGACATCCCGAATCACACAGATTCGTTTCTTGACCACTCAGGTCATCCATCTGCCACATAGGCTGATTCTGGTAACGATTCCCACACCACAACAACTTTTTACAAAGCACAGGCAAACACATCTACGCTATAGGAAACACCTTACATCCGCCCATGACCGTGGGCACGGCTGTTCGAACAGTTAGTTAACCTCTGCAGAGGGGGTACACTTTACCCACACGACATTACTAACCCGGATCATCCAACCCGTGGAGAACAGCTACGTCTGGTGACCTTAAGGCTTTCATGACAAGGCATTTCGAAAGCCGACACAGGGTCGCCATATGCCAACGAGAGGGGTCCCAGACCGACAACAGGTTAGGTCCTAGACCATACTGTGCCAGGAAGCCTGAGGATTCCACCCGACACCACCCCATTGAATCCACATGTCTCTTGGCATCAAGGCTTCCCTGGTTTGCTATTTACTCAGCCAGGGGCGTCCCATTGCACCCGTGTGGTCGCACTTGTTATATGCTCGGATGAATTTCCCACAGGAATCGATCCTTATATGCGAATACGGGACAGTGCCACACAGGCACAACCCCCGCATCGTGAGTTTACACAATTTATTTTATTTTCAAACACACCGACACCACATGTCGGGTTTTCAAGGCTTTTCAAACCCATTTCCCAAGTTTTCGACAAACAACGATGTATGTGGGATATTTGGTATACGTGCTTAGATAGCACGAATACCGAGGTACCACAAAGGTGGAGTGACAAGGAGTCAGGGTAGTACAACCTACAGGAATTAGTGCGACTACTAGTAGGTCCCTCGGTTTGGCATGCAAACCGAGGCCAAGCAAGTTAAACGGGTGATTCTAATAATGCAAGTTGCAAACAAAATAATAATGATTTTTCAATTATAGGAGCAATTGGTCAAAGGGTGACTTGCCTTGCTCAAGGTCTTCACGAATCTTCACGTATCTTCGAGAAATCCCACGATTGACGAAAATCCGGTAACCGCAACTATACGCAAACAATCGAAAACCTAAACAAAAGACCAAAAGAAAGATCTATTTAGACTAATTAATAGTGCCATTGAATAGATCTCAATTTTATGGATTTACTGGAAGTTGAACGAAATCAATCGGATGAGCGGTTGGGAAGATATGGATTTTCTAAGGATTATTTGATTTTCTGTCTAAAGGAAAAGGAATTATTAATTCCCTTGGAAAAGAAAAGGAAGGAGGGATCGGATTTAGACTTCCTCGGGCGGCTTAGGCGCGGCCCGAGGGATTCACAAGGCTTGGCCGGCCATTGGGCCGAGCGCGGCCATGGGGAGGCGGCCCATTAGGGCGCGCGGGGAGAGAGGGAGGGCGGTTCGGGTGGACGCGGTCCACCACGCGGGTCCCTGGTGGGGCTCGCATGTCGGCGACACGGTTCACGAAGAGGTGGGCGCACGCAAGGGCGGCGCTGGGGTTCGGGAGGGGGAGCGGTGCACGGCGCGGTGCTCGGAGGACTAGGAGGCGACGGGCCCACGCGCAGCCTCACGGCTCGCGGTGGACCGCGCGCGCGAGCGGGGGACGGAGGGAGCAGCTGACCGGGACAAGCCCATGTGGCGCCGAGGTGGCGGCCACGCTGGCGAGCGAGAGGAGGAAGACGGCCTGCGGCGGGGATTAACGGCGGACGGCGGCGCGCGTCGACGGAGCGGCGCGAGGCGCGAAGGGAGAAAGGGAGACCACCGGAGGGGAGGAAAGGAGGCATGGATTCCATTCCTCGGCTCAGATGCGGCCGGGGCTGGACGGAGGCGACGGATTGCGGCGGCGCACGCCGGCGGGGAGAAGAAGGGGAAATCGCGCCGGGAGGGAATGGGGTCAATTCGCGGCGTCGGGAGCATCTCCGGGACCAAGGGAACTCGCCATGGTGGTCGGATGGAGCAGAGCAGCGCCGTGGAGGTCCGGCGACGAGAGGCGGCCTCCGGGAGCGGCTGTCGACGGCGGCGAGCTCACAGCGAGCAGCGGCGACGCTTGGGCGGTGACTAGGCACGTTCGGGAAGGTCTAGGCTAGCAATCGCGCAAGTTAGGAGGGAGAGGAAGAGCGGGGAGGGAGAACGGGGCTACCGCGTCGGGAGGTCGCCGGGAAGAGCGTCCGACGGCACAGAAGGGATTGCCTCGGCCTCGGGCCGGGGAAGGGGAGGGAGAGAGGGCGACCGGAGTCCTCTTCGGCTCCGCGCGCAAGCCAGCTTCCCGGCACACGCGACGGCGGAGGAAGGCGAGGATGGCGGCAGCAAGGCGGCGATGGTGGTTTGGCAGCAACAATGGCGCTGCAGCGGTGGAGAGTGAAGCGGGAGGGATTGAGAGGAGGGGCTCGGCTGTGGGCTTTATAGGCGCGGATGGGGCTTTGAAGGGAAGGAACCGACATTGGGGCGGTCAAGGGGACGAGGCAGTCGCGGGCTCGCGGTCCTCGGTGCTAGGCGCCATTGGCGGAGCAGGGTGCCGGTCTGGGAAGAGAAAAAGGAAAAGGGGAGGGAGGAAAGAGGCTCGGTCCCTTGCCATTTTGGTGTGTGAGAGAGAGAGGAGGGTGGCACTGCCTCTCTGCTTTGGAAGTTAGCGGTGGAGCCATGGATGACGGCAAAAGGCGAGCGCCCGGGCGGTCGGCCACGACGCGGGAGCGCGCGCGTGGACGCAAGGGCGCGGCGGGAATTCGAAAGGCAGCGGCGGGATTTCAAAGGCGGTGGCGAAAATCGATTCGCGGCGACGGCGCATAGCGTGGCGAGAGGAGAGAGAGAAAGGAAACAGAGAGAGCGTAGGCATCGAGACAGAGAGAGAGAGGAAGAGAGACGACGCTCTCGCTCTGGGCACGTGCGACGCACGCGAGAAGGGGAGCGGCAGAGGGGAGATGGGCCAAGGGGAAGGAAACTGGTCCATCCAAAACAGAGGGAGGCAAAATAGACTTCTTCTTAGAATTTGAATTGGAGAGAATTGGAGCTTGGATTTGAATCTAAATTTGAAACTTGTACACAAGGGTTCAAGGAGACGAGGAAGGAAACAAAGCGGGTGTTTGATACTTTCGGGAATGGGAACAATTATTTGGAGAGGATTCAAAGGAAGGGATTGACTTTCGGAATTTGATTTCGGAGACTCGAATCGGAATTGGAATCTTGAGGTGGACGATTTTGATGGCGACGAGAAGGACAAGGAGATTAAATTGAGATCCACGGCACGACTTAGACTCGCACACAAAGAACGAAAAATTTCGCATATAAGATTTTGCCGAATTAGTTTTTTTAACGCCTCACGAAAAGCGGAGCATTACATATTCGATAGTTATATTTGAAACAGCATCTGAACTCTAGAAATTATTATATTTTTGAGGCAGATACAATATATATCTCTTTAAGATGACCACTTAACATAACCAGTTATAAATGCTTCATTTCTTCTGCCACTTTAGGCTTGTTTGGTAGAGATTCAACTTCTAAATTTAACTTTAAGAGATGTATCTAGAGTGAAGTTGTGGAGCAGTCTGAAACCACGCTCCATGTCTTTATTTTGTGAGAGTACTCCAACCCACTCTAATTCCTTTTTTGGTGGAACATTGGAGCTGAAACCGTTGTTTGTGCTCTAGCTGCAAAAGAGGTAGAGCTAGAGTTCCGCTAAAAGGCTCTTTATCTGACTTGTTCAGCTATCTGAAAAGCATGTTTGATTTGGCTTAATAATACGCTTTATTTTTTTTCGAGAGAATGCTTCATTTGTTACGCTAATATCACGTGAAGATAAAAGTGCCTTCAGCACTTCAGCTTGCTTGCGATCCGTCTTACAAATGTGAGTAAACTTTCAGTAAAAAATTAGTGAATTTACCACTGGTCTTTAAATACGTGAGCATAATGTTCGCATGATGTTCATGAGCATATTTCCTGTAATTGGTAAAAAAGAAGTCATCCAAAGCACACACTGGACTACTCGAGTGTACTAGTAACACCCGAAAATAGCAGGTAAAGCACATCCACAAAATCCATCTCACTCTGTCCAAATTTTCACTTCCAGCACACACGCCGCACACGCGTACACCCAAGTTGCCTCGATGCTAAGCAAGACGAGTCCGGTGAGCCGGTGAGGTGAGGCAGCCAAAGTAGTAGTAGCGGCCAAGTCCACACCGAGACATCACACAAACATCCCCGTCGCGTGGACTCGCGAACCCCAATTCCCCTCTCCCCTCCCACCCAACCTCGCCGTCGCCGTCGCCGTCGCCGCCGTCTCCGCCGCTCGATTTCTCCCCGCCCCCCACGCAGTCCAGAGCGGATCGAATGCGTGGCCCTCGCCGCCCGTAGCCTACCCCGGCCCGGAACGGCGAGCGCAGCCAGTCCCTCCTCGCCGCATCCGGATCTCCGCATGCGCCACGTCCGCGGCGGGATCTAGCGGCGTCGCACCCCCCGGAGGTTGTAGAAGGGTTTCCGGGATTTGGGGGCGCCGGGGGGTATGGCGACTGAGGCGTCCACTTCGGCGGCCGCCGGTGCCGGGGGCGGGAGCTGGGTGGAGGGGATGTCGGCCGACAACATCAAGGGGCTGGTGCTAGCGCTCTCCTCCAGCTTCTTCATCGGCGCCAGCTTCATCGTCAAGAAGAAGGGGCTCAAGAAGGCCGGCGCCTCCGGCGTCCGCGCAGGTGACCTAATCTCGTCCTAACATCACCATTTTACTCGGTGCCGGACCTGTGTGTAGTTTATGCTCCTTTTTTTGGTTTTCTGATCCGAACCACAATGTTTGGTCTTCTTTTATACTTCTATACATGCGATCTCTCCGGGGAAGTACTGCGGATCTGTATTAGGGTTAGGGAGAGTGGTGAGCCTATGGGTACACCATGATGAGGCATTTTAGGCATAGCGAGAGTGGATTGGATACTAAATTGATTGGCAACGGCATGGAATTAGATGGTGAGGAGTTGGCATATGTTGGCGCAATAATGATGCATTACTATTTCTTACTCTTGAGTTTATGCTTCATGTTCTATAATTGAATTGTAGTTTATAATAATTGTCCGAACATTTGAGCGTGTAAAATTTTTAGATGACCTAGTCCAGCTAAGAGTGGGAATGGCCTAAATTTTCCTGATAAGATTGGGAAGAAACCATAACTCTATTGTTTGAACTTTTTAAGGGGTTATTGTTGGCTTGGCTGCAAGATGCATACCTTGTTAGTTTGGATGTACAATATAGTTATAAACATATTTGCCTTGTTAGTTTGGGTGTACAATATAGTTATAACATATGTGCCTTGTTAGTTTGGATGGGCAATAGTTCTTTTTCGCTGACTATGTTTACATTGGTTGGGTTGCAGGCGTTGGAGGTTACTCCTACTTGTATGAACCATTGTGGTGGGCTGGAATGATTACAAGTAAGTCAAAATTTCTAAATATAAGTAATTATTCATGCTAATACTTATCAGTGTGATATTGACAGTATTCAGTGCTGTTTTCCAGTGATTGTTGGAGAAGTAGCTAACTTTGCAGCATATGCCTTTGCTCCTGCTATCTTAGTAACCCCACTTGGTGCGCTAAGCATCATCATCAGGTAACAGCTAGCACCTACACTTCCCTAATCTTGAGATCTCCTGCTGTTTATATTTTCATCAGTCTGTTCATTCTTCATCTTAGCATATTTCTTCTACAGTGCTGTTCTTGCAGATATTATGTTGAAGGAGAAGCTTCACATATTTGGTATACTTGGTTGTGTCCTCTGTGTTGTGGGTTCAACAACCATTGTGCTTCATGCGCCGCAGGAGCGTGAAATTGATTCTGTAGCTGAAGTGTGGGCTCTTGCTACTGAACCAGGTACTGTGTTGCTGACAATTGAATCTCAAAAACATTACTGGCCACATTTTTATCTCGTACTAAGGTTTTAGCTTTTGCCTTGCAGCCTTTCTATTTTATGCAGTCACTGTGCTTGCTGCGACTTTTGTGCTCATATTCCGCTTTATCCCCCAATATGGTCAGACACACATTATGGTGTATATTGGTGTTTGTTCTCTTGTAGGGTCTCTCTCGGTATGTGTTCCATGTGTTAATAACTCTTTTCAATTGATATTCATAAAATACTGTTGAGTAGTTAAGCTGTTCTAGTATCCTCTATTCATAAAATTGTGTATATTGCTGCTTTTGGCAGGTCATGAGTGTGAAAGCACTTGGAATAGCCTTGAAACTGACTTTTTCAGGAATGAACCAGCTAATCTATCCACAGACATGGATGTTCACCATTGTTGTTGTTGCATGTATACTAACTCAGATGAACTATCTAAACAAGGTAACCATGATTTCTGGCCTAAAAGTGAACTATCATTATATCATAATATGTTTTCATGTCATCCAAGGTCCAAGGAACATGAACGAAATTGGAACATGAACGAAATTGTACTGGAATATAACATGCCATAATGGACACTAGCTAGCTATTAAAATTAGTATCACAACACCTGATTCTGCCTGTTTAGAACTCAGGCTTGATATACATGCATGACTGTACAATGTCCATCACTTTACAGTTCAATATAGCTTGTTAAATGCCCTAAGCTTACTCTGTTTCCTTTTACAGGCTCTTGACACATTCAATACTGCAGTTGTTTCGCCTATATATTATACAATGTTTACATCACTAACCATTTTGGCTAGTGTGATAATGTTCAAGGTAACATCTTTTGGCTTCTATGACCTTCTGCATTGATGTATGCCAGGCATTTCTTTAGCTTAACTTTTAAAACTGCAAGTTTGGCATAAATGAAGCAAAGCTTGTTTTGACTAGAATTTTACATTGAGGTTGCTTATATATAGCTTTCAGATGCTAATGTAATGTGTTGGTTACTCGGAGTATTGTCAGATTATATTTTTCAGCACAAAAGTATATCCTTCTCTGCATTTTGTCAACAGCAATATGCTTTTTTTTATTTCCATATTTGTACATAGGAATTATGATAAATAAGGGAGATAACTGAGTCTCATCAGAACAAATCAGAAACTAGGAATTGAGCTTTAACACCTTCATGTTTCTCATTTATTTTCCCTTCTTTCTCCAATAGTTTGAGCGTGTGACGTACAATTGATTCTTGAACCGCTCTTTACAGTATCACCTATTGTCCTGAACCTCATCGCCGTTCTATTTGTTCAACTTTTTTGTGAGATTTCTATCATTAGCATTGTCGGGACAAATACCATGCTGTAAGATTTTGCTGAAGCATACACTGCTGAAATTTATTACCATTCTGGCCATCTGCTTCTGTGGCCACCCCATAATACAAGGGCACATGTTTCTGTAGAAACTAAGTGGCATTTCTTGCTAGATGAGTACAGAAATACCGATCCTATTCACTCTATACCACATTTTCCTAGTTAATATGGAGTATGTACTTGTGTGCTTAGTACTCTGCTAAGGCTGTAAAAAAAACTCGAGGGCACTTAACAGTCTTTGCTTAAGGCTTGTGAGCTACTCGAGCTCAGCTTGTTCTGGGCTTGGCTCAAGCCTAAAACGAACTGAGATCAAGCCTAAGGCTCGTGCTCCGCATTGAGCCAAGCTCTAATGCATGCATAAGGATTATGCTCTTCTCATAGCCTGTCAATCTCTCATGCTTTACCTGCTCTACATTGAAGTTTTCAATTCCTCAATGTCAAGCCCAAGGCTAGTGCAGTAATGCTAGCTATCTGCAATGCATCCTAGTTGCATGCCAGTATGCCACACATCATCTTATTCATACCGGTGGCAGCCGCCTGTCTACTCTCCTTGCTCCTTCTCTCTATTTCTCCTTCTGTGAGCTGCTAGTGTGACCAGGGCAGCAGGGTACTCCCCTGCTGGTCTGCTGGATAATACATCTCCAGGCATCATCACCACCGCGGTCCTGGTGAGATTCCGAGCTTTGTGTAGCCGAGCTCAAGCAGGCTTGAGCTTCATCCGAGTCGAAACTTAGACTAATTACAAGCTTGAAGGTTAGTCTAGGCTCAGATTGAGCTCAGCTCTAGTTTATGTGGAGCTTGAGCCTGGGACCTAAGCTTGCTCGAGCTCAGCTTGCTGACAGCTGTACTCAGTGCCAGTAATGCATGTTTGGTTTATGCCCAACTTTGTGATGATGGGTTGAGACAGCTATGGCTTAGAGTCTGGAAGCCACAACTGTGGCAGTGGACTAAACTCCTTATAATGTGTGGTGTGACTAAGATTGCATGGAAAGTTAGGCATCAAAGTTAACACTTACAATCCTTCTCTTCTATCAAGATTAGTCCAACTCATATCATCCCCAAATATTTTGTTTTTGAGGGCAGTCACTGACTTACTGGCCATTACCTGATAAATTTGATTATTATTTGAAGCTGTAGACATTGAACCAACTGTATGATCCATGACAAAGCTATTGTTTTGAAGTTCCCTAGGCAATCCTGCTATCAATGCTTGACCTGTTCAACTTGATTAAGGAGTGTTTAGATCCAGGGGTGTAAAGTTTTGGTGTGTCACGCTAGGTATTATATAGGGTGTCGCATGGGGTTTTCGGACACTAATAAAAAAACTAATTACAGAATCCGTCAGTAAACCGCAAGATGAATTTATTAAGCCTAATTAATCCGTCATTAGCAAATGTTTACTGTAGCACCACATTGTCAAATCATGGAGCAATTAGGTTTAAAAGATTTGTCTCGCAAATTAGTCGCAATCTGTGCAATTAATTTTTTTTAGCCTATATTTAATACTTCATGCAGGTGTTCAAACGTTCGATGTGACAGGGTGAAAAATTTTGGGGTGGGATCTAAACAGGGCCTTAACTTTGTTGCTAGTCAGTTGATTTGGCTGTTGGCTGAATTGTTACGCTACATGGACATAGAATCTTTATATAATTTTGAGCCTTGTGGTTGTGGTCAATATTATGCCTTGCAGCCTGTCCCATCTAACTTAAATATAAACTAAAATATAAAATACTTCTTGCAGTCTGCAAAACTTAAATATAAACTATCACTGCTGTCCACTGTCCTATCAGTTATACATGTAGCGGTGGAAACCTGCTGTGCTTAGTGAACAAGCTCAAGTTGTGTTGTGGATAACTAATATACTTGCATGCAGGACTGGGATCGTCAAAATCCAACTCAAATTGTGACAGAGATGTGTGGTTTTGTTACCATCCTTTCTGGGACGTTTCTTCTTCACAAGACGAAAGATATGGTCGATGGTATGATTTCATACTCTTTCTTTAATTTGCAAAAAATATGTTTGTGAATTCTCACTCTGGCCTCGTAGGACTCCCACCAACTCTACCTATCCGAATACCGAAACATGATGAAGATGGCTATGCGGCTGAAGGCATCCCCCTCAGGTCTGCTGCTGAAGGCCTCCCTCTTAGGTCACCAAGAGCAGCAGAATGATTTTGACCAGCGAACTGCAAGCAATCCCAGCCATTCTTTCATTCCATACAAATTGTAGATGTACTTTAGGTCTTATAAGGTAAAAGCTCGGCTCCCCTGTAATTTTTGAGACATCGGTACAGATTGGGGATAGATACCCCTTATACATCTCAAGATACCCAGAATGGGTTAGAATCAAAAAGGTTTTTTGGATGTAAATCCCGGGTGATGGTCTGATAGATGCATATGCCGTTCTTTGGAACTGTTGTATTCTTTGAAATGAACAATTAGAAGTAGGAAGAGCAACTCCAAGAAGATACCATTGCTGATTTCCGTCAAGAACCTTTTTTTTTTACCTCCCCTTCATTCAGGCTGCTGGATCTATTTTCATTATCTGTTGCTGTGATGTTCTTAGCTTCTATGTGGGGGCAAAGGTTCGGTTGGCTCGGTACTCTTGCTGAAGCAATCCTTTCTTCCTTGCCTAAGTTCATGAGTACCGAAAGGTGGATTCTTTTCAGTTTCTTGTTTATTTAGTTGTTTCAGCTCACTCTTTTAACTAACCTTCTCTCATCATCCCAAGTCCCCCAACAAGCTCGTGCATACACTCATACAGCCCCTACCAATGGCTGAGAAAGAAGAATGCAAGGTGCTCATCGATCAAGCCAGCAACGAAGCTGGTGATCCACACCAAGACGACGACTGCGAAGACGAAGACGACGACGATAGCTCGAGCCTCATCCTGCTGACCAACCTCATCCTGAGCGGCACGGCGCGGCTCAACGTCCTCCTCCCCACCGCCACCATCCTCGCCTTCGCCATCTTCGCGCCCCTCCTCACCGACGACGGCAAGTGCACCCGCCTCAACCGCGCCCTCACCGGCGCCCTCATGCTCCTCTGCGCTGCCTCCTGCGTCTTCTTCACGCTCACCGACAGCTTCCGCTCCCCCACCGGCCGCCTCCGGTACGGCATCGCCACGACGAGCGGCATCCGCACGTTCTGCGTCGGCGGCCGGCGTCGCCGGCGGGGCGGCGGGAAGGCGGGGCCGAGGGAGCCGGAGAGGTACAGGCTGCGGTGGTCGGACCTCTTCCACACCGCCCTGGCCCTCGTCGCCTTCGTCACGTTCGCCGCGTCGCACCACGACATCGTGCTGTGCTACTACCCCGGCGTGCCCAGGAAGGTGGTGAACACGGTGCCCCTCGTGATCGGCTTCGTGGTCAGCCTCCTCTTCGTGCTCTTCCCGTCCAAGAGGAGGGGAATCGGGTACCCGTTCCTGCTCAGCACCGACCTTGTCTACCTACGCCGCTGATGAGACGAAAGGATCGCATGGTCTTCTGATGGATTTGTATTATGTGAAAGTTTGATTTTACATGGTTGTCTTGGGGTAATTTGAGCCAAAATGTATGTACATTCTTCATTGCCTCTCTCAAGTGAAGTACAAAGCGGGAAACAATGTGTGTTGGATGAGATATATATCAAGTAACTTTGTTTCAGGCTGCCTGTTAATGGTCTTGATCTTGTTCATTCCTCTGCGTCAGGGTCCGGCTCAAGGCCCGCGATTTGCTTCAGCGGCTTCCACACAAATTTCCTCCTGGGCCAAACAGGGCACAGAATTTAATTCAGAGATCACAAGAACACATCGTCATCATTAATTTCGGGGTTCAGGTTTACGTACCAGTTGCCGCATTCCGCGATCACCCTGACTTTGGGGCGGATGTCAGGGAGAATGGCGAGGAACTGCAGCTCGGCCTTGGAGAGAACCTGCAGAAATAGAAACCACCAAACAAATTAACGGGACGCAGAAACGAAACGGGAAATTGCAGAGCTGAGCTAGAGAACAGGATGGTGAGATCGATGGATCAATGGATGGAGACCTTGGCTTCCATGACCCAGACGACGAGGCCCTTGGCGTCCGGGTGCAGCAAGCTGAGCCTGTAGTCCACCTCCGGCGGGAAGTACCACCTCGCCACCGGCTGCCTCCCGAGGCTCGGCTGCGCACATCAGAGCAATCAAGCAAGCAAGCTCGTGTCAGCCATGATCGGAGGCAGCTAGCTACTAGCTAGCTCGAGATCGAGATCGAGAGAGAGGATTGTTTTGTGGACTGACCGGGCAGACGGGGTGGATCTTGGTGAGGGTGGTCTCGGGGTCGCCGAGGCCGCGGGCGGAGAGGTCGAGGAAGTAGTAGCCCTGGTAGCTGAGGCGGCTGAGGTAGCGGCCCTCGTAGCCGCCCTCGTGCGGCGGGTAGATGGCCAGCGACTTGTGCTTCTCCACGTCGTCCAGCCACCGCCCCATGTCCGGCTTCACCAGGTCCCCTCCCACGAAGTCCCACAGCCCTGCCCGCGCCGCCGTCGTGCTCGCCGCCCGACCATTGCCCACCCGCGCCCACGCCCCGCGCCGCTGCTGATGCTGCTGCAGGGGCGACGCCGCCGGCAGCGGGGTCACCGTGCGCGCCGCCGCCGCCGACCACATCGCTGGTTGCTGTAGTGTAGTGTGTGTGGGTGGGTGGGTGTCGTTTGTTTGAGCCTGTGGCGGGAAGATAACAGCCGCGCGCGTACTGACCGCGTTGAGCGGATAAGACTCGGAGACGGTGTCGTGCGCCCAGTTTGTTCAACTGAGCGGTGATCTCCGCGGAGTCCACCCAAGCGGATGGTCCGAGACGTGGCCCAAGCATGTAACCACGCTAGATCAGGCCCAAATACGAACCCCAACACCAGAAAGCCGTAACCCGTAAGTTCCATTGATAGAGTAGGAAAAAAAATACAAGATTACAATGTTGTAATATTGTAACCAAGAAAAATGAAAAAAAGTACATCACCACCCACACACCGATAGCACCAACACAAAATCAAGATAAGGCTATCACCGGGCCAGCCGCCGCTAAGCGTGACCGACCACCACTAGGCCAACAACGAAACACAGCCGAGATTTTGCCCAAACCCGACCCTTACAACCAACGCAAAACCACTCTATCCAAGTCTTCGGGATTTAGGGAGAGGGTGAGAGAGAAGAATGAAATTCCTCTTCCCTTAGTCCCTTCGACATGGCCAACTTGCAGAAACTAGAACGCTGTCACAAGAGGATGAGAATCTAGAGTGAGCTTGCACCAAAAGCTTGAGGGTTTCAACAAGGTGATGCCTAGACGATGTTTCTAGTTTCTACCACGAAAACGGAGAGAAGTGATGAAACATCGCCGCCACAGTCTATCAAGATCTCAAATCGAACCAAGACTAGGCTTTCGCCCGACAACTACACTTGAGGGTGAGATGGCATAACAACGGCCTTAGGAGGGGAATGACGCTCGAACATCATCGTTGCTGGTCTGGCCAAGACCGGGCTAGGATTTCACGCAGCCTCCCGCACCTCCACCGCCGTCACCGTCGCCCACAATCGTCGCCGTCCGGATCCGGCCGTAGTGGCGCCGGTCCTCGCCCGCCGCCGCTAGATCCAGGCACGGATCTAGCGGTCTCCTCCTCCGCCGCCGCCAACACCTCCAATCGTTGCGCCCGACCACTCTGCCCCACCGCCAGATCCAGCCGGGCGTAGAGATGGCAATGGGGGCCCGTTCACCATTTCCCCGCGGTGAATTCACCTATTAGGTGACAGGGGATGGTTAATATCCACTCACCATGGGGAATGAAATGGTTAAAAACCTCTCACCATCGGGGATGACGGGGGCGGGGACGGTGAACCATTCCCCGTCCCCGCCCTCCACTGTGACCCGACTGTACTGTACAAGGGAGGAATTCTAGACTTTTTAGATGTATTGGCCCATAATATTGAAGCCCATTTGACAGGCATATATATGATCTAACCCTAAGTCAACAGGTCAAACTCCCACCCATCCAGATCCACACCACACCAGCGGCCAAACACCACCCGACCCGAGTCACGCGCGCCGCCATTCGCCAGCCACCACCGGCGCCGTTTGCCAGCCACCACGCGCGCCTCCACTCGCTGCCTTCTCTCGCCGGGAGACTGAAGCTGCCGTCGCCATGGACTGAAGCCACCGTTGCCAGCTGCCTTCGTCAACGCGCCGCCGGGCCGGCGCGGCGCCTGCAGCCGTCTTCACCGGGAGCCGCCGGCAACCTCCGTTGCCGGGAGCCGCCGTCGCCGCCGGCAGCCTCCTTCTTCACCAGGAGCAGCCTCCTCCTTCTGTAATTTGCTGATTTGTTGAGTGGAGCATTTTGGATATATTTGATATAATGTGACTGAATATGTTGTTTAACCGGGGACGGGTTCACCACAAGGAAAAATTCACCGCGTGGTGAACGGGGCTGGAGAAATTATAGCCCCGTCGTGGTTGATGGAGGCGGGGACGGTGAAATATTTTCACTGCGGTGACGGGGACGCGGGCATGACCCCCGACGGTGAATTCACCATTGCCATCTCTAGCCGGGCGGCACGGATCAGCGCGGTTTCCGCCGCCCCCAGCCCCCCACTCCTTGAGCACGACGAGGAAAAAACGAAGTCCTGCTGCCGCCATCCTTGCGGCCGTGCGGCTTTATCGGTGACCGCTCGGGTGGTGGCGAGGCGGAGGAGGAAGGAAGGGGAGACAGGCGACGGCGAGGTCGCCTCCCGTGTCGTCCGTGGGGATGTACCTGAGGATTAGTAGCTTCGTTAATTACGGTTAACTTTTTGGGCATGCGTGTGATACGCACATTCTCTGGCCTTGGTTAACCATCTCGTATCAGTGGCCTACAGTTGCACAAAAGAAACCTGGTACGCAAATTTCTCGTCCTAGCACATACTCGAGTGTTTTTCTTTTCCTAAACAAAAGAGCACCTAAAAGATGCCTGCCTAATCACTCCCTAACCTCCAGAGTTCAGTGCGAGATGAAGGTTTTAGACTTTAAATACAACCACGTGACAGAAACATTTGCTAACTGGGCACCACCAAAGAGAAAAGGAAAAGGCGATAAACATTTTAGTACCAGCCGCAGAATCTTCTTCCCCCACTCTCCATTGATGGCGACTGCAGAGGTCCAGGCTCCATGAAGAGCAGAGAGCCAGCACGAACCCACTGAAGAGTGTCGACTTGGCAATGGCAGAATGGTAGAATCCAACTCACTAGAAAAAGCGAGATCCCGTCTCAAAGTGTGCTTGCTTGGGATCTCTCAGCTTTTTACGTGCCATGGAGCCTCCGAGATTCTTCCTTGTTGCAGTATCCATGGTGCTTTCTTCTCTCTTTTCTTTCTTTTACCTATGGTGGAAGGAAGAGGAGAGGAAGATTCTTTCATCTTGGTGGATTCAATCACTTGAAAAAAAAAAAGGAACGGTGAGTGCATTTTAGCGCCAAAGTTGGCTGAGATTGTGAGGTTGGTGCCAGGACATGACTGATAAGAGGAGTTCATAGTACAGAGAGGCACTTCCATTTCCTTATCTTTTTCCTTCATAAATTATCTTTTACAGTACATCAACAGTGACACGCACTTACACTTTTTTTTCCCTTAGCGTCTGATCACTGCTCCTTTTTTTTCGTTTTGGGTTTAATCGTGTGAAGTGAATTTGGTTTTCCTTCTACGAGAAGGGCAATTTTGATTTTTTTGACGTGTCGTTCTGGGTGCGTACGTGATCCGATCAGTTATCAGTAACCCTTGAACGGGCGGTAAACCTTGAGATCCGACATGACGCCGGCGATGGAGCCCGCGGCGGCGGCGATGGAGATGACGAGGCAGCCGACGCTGAGCATCTGCAGGCACACCCACCGTGTGCTCCACCGTGGCACCTTCTTCTGCACCACGTACATCTCCACGGGGAAGTAGACGGTGAGCGGCCAGAATCCGAGCGCGCCGAGGAAGCCGACCACGTCGTTGAAGAAGGGCAGCAGCATGGACACCACCGTGGTGGCGACGACGAACGCCGTGCGCCACGTCGACCGGAACAGGTTCACCCTGCACCGCCTCGACGACGGCGAGAGGCGGAGCTCCACCTCCCCGGTGATGTACGGCGACTCCGGCCACCGCTGCGCCGCCCACTTCTCGACGAAGGCGAAGAGCGGCTGGCAGAACACCTGGTAGGCGCCGACGAGGTGGACGACGATGGCGGCGTTGGCGATGTCGAGGAGCCAGAAGGGCTCGTAGAAGCCGAACCCGGTGAGGAGGTTCCCCGGCGCGTCGTCGCCGAACGCCGCGTACCCCATGCTGCCGCAGAGCATGTAGAACACCGTGGTCACCGCCACGCTCACCACCGTGGCGCGCTTCATCACCGCCGACTCCGACGGCGGCGGCGCCCGGATGGTGTCCTGGATCTCGATGAGGATCAGCGAGTAGGAGTAGGCGAACGCGATGTCGCCGAACGCCTGCAGGCTCCTCCACACCTTGTCCATCGGCGTCACCACGCCGATGCTGATCCCGGTCAGGCTTCCCTTCAACCCTCCGTTCGCTGCACACCGCGACGCCATGCTTGTCAGCGCAACGAACACATTGATCA
This sequence comes from Oryza sativa Japonica Group, assembly GCF_034140825.1. Lineage (NCBI taxonomy): Eukaryota > Viridiplantae > Streptophyta > Magnoliopsida > Poales > Poaceae > Oryza > Oryza sativa. The sequence continues at coordinate 38,941,811 of NC_089035.1, forward strand.
AGAAGCTTTGGATGATGGATCATGGCGTGCGTACCGACGACTTGGACGATGCCGAGGCTGAGGCCGATGACGGAGTAGGTGAAGGACATGACGGCGGCGAGCATGGAGAGCCAGGAGATCTGATCGAAGTCGGGGATCTGCGAGAAGAAGACCTCGGCGACGCCGAAGACGATCATGTAGGGCACGCTGGAGACGTTGCACGGGTCGCCGTGCCCCTTCCTGTGGAAGCAGTTGGCCCTCCCGATCGCCAGCATGCTGATGGACGCCGCGATGGTGTAGCCGATGGCGACGCCGACGATGTTGGCGTACTGCAAGAACCCGCAGATCTTCACCTTGAACCCGCTCAGGTTGGCGTTCACGGCGTCCATGTAGGTGTAGTTCCGCTTGCCGGTGACGGGGTCGCCGGAGCGGTAGCAATCGGAGAGGAGGGATGAGGTGTAGTAGGTGACGAGGGAGAAGAGCACCATGACCGCCGGCCCGGCCACCCAGCCGAGCTGCGCGATGGCCCACCCCAGCGACAGCACGCCGGAGCCGATCACCGCCGTGATGATGTGCGCGCTCGCCGTCCACATCGTCCCTGCACCCACCGCCGTCAGTCAGCGACCATCAGCAAGAAGCTTGATTAATCACGTACGCCGTGTGCTGCGTGCATGCGCTTACCGTTGCGCCTGGGGCGGCCGTCGTCGTCGAAGAGCTTGGAGCCGGCGGCGGCGTGGCCGAGCTCCACGCCGTCCATGGCGGCCGCCGAAGGCGGGTAGTAGTACGTGCCAACCACGTTCTCCCCCATGGTCTCAGCTGATCAGCTGGCAACACAGAGTGCACGGCTCAGCAACACACAGCAAGCAGTGTGCAGCAGCAGCAGGAGGCTGTGACCTATGCACGTAGATGCATGTGCGAATTCTGCAATGCAAGTGCGAGGTGGTGGGTGAGGCCGGGGTGGGGTTGCGATTTATAGGCGCCGGCGGCGCGCGCGCGCGCGCGAGCGAAGTGGGTGCAGGACCATGTCGGCAACGAGGGGCCGGGCGGCGGCTGCCGGGAACGGTGGCTGGTGGCCTTGTTGGGGAGAAAGGTGATACACTGCAAATTGCACAGCTAGAGTGGACATTGAACGCTGGCCTAAGAGTAAGAGGAATATATGATTCTTAAAAATTTAAAGCTGGAGTTAGCCCTATTTTCCACCAGAATCTAGAAGTTATAGTTCTACCAAATAAACCCGTAAAAAGATATCATCTTTTATCAAAAGAAAAAAAAATCTATATATCTACTTCACAAGTTCACATAGACATAGAGATGATGGATAAAAATGTAACCAGATCATCTGATATAGAGCTAGATAAATGTGATCGCTGAGTCACAAGGGCGATTATGTCAGATGGTCTGGTTTTGGCAAAGATATGATAGAAGACATCAAATGGCAAAATCCTAAAGGGTTACTGTTCAGGTGTACAATTTTGTTCAGACTTGACTATTCTTGAAGTCTTGAGGCACTACGATTTTCATGTGTTTATGGGGGTCAACGGGCGAACAGGGTGTACCTACTTGCCACACCACACTGTTACCCCAGCATCCGAGTCAACGGTCCTCACACGCATATAGCACACACACAAAAAAAAAGGATCATCACAGCGCGGCAACACCACTCAATTTCGCTGACGCGCAAAGGTCAGTCAGATAGCCGAAAACTTCACTGTAACAGATATCGATTTTCGCATCATAAGAGCTAAGATAAGATGGCAACAGTCTCCTGCATTCTACCACTTGCTACCTCAGTGCGTGCGTGCAACACATTTACAGATCCTTTCCAATGCATGGCTAGCTAAATTACCTTTCTCTGAAGAAGATAGCTGCTCGATCTCCTGCTTCAGTTCTACTCCCCTTGCAGGGATTAACCGAGCAATTAAGCAGAAAATGGATCAGCAAAATGGCAAGATATATATGTCCAGCTTGGTGAGAGCTTGGTGTGGTGTGTGTTTCATCTGCAGCGGTTAGGCCGGGTTTATATAGGGTGCTTTGCTTAAGGCTGTCTGCATGCAGATCTGTGCCTCTCACGGCGATGGGATTTGGAGTTTTCGTCCATTCTTTTTTTGGTTCCATGGAATAGGTTCGGTATCTCCTCTTTTCGGAGTCCACTTGGCCATGAATCATTGTTCATCTCCCGTTGGATGGACCTCGATTGATCAATGTATCATGAGATTTAAGAGCATCCAAGGACAACTTTAGTCAAGCGCCCAAGCCCATATGTCACTGTTCAGGATTAGATATTACTCCCTCCGTCTCATAATATAAGTGATTTTGAGTTTTTGCTTGCAACGTTTGACCACTCGTCTTATTCAATTTTTTTTGAAATTATTATTTATTTTATTTGTGACTTACTTTATTATCTATAGTACTTTAAGCACAACTTTTCGTTTTTTATATTTACAAAAAAAATTTGAATAAGACAAGTGGTTAAACGTTGCAAGCAAAAACTCAAAATCCCTTATATTGTGGGACGGAGGGAGTAGTGTTTGAAACAGATGTTCACCGAATTATTGTGAATTATCTACTTGATTATAGAAAAAAGTATATAAAATAAGAAATAAACTTAACAAATACTACAGCATAGAACAAATCATATTTTCAAGAAGCATATGGAGTAAATAATCTGGGGCGATATTAATCCATTGAATAGGCTGAAAAGAACGGAGATATAATTAATTTGTAGTTCTTAAGAATGAGTGCATTAGATCATAGTAGCATCCGCACTTAAACTCAGTATGATTTGGGGTTCATATAGAATCACACTAATAACTTTCAGAATGCTTACATTCTCCATTTGACCGGTCCTAGCCCAAGAGGAAAGAAAAGCAATGGCTAGGGATACACGAATGTGCCTTTGTGATGGAGGGCCATTCTTTTTTTTTTAAAAAAGCTCCAGAAGAGTAGTACTAGTATATATGATAGATAAAACAGATGCATGCACTTAATAAGATTCAGGAATCATCATGTATACGATGATAACCCGAGTACTAGTTTAAGCACCTAATTGGACAGATTAAACTGGCTTAGAGTATAAAAGGAGTCGACTGATTATGGCATCAAACAAATGCAGGGGCCCTTGCTGCCTGGACAGAAACAATAAAGCAGTGGCTGGAGCTGTCCCCTGTCTGGCCCTTTTTGTCTTGACCAGCATTTGTGCTCTTAAACCTGTTAGAGCTGTAGTACAACGATTGTTAAGCACTTTTAACCTTAACCTGTCCTTCGGTTGTATATTTGTAAAAGGTAGATGTATAAAAAAAATCTTGCAAGGCAAAATTTGCGGTTATATCTATTGGTGGTAGAATAAATCTAGAGTGAAATATATGATCATCCTTAGTTAAACATAAAAATTTCATGTTTAGGTGTCCATGATCTTAGTTTAATAAACCACAGCAGATCCAAATCTCGTTTGACCAGAGCTAATAACCAACGTGACACATAGACAATTTCTACCACAACACTTTGCCCCTTTGAGTGACGATACTACCTAGAAACCCCTCCCTAGCTCCCCCTAGTAGGGTGATGTTGGTGATCGTTGGCCTTCTCACCCTACTTCAGCCGTCGATTTGAGCTGCACCAAGAGGCGCCGCATGGTAGGGCTCCATCGTCGATGTGACGACAGCAATGGACCTCAACTTTAGAGGAGAAGGTGACTGGCACCTGTCTATCGTGAGTACTGCCCACCTATTTCTTGAGCTATAGCATTCATCTAGCTAGGTTTTAGTGGTAAAAGTTTGGTTCTTTATGCAATACGGCATGATACTACTGAAATAGTAGGGATTTGATCTAAGGTTTAGTTGGTTGTTGATTGGGTTGCCATTATTTGGAGAATGCGAGGGAGGAGGGATTTGGGGGATTGTGTGTGTGTGGGGGGGGGAGGGGGGAGGGAGGGTTTATATTGTAGCTTGAATGGGTTAAGTACAATTTTACCACCGCGCTATCCCGCGGAAGGAGGCTTGATGTAAAATTGTTGCCTATGTGGAGCGTCAGCAGTTAACCTCGGCCAAACAAGGTTATTAAACTGAGATCATGGCTTTAACCGTGTAATTTTTAAGTTTACAATCTAAATGACATTACCGCTAAAGTTTAAGTACCGATCATGTGTTTTACTCATAAATCTAAACATTTTATATTTTCTCGTTCAATTGACCGAATCTATTTATACCCTACGTCAACTACAGATTTTGTTCATATAATATCTTTTTATACTGGTAATAAAACTTAAAAATCAACCGTCAAGATTATTTTATTGGTAAACACACTCGTAGTAAAATACACTACAGACGCTTTCTTTGACTCGGCGCTGGGCCGCAGGATGGTGGCAGGCCTCACCATCTTTGCGATCCAACTAGGCCCAATGTAGTTTAGATAGCGTTTTTTTTTTGGAATAAGTTCACTTTGTAACCCTCAAAAGGTATCGAAATCTAATCCGTGACCCTAAACCACAAAACCAGATATCTTGACCCCCAAAGTCCTAAAACCGGTACATTTTGACTCCCTGGGCGGTTTTGGAGAGCGATTTCGCTGACGTGGCGCCTACGTGACGATATTGACTGAGTCTTCGTTGTATGTGGCGTTGATGTGGCACTTACGTGGCAGTCAAATTAAAAAATATGAGTGAGACCCATTAGTCATTCACACAAAGAGAATGTGGGCCCACTGACATGTGGGGCCCACATGTCAGTCCTCCTTCTTCCTCCTCCCTCTCTCCCTTCTCTCTCTCCCCCCTTCTTCCCCTTCGGCTAGCGGGCGGGAGGGCAGCGAGAGCGAGCGGCGGCGGGCGGCGAGGCCCGAGCTGTGGCGGCAGGCGAGGGCTCCGAGGTAGAGAGAGAAAATCCAGGGGAGCTCAAGCAATCCGCCATCCGTGTCATCGGCGGCGGCGGTGGCGAGGTCGTCGTCTCCGGCAAGGGGGGGGGAGCTAGGTCGAGGCGAGGCGGGGGGAGCCCGGAATCCGCAGATGCATGAGGTACAAAGCTTATAAGGCATTACTAATCGTACAAACGGCGGTGCCGACTACTTCTTTGCACCGCCGGCCTTACTTTTGTTGTCCGTGGAGGTACCGCCGCCGCCGCCCACGGCCTGTGCCACCTTCTTGGCAGCCTTCTCCTCCAGCGCCTTCTTATCCCTGCGTCAAATCCAAACTCGAAGATCTAAGAACCCGCAGATCGGAACCCCGCGACAGGCCGGGGACAGGGGAGATCACCGCCTGCCCTCGCCCGCCGCCGCTTGCTCTCGCTGCCCTCCTGCCCGGCTGAAGGGGAGAGAGAGAAGGGAGAGAGGGAGGAGGAAGAAGGAAGTAGGGGCCCCTCATGTCAGTGGGCCCACATTTTTTTTGAATGACTAATGGGTCCCACTCATATTTTTTAATTCGATTGCCACGTAAGTGCCACGTCAACGCCACGTACAACGAAGACTCGGTCGATATCGCCACGTAGGCGTCACGTCAGTGAAACCGCCCTCCAAAACCGCCGAGGGAGTCAAATTACACCGGTTTCAAGAGTTTGGGGGGTCAAGATATCTGGTTTTGTGGTTTAGGATCACGGATTAGATTTCGATCGCTTTTGAGGGTCACGAAGTGAACTTATTCCTTTTTTTTTCGATCTAAGTAGGCCAATAAAATTCAGATAGCGGATAGCTTTTTCGATCCAGTTAAGTCCAGCATTATCCGAACCTGCTCCACGGGCCGTTCATTCTTTTAATTTTGAGTAAATTCCCTGTGTACCCCTCACTCAATCCCTTTCGTACCCCTGAAATTTACCCGATCTCTTCTACAATCTACACCCTTAAAATTTTAACTTGATCCCTTCCATATCCCTACCGTTACATTTTCCATCATTTCACTATTATATTTGGTTGCAAATGTCCTTTTACCCTTGATACTTTAGGTTTGAATATAGGCTTCAAAAACGATTAAAAATTTTGTTTGAGTGCACAGTATGTACATTTTATAAAACTAATGAGACTAAATAATTAGTGCAAAAAATTTTGACATAAATTTTAGAAATAAAACAAATGTAATAAATTAAAATTTTTTATTTGAAATTTTAATAGGACAGTGGATTTTTTAATCGGGAGCATTTATAAAAAAATATTGTGAACATTGGTAGTCCTATCTTTATATGAATGCTCCTAATTTTTTATGTCTTTTTTTAAAAATAAATACATATTTTTTTATTTCATTATCTAAAAATAAATTTTGGGATAAATAATGCATCGCACAACAAACTAATAACTATAATAGTCTCATGCGAGAAGTTTTTACATTTTTAATAATATAATTCATATAGAAATTAGATAGTCAACTAACGGTCAACTGACGGGAGGGGTATAGAAGGGGTCAAAATCAAATTTGAGGGGTATAGAAGGAAGTAAGCAAAATTCAGGGATATATAAGGGATTAGCTAAAATTTTAGCGGTATACAATTGATTTTCTCTTTAATTTTTCATGACTATGAAACACGGGCAAATATACGGTGGAAAAACCCCAACTTTGGTAAAATGTTTGTTCACGAATGGAGCTACTGCTCTTGACGATCTTGGATTGATCATCTATGCATTTCAAGATTAGCGTTGACTTGGAAAAGGAGAACCTGACATAGATACCCTGAAGATGATAACCTGAACCGACGAAGAAATGTTTACAGTTTACTGCATCGCTGAGAAGTAAGAACTAGTATAAAGTATCGATCAGTTCGTTGGCTCGATCTATCTAGTTTAGCATCATCATCTCACCAGATTGTTTGTTCGCTGCAAAGGTAGCTATCAACCACCCCGTGATGCATCTTTTTAGCTACATGGAACCAACTTTCTCATGATTCTCACCGTGAGATCGAAACCACAGCTGCTCTGAGTTGACCTCCTTAGCATAATCCTGAATCCCGGATGCAATTTGAGTGTTTGACTATGAACACAGCTTGAAAAAGACTGCCATGGCCACTAATCTACTCACTAGTTATCCTTAGAAAGAATTGGACCTTGGCTTTCTACACTTTTTTTTTCCCTGTACCTATCGAACTCTTTGAGAATTTGAGGTGTTTTTGCATCCATTCACTGATACTACCATAGCCACACAAGCAGAAGACGTAAATCTGAATAATTACAGGAATACCGAATACTCCTATGTGATAAATTCAGAGATAAATGAGCAACATGCCAAGTCCGATGCTTTCCATGGCGCGCAGCGGCTGCTTCCCGCGAACGACGCGGCGTGGCGGTTTCCGGGCCAACGGCTGACATGTCGGCCCCACTTTTGACCTCTGCAGGTTGGGCCCACGAGCCATAGACTCCCAGTGGCGCTTAAAACGTCTCGAGGCACGAGTCACAGCGCTACTCCACATCTGTTTGCTCGTGCTCTCCGGATCTCGAATCCATCCGCCGCGATGGCGATCGCCGCGCCGCTTTTCCGGCTCGCCGCCGCCGCCGCCGTGGTGATGGGCGTGGTGTCGCCGGCGGTGAAGGCGGCGGGGGGCGGGAACAGCTCGACGGCGTGCCCGCTCGACCTCGGGTACGTGCGGTCGTTCCCGTGGGACACCGCGCCGTGCATGCCGCCGGTGGCCAACCAGACCGCCTGCTGCACGACGCTGCTCTCCGTGCTCGGCGTCGGCCTCGCCGCGCGCCTCCGCGCCACGGGCCACTTCCGGCTACCGTCGGCGAACGCCTCGGCCGCCTGCCTCGGCGCCTTCTCCGACGAGCTCGCCTCGCCGCCGCTCTCGCTCCAGGACACGCTCGTTCCCGCCTGCTGGCCCGTCTCGTCCCAGCTCGCCATCTCGCCGTCCTACTGCGCCGGGGTCACCACCGCCAAGCAGTACGTCGCCACCGTTGGCAACGCCGCGGTTCTTGGCAGCCTCAACTCCTCCTGTGGCTCCGACCTCGCCGACCTGTCGCTCTGCTCCAGCTGCCTCGCCGCCGCCATCGACGCCTCAGGTCGACTCGTCGCCGCCGCCGCAAAGGGAACCAATCCGCAGAACTGCTTCTACCTCACCGTCCTTTACGCCGCCGGCGTCTCCAGCTCTGCCGGCCCGACCTCCCCCGGCACCGCCAACTGCGCCCTCGGCCTCGCTCTCTCCACCCCTTCGTCTTCTTCGTCGCCGGCGTCCAGTTCCAACCACACCAACATGGCGGTAGCCACCGCCATCCCGGTCGCTTCCGCGCTACTCGTCTCCGTCATAGCAGCGCTGCTTGTATGGAGGAGGAGGCAGGACAGCATCAGGAGCAAGAGCCGCCGACTCTCCGGCGAGCGGCGGTTGTCGCGCCCGCGGCCGAACGTCGGCTCGGTTCTGTTCAGCCTCGGCGAGCTGGCGAAGGCGACCTGCGGGTTCGCCGAGCGGAACCTCATCGGCCGCGGCGGGTTCGGCGTCGTGTACCGCGGCGTGCTCGACGACGGGTCCGTGGTCGCGGTCAAGAAGATGCTCGACCCGGACATGGAGGGCGGGGACGAGGAGTTCACCAACGAGGTGGAGATCATCAGCCACCTCCGGCACCGGAACCTCGTGCCGCTGCGCGGGTGCTGCATTTCCGACGACGACGCCGACGAGGGCAAGCAGATGTTCCTCGTCTACGACTACATGCCGAACGGCTCGCTCGACCACTACATCTTCAAGGACGGCGGCGATGGCGGACGCCGGCCGCCGCCGCTGTCGTGGGCGCAGCGGCGCGGCGTGGTCCTCGACGTGGCGAGGGGGCTGGAGTACCTGCACCACGGGGTCAAGCCGGGGATCTACCACCGCGACATCAAGGCGACCAACATCCTCCTGGGCACCGACATGCGCGCGCGCGTGGCGGACTTCGGCCTGGCTCGCCGGAGCCGGGAGGGGCAGTCCCATGTCACGACGCGCGTCGCCGGCACGCACGGCTACCTCTCGCCGGAGTACGCGCTGTACGGGCAGCTCACCGAGAAGAGCGACGTGTACAGCTTCGGCGTGCTGGTGCTGGAGGTGATGAGCGGCCGGCGCGCGCTCGACCTGTCCGACCCCTCCGGCGTCGTGCTGATCACCGACTGGGCGTGGGCGCTCGTCAGGGCCGGGCGCGCGGCGGAGGTGGTCGCCGCGGCGCTGCGCGAGCGGGAGGGCCCCGCCGGGGTGCACGCCATGGAGAGGTTCGTGCTCGTCGGGATCCTGTGCGCGCACGTCACCGTGGCGTGCCGCCCCACCATGCCGGAGGCGCTGAGGATGCTGGAGGGCGACATGGACGTGCCCGACCTGCCGGAACGGCCGCAGCCGTACGGCCAGAGGATCGCGTTCGACGAAGGCGAAGCCAATTTCAGCGCCTCGTCCGTGCTGAGCGGCCCCCCGTTCATGGACTTCGGCGACATGCTCCGGTGAGGGCAATGGTATCAATCGTTGATGGATGCAACGAGAAATATGTTTTGAGTTTGGAGACATCCATGGATCTGCAATTTTACAGGCTGCAATGCTGCAGTTTATTGCAGCATGTAAAATTGCAACGAATGCAGACCAACTGATGTTCAGAGTTAGTCAACACCAATAGTTGATGTAAATGACAGTGTATCACTGTCTTTGTGTTGGAATGCTAATGATATTATGCATAATATATACTGTACTTTAATTTGTAAGTGGTAGCTAACTGATGCTCAGAGCCTCAGAGTCATGTAACTCAGTAACTGACAGTATATCATGTGTTGAAATGCAAGTGAAACGACATTAGCATGAAACCAAGCTTGCATAAATTGTTTGTTACAATCACAAACTACTATTCACCATCTGACAAATGCGGTGATAACACAAGCATACCTTGCAGCTTGCACGAAGTTACTGATATCTGAGCTAGCTCCATTGCTGGTGCTATCTACAGCGAGGCAGAATGGCAAGCACAGAGCTTGTACTAGAGACAGACTATATATTGGCACACAAAGCAACTCACATATGACATGCTCAATAGTTCATCGAAACAGACATGAAAACAGGGATACAGTTGACAATGCACTAGGACATTCAATCCAGTGGTGGATCAGTGGATGAGATAACTGATCGAAGTGGCGGGGCAACCTAGCAGCTTAATTGTTCTCCTGCAGGTTGGGGTGGCTGGGCTGCACGCGGAAGGTGATCGGCATCTGGGCCGCAAAGTCCCTGTCTGGATGGTACCCAAGCTCAAGATCCCTCATGCTCCCGCTCAGCGCTATATCTTGCTGGTGCTGGATGAGAAGGATGAAAAAAAATGGCTTAGGTAAGAGAGTATATGATAAACTACCACATCTTGCAGGCACTGCAAGTCTAATTTATACTTCCTTATGTGGGCTGTGGCTTAGGTAAGGAGTAGTTGATTTCCTTATGTGGGCTGTGGCAGTATTATACTAGTACAAGGTAAAGCAGAATTCAATTCATTGTTGAAAATGAGTAATGTGTGATAGAAATCAGGATATGCAAAGCATTTAAATCCTCTGATTGCTTAATATTGCCAGCTTCCATAACTGATGGAAAGATCCTTGGGTGCTTTTAACACCTTAGGAATTTCATTTGGGTTCCTTATAGAACATTAAGTTATCACTGAAAAAAAAATGGTCATAGAAATTATGACGAAAGCATTCATACGATGGGATAGCTAAAACTCCTCTTCTTTTCAGATTACTCGTTGGATTATCAAAACAGATTATTTGCCCCATGCTTCAGAAAACATTCTTCTACTCCATTGCTTAGACCACTAACGATCTATTGAGTTTATTTCTAAAAATATTTAATTTTTTCTTATAATCAAGTAGATAATCCATAGTTATAATCTAAATCAAAAGAGGTTACTAAAACAATGTGCAAACATAGCTTACATGCTGAACATAAGTGAAATGGTATGCAGACAATTTATTTGAAGTTCAAAAATCCAGATCACTCTGCAAATTAACCCACCAGTTTAAAAGCCAGCAGCTTGTTCTCGTCTTCCAGCATCTTATCCTTCGGTTGATCAAGATAACAATAATGAGACCAAAATATAAAAGGAAACCTCCCGTGGCTAACAAAACACATGAGAAATAGTAATATATTCAATAATCCAAACTAGGTCATACATACAGTTCTCACGTGCCTTTCCCAGTGGTCCATCTATACCAACAAACAAAGCAACATCAGTAGCAAAGAAATTTCATGAGTGCTAATACCTATATGGTCAACTGCTGAAAGGTTAAAAGAATTGAGAAGGCAAATGCAAAAGACATATTTACCAGTTTATCATTCACGTTCACTATCCCATTGTCAAGTGCCTCCTCAATCATGATGAGCTCTTTGGGCTGCAGAGAGTTTAGATCTTCACCTTTCAAGTGCCTGTACCATGAATCCATGACAACGGGTTTGACTGTAATCTCCGCAGATACCAATACAGTAATACTGAAGTCCAAATGAAAAGGAAACAACCCTATTTAAAGGCTGAAGAATTTACCTGAGCTCAATCTGCATATTATCGTTCTCTTTCTTGATTCGATCAATCTCCGCGCTAAGGCTCTGAAAAGATTCATGTGCTCATCAGTCAGAAATCACTCTTTCCGGATCTAAAAACAGTGTACTATTGTAGCTCTGAAATACCTTGTGCTTCTCATCCCACAGTATCTTTCCGGAATTGGTCTGGTACTTCTCCAAGATTCTTGATAGCCTTATACATGTCCCACCATTGGAAGGTTAATCAAGCATGTCAGTGCAACAGATGCGAGTGGTTCAAGATACTATATCAGCATAACTCAAAACCGATTTTAGGAAAAAGAGTAAGGACATGGCATTTCCTGCAAAAGAAACTGACTTTAACCAATACAAAAACACAGTTCCGGTCCTGGCAAGTTGGTAGAGTAAAAATCTCCCTTTTCCCTTTTTTTGGGGAGTAGAGTAAAAATCTTCAACCTAGTTGTTGCATCAAAACGATTCTTGCATATATACCTTATCATCTAGACAAAGAGTACACTGAAAAATATTATGTGCAAAAGAACCAGGGGGAGGAGAAGAGGGGGGGACGCACGAGGTCTTGGGGGAGCAGTAGTCGTAGAGCTTGCCGGCGCTGGAGAAGATGACGACGCCGACCTCGGCGTCGCACAGGACGCTGATCTCGCGGGCCTTCTTGAGGATCCCGCTCCTGCGCTTGGAGAAGGTCACCTGGCGGTTGGTGGAGTTCTCGATCCTCTTGATCTCGATCTTCCCGCGCCCCATCCCGCCTCCTCCTCCTCCTCCTCCTTCCTCCAGCTAGCTTAGCAGCAAAGCGAAGCCAACAACAACAACAACAACAAGAACAAGCGCTGCCTTGGCGTCGGTGTGGATGGGCGAGGCGGTGGGGGTGGAGGAGGAGTAAAGGAGTTCGCCATGGGAGGAAGAGGAATGGTGATGAGGAGGCTTTCGAGGCGGTTCAGTAGGGGAGCTCCAGAAACGGCAATGCCCTGTTTACTTTGCTTCCGTTGGCTTTGCTTCGCTATCCGATTTGATTCCGGTTGATGGAAAGCCGAAAGGTGAGGAGGGATTGATGGTCGATTTGATCATTGACGTTTCCAGGACACTGTACTTTCTGTATTGTCTTGTCTATGATACCCGTACGGCTATGATACTCTGTAGTACTAGTACCAATACAGTCCAGTCCTATACATGCTAGGTGTAGGTATAGCATGATGTGAACTTTCATGAATTCGAACTGAAAATTACTAGTAGTTTTGAAGAGTTCAAATCATGATCGGCTCAAATCTGATTGGAAAAAGTACTTTGACTCCGGCTGCTGTTTAGTTCAAAATTGGAAGTTTGGTTGAAATTGGAACAATGTGACGAAAAAGTTGGAAGTTTGTGTGTGTACGAAAGTTTTGATGTGATGGAAAAGTTTGAAGTTTGAAGAGAAAATTTGCAACTAAACACGGCCTCCCTCAACTATGCCTCGAGTATGATTCATAACCTCCAACCACAAAACCAGGTATATTGACTCCTCTAACTATTAAAATCGGTGCAAAATATATTCCTGTGTGGTTTTGGAAGCGGTTTTGGCTGACGTGGCGCCTACGCGGCAGTATTGACCCAGTCTTAGTCCTACGTAGCGCTTACGTTGCATTAGAATAAAAACAAAAAAAAATATGTAGGACCCATATGTCATTCACACAATAAAAAGTATTGTGGGACCCACATGTCATCTTCCCTCTCTTTCCCTTCTTCCTCCCCCTCTCTCTCCCTTATCTCTCTCTCTGGAGCGGCGGCGGTGGCGGTGGGGACGACGGTAGGGAGCGACGGCGGCGTCCGGTGGTGGTGCACGCGCGTGTCCAGAGCCAGGCGACCTCGTCCACCGGCCGCCGCACGGCAACCTCAAGTCGTCGAACGTGCTCGTCGTCTTCCCGGCGCCCGGCAGCGGCGGCGACGTGGTGCCGGTGGCCAAGTTGACCGACCACGGGTTCTACCCGCTGCTTCTGCACCACGGTCATCGTCTCGCGGCGGCCAAGTGCTCAGAGTTCACGTGCGGGAGGCGGCTGTCCTCCCATGCCGACGTGTTCTGCCTCGGGCTCGTGCTGCTCGAGGTGGTCACCGGGAAGGTCCCCGTCGACGAGGACGACGACCTGGCGGAGTGGGCGCAACTGGCGCTGAGCCATGAGTGGTCGACAGACATCCTCGATGTGGAGATCGTCACCGACCGGGACCGCCACGGCGACATGCTGAGGCTCACCGAGGTCGCCCTACTCTGCACCGCCGTCAAGCCCGAGCACTGGCCCACGTCCGCCCCTTCCCACCGCCTTGTCCCCACTGCTACCGCCGCTGCTCCCAACCACCTCGTCCCCATCGCCACAGCCGCCGCTCCCGACCGCCATCGTCGCCGCTCCCCACCACCACCGCAGCTGCTCCCGACCGCCGCCACCGCCGCTTCGATCAGAAAGGCTGGGAGAGAGATAAGGGAGAGAGAAAGACGGGAGGAAGAAGGGAAGGAGAGGAAGGATGACATGTGGGTCCCATAATATATTTTTTTATGAATGACATATGGGTCCCATATTTTTTTATTCTAATGCCACGCGCCACGTAGGACAAAGACTCAGCCAAAACCGCCACGTAGGCGACACTTCAGCCAAAACCACCGAGGGACATTGTTTGCATTGGTTTTGATAATTGTAGGGGTCGATGTATCTGTTTTGTAGTGGGAGGATATGAATCATACTCGGGCGATAGTTGAGGGAGTCAAATTATACTTTTTCTAATCTGATTTCGCTCAATGGCCATGGCCCACGTTTCCACGTGGATAGATGGATTTCTCTACATGGGCCTCCGAGAATTCAAGACAGCAAACTGGCAGACTGGGCTGAATCAATCACGGCCCAAGACAGGCGCGAGTCAACCAAACCACATTTCCCCCGGCCCACGCGCGCGTCCATCAAGGCAAGCGATACCCTCTCCGGGCTCGGAAACGGGAAAGGTAAACGGCGGCGAGACGCCGAGCCAACGACGGCGACGAGAAATCTACGTACGGCGGTTAACCCCCGCCTCACCCCACCCCCACCCCCACCCCCCCCGCCGCCGCGTCGCCTTCCCCGACCAAAAAAACCTAGAGCGCCTTCCTCCCTCTCCGCCTCACTCTCCTCCTCCTCCTCCTCCTCTCAGCCTCCCAAAACCCTAGCTCCCCTCGATCTGATGCCGTGAGCCCGTGGCCTCCCCCAGCCTCGCCATGGAAGACCCCGTGGCTGCCCCTTCCTCCTCCGTCGCGGCGGCGTCGGCGGCGGCCGCGCCTAGGGTTGCGCCGGTGGCGGCCCCGCTCCCTCTCGCCGCGCAGCAGGCGCCAGCCGCCGCGGCGGGGTGCCGGAGGCAGGTCTTCTCCGTGGAGCTCCGGCCCGGGGAGACCACCATCGTGTCGTGGAAGAAGCTGCTCAAGGAGGCGGGCCACGCGGCCGCCTCGCCGCCGCCCGCCGCGCCGGCGGTGGCGGTGGCGGCGTCCGACCCGGCGTTCCCTGCGCTCCCCGGTCAGCCTGGTGCGGTAAGCGCTACCATTACTGCTGCTACTGTCGGTTGGTCAACTGTTGTGTGCCAATAATGCCTGTGCTGATTTAGGTGCTCTTCGTGAGCTGATGTAAATAGATAGATGCGAAGCCTAAATACTAGATCCAGAAGTGGAAAAGTGGAGCTTCTGTGCCTCTTCAGGGCATTAGCTTTGTTAGGTTAGGATAAATGCAGAAAAGCTATTTTTATGTCTCATGAGTAGTGGGTGACTTTATTTTTGGCTGGCTGATTACTGGCGTTCTCGTTTCGGATTTTGAAATGGTTTTATTGTCTCTTCCTGGTACCTTGGGATAACTCTCTGCTCGAAATTATTGCCTAGCTCTTACCGTGCCTAAACCTCTTTCAGGATGGCTGCTGTAGAATAAAATTATGCCATACTCGGTGACATTTTCTGTTGACATTGTAATTTACTATGTTGTTTATGCCATAAAACCTTTACCATTCAATTTTACATGTTTTAGTCAGACCTTGTAGTCTTGTACGTTTGCATAGCAATGAATATAGGTTCTGTATTTGGCACCGAGTTCATCATATCATTTGAAATTTTGAATCAGGTGCATCCTCCAGAAAGTGATCCAAAGGATCCAGCACAACCAAATCGGTTCAATGCTGTTATTGAGAAAATTGAGCGCCTTTACATGGTAAGGACTGCTGTTATTTGACTATGTATTCACCATTCGCTGAGTTCTGATTCTGTATTAAAATTGCCAGGGCAAACATAGTAGTGATGAAGAAGATCTTGATGATGTACCGGATGATGATCAATATGACACTGAAGATTCTTTTATTGACGATGCTGAATTGGTTAGTATTTCTAAGCATATCCAAATTTCATGTCAATATGCCAGTAATAACTCGGGGGCAATTTTATGCTTTAGTTTCTTCTCCCTCTTTTCTGATTGTCTATCAGTGCACTTCTTTTCTTTTTGTTAATGTAATGATGCAGACCACATCAGATAATACCAGTAAGACAAACTCATGATTTACCATCAACACCCACCACATTTTTACTTCTTGTAATACCTTCATGAACTCTCAGTTTATTGTTTTATGGCCCCATTGTTTGGCTTATTGGAATAAGCCAAACAGCATATTTGCAAACGAAAAGTAATTTGTGAATAAAACTTCAATATACGTGTTCTTAGCGATCTAGGAGCAAAGGCTGAAAAATAAACTTCGGCCAAAAAAAAAAAACCAAAATCACCTGTAAGTTTAAGGTTGAAAATTCAAATTTTTTCCAATGAGCATAAGCATAAGCATAAGCGAAAAGATGAGGCCTTTATATAGTTCATATGTCATGTACGATTCGTTGGCATATGGACAGTTGGTTCTTTATCTACACATAGTGTTACCTATATGTCTCGGAAATGGTGGCACTCAAATGTTCACAGCATATTGGGTGATCCCTCACCCCTGTATCATGTACTAATATGACTTGGGTTATGTAGAAGTCAGTGCCAGCTTATATGTATGATAGCATGTGCAAAACTTCCTATCCTTATGGGGTGACACCTTCAAACATATTTTCTGCATTGTCAAATCTGTATTTGTACATATGTTGAGAGTGTGTTGTCATTGTCTCATTGGTGATTGCTTTCATGTTTTTTTATCTTTGCAGGATGAGTATTTTGAAGTCAATAATTTGAGGACTAAGCATGATGGGTATTTTGTTAACAAAGGGAAGCTGGAACAGATGTAAGATTCCTAAAAATCTCTTTAGTTTGGTTGGGGTCAATAGAGGCACAATATTTCTACCCAATCCTCCTGTGCTGATCATCATTGAGGACACCCTGTCACACTCACACCATTCCATTGGATGTTTGATTTTTTTTATTGAGTATGATAATCTTGTTTGATGGGATTTGCAGTGCATTTCTTATTACAAGAAACTTTCATCCTTCAGAGTTTAATACATATTAACAGAAACACATGCATTAATATGTGGCAGCATAGATGTTTTTTTTTCCAAATTAATCGAAGGAGTGGAAAAAATAATAGTAGCACTCTACACATGCTTTACTTGTGTGCAACTGTTCATGCATTGCATATTAATGTATATGCTTGAGTGGATGATATATGCCAATTTGTCTGTGTTTTGCAGTGAAGCTGGTACATCAGCAAATGTTGCACCAAAGAAAAGGAGAAGAAAAGATTCATCAAGTGGTTATATTGAAAACAATCAGGTTGCTCCAGCTGATTATCCGAGCATTGGCAATATGCCTGGAAAATCCGCTGCAAGAAGTGGTGCACATGTTGGGAAGAAATTAACCAGTAGCAACATAGGTTCTTATGGCGAGTATTACCATGATGACAACAGAGTGGTGAAGAATATAACTGGTGCTGGAGTCCACAAAAGGAAATCCATGGATTTTTCCATGGGTTCTGATACTGCAGCATACACGAAGATATCTAGTAAGGATATGCCGTATGCTTCTTCGGAGCTCAATAAAGCTGCAGGACTCCAGCCTACTGATTACACTCATAGGTCAAAAACTGCTGAGGCATATGACTATGCCTATTCAGCATACAGGGATAGGGATACTTCAATGCAACTTGATTTCCAACAAAAAAGAGCCTATACTGGGGAAAATCGAGATCCATCAAACAAAATTCATCGAAAAGAAAAACATGGAATGGGTGAATTTTCCGGCATGGCAACGACTGGTGCACTGTATTCTGGACAAGTAATGGTAAGAGCTATTCTGTTCGTCGCATGACTTGTGCACAAAATGAACATAAATCCTCATGCAGTCTATATATAGCTGTATATTTGACCTGTATGACCTTATAAACATGCATGTTTACTCAATTTTACTCGTATTTCCCAGCAGCCAATCACTTCTAGAGACGGTTCTGGTACCAAACCTAAAGGCACTAGACTTGAGAGAGCTATTCGGGATCTGCAAAAGATTGCTGCTGAATGTGAGTATCACATGGCTTTTCCTTGCTTTATAGCATGGATCACGGAGTAGTTCTGAAAGTAACTTCAGGTACTTGGAATACTTTTGCAGACAGACCACCAGCTATCGATATTAACGAGGTAGATCCAAATGGCCAGGTAGCAGTTAAAAGACGGTTGCCTCCAGAAGTAAAACAAAAACTAGCCAAAGTTGCAAGGCTATCGGTATGTGGTAGCATAACCAAATCTACCTGTGATTCCATTTTATCAAATGTGTGAATTCCATGTGTTTTTATATGTGACTGTTAACAGAATTTTTTCAGCCTTGTATACTTGCTACGGAAATTTATGGTTTATGTACCCAGTATATATGCATCTCTTTTACGCACAATAGTTTTTCTCTAAGAGCGGCATTGGAAGCTACTGGTGTCGCTTAAACTTGTGAATTATGTAAAATACCTAGCCTTTTCTTATTCTCAACTGTAGTTAGTGAGATATTAGTTCATTTGCACTAAGTGCTAGCACTGCACGGTTTGTGAATCGATATCAAGCTACACCAGAACCCGTTTTCCCTTTTGACATTTATGTGCTCAATTTCATGAACCCTGTACTGCCTACCTGCCAGCTTTTAATAGTTCATACTTCTAATACATTTGATCTGTGCAGGCAAACCATGGAAAGATTCAAGAACATGAGTTAATGGATCGCCTCATGGGCATAGTTGGGCATCTTGTGCAGCGAAGGACACTCAGGGTAAATAATGGGAGTAATTAAACATTTCCTTAGTACCTGAAATTTTGCTAGTATAGGATAGTGGTTGCTTATTCTTTTGATTTGACCTTTTGCTTTTTGCATTTTTCAGATTTGATAAAAAAAATAAAACTGCTCTGTTAAAAAGAAATGTTTTTTTAAAAATATTTTAGGTATGAACATGATCTCCAATACATAACATTTCATACCACTTCTCGTAGTAACTTGTTGGCAATCGCTCAAACTACATGTCCATGAGATTGCACTCTCTGTTTGGTTGGTCCGTCTGATCTGTGTGTTTTTTTGTTTTGTTTTAAAAGAGAAACATGAAAGAAATGGTAGAATCAGGTCTGTCCGCTAAACAAGAGAAGGCTGATAAATTCCAACGTGTAAAAATGGAGATCAATGAAATGATCAAATCGCGTGTGGCTGCCAAGGCCAAGGTAAATGGAAGCAGGATGTTTCGATGGTAATTGGAGTCGCATCCTTCTTTAACACTTCTGATTATAGATGTCATGTTTTATACATGCCACCAGGTCAATGAACACCACAGTGGATCAGCTGATGATTTTCAGATTGCGAATGATGAAAAAAGATATTTAAAAGGAAAGTCTGTAATGGATGCTGCTTTGGAGGACAGGATCTGTGATCTGTATGATCTGTACGTTGAGGTATAAGCATGTAGATATATTATGTTTTTCAAGGTTCTATTGGTCTTATCATTTTGATGTTGGTGGAAATAAATATACAAGTATATGTGGTTTTTACTCTTCATAACTTTTAGTAGCTAAACAAGTAGCAGATTTGCTTTAGAACAAAGCTGATTTCAGTGACATACCAGCTTTGCCCCTCTTTTTAACTTGTTTGGTTTCGTCTGTAAATGTACATCTATCTGCATACTTGTTACTTTGTCAGGGTATGGACGAAGATAAGGGCCCTCAAAGCAGGAAGTTATATGTGGAGGTAATTGCCCTGACTATTTATATTTGTTAACAGCTAGAAGGACCATTATGATGTCTGTTGAAAGAACTCGTGATACTTTTACCAGATCTTTTCTCTCTTTACGAGATTCCTTTCCTTCCGCATTGTGATTCAGAACTTGTGTAACTGTTGATGTTTTGACCCTTGTCATTACTTATTGACCTCTATGCTTTTCCATGTCAGAATTATATTTTGCTTAGTTGAGCCCAATTGCCTGGTCTCCCCTTAATATTACACGTATATTTAAAAATCAAATTTGACAAATTAATTGCCGTGCTGCTTCCACTTGTTATCCAGTTTTTCTTCCTTTAACTGTTTGTAGATGTAATTTTAAGCTGGGTGTTTATTTGCTTGCATTTCTATACACTATAAGTAGTTAAGCGGATTGTTCTTTTGGTTGAGATATCATTTCTAGCTGTACTATTTATCTTAGGGCCCTTTATCTTATGGTGCTCTGCATGTCTTTATATGCCTATATTGGTTGTGCCAGCTGGCGGAGTTGTGGCCTGAAGGTTCCATGGATAATGTCGGAATCAAAGATGCAATTAATAGATCGAAGGAGCGAAGGAGATCATTATACAACCAGCAGAAGGTCATCAGTCCTTTCCCTTTTTCTTAAAAAAATGCATGCCTGTCTATAGATTGAAGTTATCTTGTGATAGTATGAAACATTATGTCAATTGTCACATGGCAATTGAATAGTTCATGCAACTCTTGCTGCAAAGTCATTTTTTGGACGAATAACCCCTTAAATGTTTTTTTATAAAAAATACATGCACATGATGTAACTCATTATTTTCTATTCTTAATTAATCCAGGTTCGCAACGAGGAGAGAATGAAGAGAAAAAGGTTGGCTGCGGCAGCTAAACTGCAAGATGGCTACCCTGTTGTAATGCAAAGCGCACTGATCCAGCAAGTGGCACAACCACCCATAACAAACCCTGTCGCCACATACCCTGTGACTGACCAGGGATCAAAAAGTTTTGACAGAGTTCGTGAAATAAGTGCGAGTGCAAATCCTGACGACATCAACCGGAACACTGGCGAGATGAAGAAGAAAAAAAGAAAACCAGAATCTGACCTTGTAGATACACAAGCTAACGCCATGAAGGGCCCCTCTCAGCATGTAGAGAAGAACAAGCCTCCTAAGCGTGCTGATGAGGCAGTTGAAACCGTGCTTTGTCTCCCGTTCTATGACCAACAACCGAGCTGATTGTTTTGGTGTATGCATTGATGAAATTTCAATCCTCCTAGGCGCTTGTCGGATGCTGTAACAAATACCCTTGTGGAGAGGATGCCATTGGTCCTTCGTAATTTTTATGATCTATATAGTTCCTTTTCCAGCCACAGCATTGGTTGTACAGTGTTGGACTGTGTTTTCGTTCATGATCGGCATACATATACTCTAGTGTCATAGAACTAACCTTGTGATTTCTCTTGCCCATCTCCCAGGGATGAACCGGTGCCATGGGCCTTTGACGCAAGCGTCATGCCCTGCAATGGGCCGAGCCCAGTGAACGTGAAGTCCAAGTGGTCTGGCTCACCATCCAAAACTGGCCCGTCACATATTGTTAAACTCGAATGAACAATACGCTGGCCCCCTCGCCTACGGTACAACTCGTGTGCCGTTCTTAATTTACTTCCTGGCTATGGCGTTGTTTGGATCCTCCAAGTTATTAAGTTATTAAATAGTCCTTCGGAATATTGCTATTTAGAAGTATTAAACGTAGATTACCGACAAAACCGATTCCATAACCCTTAAGCTATTTTGCGAGACGAATCTAATGATGTATATTAATCCATAATTAGCGGCTGATTACTGTAGCATCACTGTAGCAAATCATGGATTAATATACCTCGTTAGATTCGTCTCGCAAAATAGCCTAGGGGTTATAGAATGGGTTTTGGCAGCAATTTACGTTTAATACTCCTAAATAGCAAGATTCCAGAGGGCTATTTAATAGCCCTCCAGATCCAAACAGGGCCTGTAACTGTTTTTCACAGTGCTATTTTTGTAGCTTTAATTTCTCAACGGCTGGTTGATTGACGCTCATTATGTGTACCAGGTGTGCTGCAGAATATGCATGCTGTTTTATGGTAGCCTTTTGTTAGTTTCTGCCAATTATCTTTTACCAGCATTTTGTCCCTTATAGCTCAATAAAGCGCCACCTTCAGTTTTGATCAGATTTGTCACTGCCTGAATCTTTAAGTCAAAAGGACAGCTTGAGACGTAGGTTTTCTAGCCGTTAGGTCCAAGTTTTTTGTTGGGCTCCAGTTGTCAGTGCTGGCACGGCATAAATAAGAAACTAAAAATATGGTCGAAAAGGGAAAAAGAGGGGAAAAGGAACTTTACAACTTCTAAGCCATCTTGTTAGTAAATATATTATCTTGCTTTCTACGTTTGTCACAAATCAAAGGTGCTGATCATATTTCCTCGTCAACTCTCTTGAGATAGTAGGCATTTATGTAGATTAATGGAGCATTAATAGGAAAATCTGTGAGATTTTTTTTACTGGATATTAAATCTCTAAGAACCAAGAAACAAGTATATGTCATAATGAGATATTGCTGGCACATGTAGCCAATGCCATAATTGTAGTGGATATGATTTTGGTGTTAGCATGGTGGGAACTTGGAACACGGCCCAGATCAGATTTTCTCACCGGCTCTCTTCAAATAGTAGGCATTTATTTAGAGATATCAATAGGAGGCAGAGAAGGAAAAACAATATTTGAAATGAGCCAAGAAACAAATAAATGCCATAAAGACTAGCGTTCTGTATTTAAGTTTCCAGTTGTTTCTATTTTGTCTCGAAGTTGAAGGTTGAGTCAAGCCTGGAATACTTTTAAGTTGCCATAATTTTTTTACATCTGGACACCACCCCTCTTCTCTCTTTGAATCCACAATTCTATCAAGCCCGTATTTTTTCCTCTCCTTTGGCTCCTCTGTTTTCCTTCCGTGGACCCAAAAGTTGATTAAAATCCACTCTCCCCATCCTTAGCCATAGCTTGTGTTGGTTGCTCTACCTCTTGCCCTTTCAAGCTTTCTTCCTCCCTTGTTTTGTGAAGGCTATTGAAGTTGTTGGGTGTGTCTTGCTTATTTGATTTCTTTCACTCTTTAGATTACTATATTTTGGTTTCTAACTTTTGGCCCTTTGGGTGCATTGCTATTGTAGGATTCTTGACAAAAGCACCTAGAGAAGTTGATGGCAGGTGAAAATGGAAACATGCAGGAGAGGTACCATTCTCAGATCTGCTCTAAGATGCCCCTGATCACCTACAAGAGGCGCAAACAACATGAGCAACTGGTATAATATATTATTAATATCCCCTCTTTTGTTTAGCTAGTATAGGCTAATGGGTTATATGTCATTTTTACAATATTTGTTTGAGTGCCTATAATTTATACATGTCATATTCATGAAAAGATGTCAACTATTTACACAATATTTGTTTTTTATAAAAATAATATGCTAGCAAAAACATAAAACAAGCTTATGTTGTCGCATTTATAGTAAGCGTTGGTCTTTTTTTGACCATTCTATGCTATTTTTATAAATTAACTCATAGGGATAAAATATGATAGATACCATTGCGAGATCTGTCTGTAGATGATAGGAGTATTTGTAACTTTTGTACTACTTGGCTCAACTATTGATTGCCATGATTATGTAATATGGAGCATAGACTATATAGCATATATCCTCAAATGTAGTAAATGTTTTAACTAAAAACTGGTAATCATGAGAAGGTTATCTTTATAACAAAACACTAGGTGGTTTCTATTTCAAAATATATAAAAACCATCATTTATGGAAAAATAGTAATGCTAGGAAAGTAGATTAGCACCACTCCCTAATTGGTAAATGCTCTTGATCTTGAAGCCCATAATAAAATGGAAGAATTCATTAATTCTTATCCTTTATTGTCTTCCTTACATATTAGTACTACACATAGATTAAATAATCTCCTTAAGGAAATATATTACATAATGTTAATGTTATACACCACTAATTTGAGGCTTACAATATAAGCAACCTTTTATCCCAAAACATTTTTATCTTGTATATAATCATTTTGCAACTCACTTTTCTCACCAATGATATTTTCCAAAATTTGCTCTTATATGTGTGGACAGAGGTAGTACATCACTTTCTACTCCCATTGCAGTATCCTTCCTCGTCATTTTCCTTTGCTTGTCTAGTTGTACGTACACCTACCTCAATATGTCTAGGTATAGAAATAGGCTACGATTACCGAACCAACGGCAAATTTACTTATTAAGGACCATGCCTGGTGCAGTTTTATTCACCTCGAGCCCATTTTGATGGCAATCACCCATCGACCGAGCTTAGTTGGCCTGAGGATCATTACACCACTATTACCCTCACCGGGCTCAAAAGCATTAATTGGCACATTTATGCTCCTATCTTCATTGTACTATTCTAGAAAAACACTTATTTTCTTTTTTCGAGGGAACGGGCAGGGATCTCCTACATTTCACTAAAGAAGAAGAGAGTTGATCCACTTTATAAGGAAAATCATACCCAAAAACTTACAGTATCACGGTTAATTTATGGGAAATCGATGAAAACCCTGGCATCGACACGCTAAACCTAAGAACAACAATCCAACAAGGGGAAAACTTCTAAAACAAAGCCTTCCAGAAGGACATGCCGACAGAATGACGACATCGCCTGATCCAAACGTATCAAGGTTTTCACCCGAAGAGATCTCTTGAAGTGGAGTTGAATGAGAGCTCCATAGCAACGCCTTCAAGAAGAACAACACATGAAGGCATCGCTGTCGTTAGCACCGACAAGCCGAGAAAGGCTATCGCCTTGGAGTCCCATCCAACCAAAGCGTCCACAACGGAAGCCACCAAATGTCGCCAGCACACTGAAGCTACATGCACTATTGCACACCGCAACTACCTGCACAACGGCCATTGCCATGATGATCTGTGTCGCCACCTAGCTGGACTGATGAAGCTCCACGTCGAGCCAAGGAGCCAGACCGTCACCGCCACCAGTCGAGCACCAGCTGCCAGTCCCCTCACGAAGACCAACCATATCACCTGTATCTGGATCTACAAAAAAAGATAAAAGGAAAAGGGAGAGGAAATGAGGGGATGGAAGAGTTGGGGAGGAAGGAAGGGGATGGGGAGGGAGGTGCTGCCGCCGCCGGTACCGTCGTCGCTGGTGGCCACGCTAACGGTGGCGAGTCAAGGTGGAACCAGAGAAAATGAGGAAGGGAAAGGAAGAGGGAAGGAGTAAGGGAGGATAGGGTGGAAGACGCCATCATTGCCATCGCCGATGTCGACTTGAGCAGGATGCGGTGGGGAAGCTTCCGCTCAAGGCTGTTTCGCCTCTTATGTCGCCAAGGGATAGCGGCACGGGAGTCCTTACAAAATCTGAATCCAAGTTGGATCAAAATCACTTATTATACGCATTCCATTTTCGTCCCAACCTTCTCAATCTGGCTTTGTGCACATTATTTTCTCTCTCCATATTGATCCTCTCAACCACTCCAACTCCAACCCCATCCAGTACTCCCACATGTATCATGACAATGATTCCTTAGGCCAGGGTCCCAAGAAGCCAAAGGGTCGTGAGCCAGAAGCCCAAGCATCATGCAAGGCAAGCACATGCCTGCAAGCAATAAGCCATTCAAGGGCATTGCAAGCATGAAAGTGTGGGCTAAGAAGATAATTGCAGGACTGATGCTTGGGTTGGAAACAATGATGGTGGTGGCGTCCCAATTTGACCTTCATGTCACGACCACCGAGACCAATTTGAATCTCTCCTGGGTATGCATGCCCTAATTTTTCTCATTTCTCGGTGCTGCCAAGTGGCGAAATAGTTTGTTGGGGCATCGATAACCTGATGATGAATGGAACGATGCAAATTTATGCCCCTAGGCTAGGCCGGTGATTACGGATGGCAATGGGGCCACAAACCCCAATCCCCGGTGGGGAATACATCTATTAGGGGCTCTAAATAAACCCTAGGTCACACGGTCGGATCTCACACTGTGTTCGCTGGGGTCTTCCTCCCTAGATCCAGATCGAGAAATCGAGCCACCACCAGCGAGCTCGGCCTCCCTGCCATGCGCTTGCGACGCGAGCTTGGGCTTTTGAGCGTGACATCGCATCCACACCTCCAAGCCGTGTTGTCGAGCTCTCGTCGTCCATGCTGCATCGCCTTCTCCAAGTAGGGCTTCCGCGCCGCTTTGTTGTTTCCAAGGTACGAGCAGACCTCCGAACCACATCACCGTCAACAAGGGAGCAAGCAGCCTCACTTCAACACCGCCATCGTCACTCCTAGTCGTCGCCACCTCAAGCCAACTGCCACAGCCTACTCTTGTCATGGTTGCCACGAGGCCATGGGCTTGTGTAATCATGCTAATTATTGTTTGCTTCTAGAGACAGATTATGGTGAAGTTTGGTGTTCATTAACTCATTTGGCTAAGTCTTGTTGTCTTAATCACGGTTAAATGGCCAATATTCTACCTGTAAAGCTTGAATATTATGAATTGCTTCCTTGTATCCACTATTTTATGAGATATCATTGTTGGGTGTGGGCACCCGATGGGTGGCCTGTACCCGCACGGGAGTGGGGATGAGGGCAAACCCTCCCTCGTGTGCGGAGATGGGGATGGGGATGAGATAACTTTTTTGCTACGCGGACAGGGACGAGGTGGCACAACCCAATTGGGGCAGCCCCATTGCCATCCCTACTGGTGACGGAGTTCGAGGGAGAGGTGAACTTTTAATGTAAGGTCTTGATGATAGGGAAAGAGTACCTTTGCCCTTCTTTACTAAGACACCTTCCTAAAATGATCTAGGATCTTTCCATGTATTGACGATATTTATCTTGTATTTTTTTTATCCCATAGAGCAAGACAACAAATGCGCATCACACTGATGGACATGTTTTAAGTGTCCATTTAATTGGAATTACAATTGGTGTCATTTGGGTAGGCCTAAGCATATGTTAGGTTGAGTCGTGGAGAACCATTTAATGATCAAACACCCTTTGAGGCAATGGAGAATGCTCAAAGGTGATGTGGCCTTAACATCGATCCACGTGGGGGACCATCATGCCATAAACTCGGTCTATATCATGTAATAGGATCAATTCATTTTCTCAATTGATCTCTCGGTGCACATTCTCCCAATCAAATCATAGCATGTACGTCTTGAGGTCAAGCTCTCTTACTCTATTCATCTCCCACCTTTATAATTGTTTTTTCCATGGTGTAATGAAGGTTTTCCAGACCTTTTAGGTTTTCGTTGTTAAGTATGAATGGAAACATGGTATATTAATGGAACTTAGGCAAGGATTGAACAAATTAACACTTTATCATGTATATATATATATATATATATATATATATATATATATATATATATATATATATATATATATATATATATATATATATATATATATATATATATATATATATATATATATATATATATATATATATATATATATATATATATATATATATATATATATATATATATATATATATATATATATATATATATATATATATATGCTCTTATACCACACCAATCTCAACCACTCCTACCACTGCTCTACCACTATTGTCTGCCACCTTCATATCCTCGATGTTTATCTTACTCACCTATCACGCAGCCACTTGAACATATCTTAGGAACTTATGATTCATAATAGATATCTAATATTCTCTTTACCTAAGCATGGAATAAGGTGCAATATGCAACATGATGAACTTAATCTACGTCATAGGTCATTCTCATCTTGTATCACAATCCATCCATCCAGTTATCTAGGCGTGTAGTTTTTCTACCAATGATGCCCTTGTAATGAGTAAATACCCTCCACCTACTCCCTCCATCCTTATTGTAATTCTAAGTGTTGGCACATGCAGCTAGACCGTGCGTATTTGTTTAAATACCCTGTTGTGTGTTATGTAACCATGCACACTTATCATTTGAGCAAAATTTTATGCACGAGCAAAACAACAAAAGCAAGTGGAATTCATATTTTTGGTTCATTGTCTATAGTATTAGGAATCACCTCACTATTGCATTCCTCATTATGCATGTCCTCATCGGTGAGGACTTTCTGTCCTTGGTTTTGGAGTCTTTGACTATCTCATATACAACATCAATGAAGTCTTAGCACCTTGTCCATGTAATCTTCTATCTTCATTAATTTAGATGTTCTTTCAATCAAACCTTTAATATGTTCCTATGTGTGCATGCAAGTTCATACTTAATGCACTTCTTGTGGACATCACATACAAGTAAATGTTATGCACAACACAAGAAAATATAACCACTTACTAATTGGTTCCTTATTGTCGCTCTTTACTTTGTTCATGGAGCAAGGAACCACCTCATTGATTGATTCCTTGTCATCCTTTTTTTTTCTCGAGTCAAGAACAATCCCACTAATATGTATATCCTTTTTTGATGAGAAAGTTCTGGACTCCACCACTTGGCTACAAAGGTAGAGTTCTAATATGTATATCGTCATTCTCATTCGTGGGAATCAAGAACAATCTCACTAATATGTATATCCTTACGCAGGGAGGATTATACCTTTATTTCTTTTGACATTGTCATTTCAAATGAGTGTCCTAGAGCTAGCTATATATGCATGTGTGCACAAGGCACAAACTTATTGAGCTCTTGTACTAGTGATCCACCATATAAAGGGACTTCCATACCACATTTAACAGAACCCCCTCCTCATCCCAAACTCGTTTTGGACATCCCAGATCACGTCGACATTCGTGTGTGAACAATAGCATTATCATATTTCCTCCCTCTCTCTCTCTCCTCTCAGCGATGCACGTGAACTCGCATGATTGACTCCCACTTGATGCCACCGCCGGAAGCCACCAGCAGCGTCGGTGAGCCCCCAAGCCATTGTCCTCCCCCTACTGAAGTCAGGTGATGACAAGTGTGCCAGCCCCACCATCTTAATCATATCCAACGGCTCCCGTTGCTGGACAAACCACCACACGATCACCTCCTAACCGGTCGAGATCCCATGCCCCGTTACCAACACTATCTTATTGCATGTTCGAACCACTACCCACCACTAGCTAGGTGGCTGCTGTTGATGCGAAAAACACACACTGGCCTGGGAGATCTGCTTAGCTCTAGTGCAAGTCTGAATCTTGGTGAGGTGCGGGCATGTCAGTCAGTTTGATCCTGCAACTGACAAGATATGTAAACAATAGATCAAATAGTTGATCGGCTGACAAGCCGATGTAGTAATTCCAGCCGATGCCGATAGGGTTTTGAGCTATCGGCTATGTGTTTGATGTGGAGTCTGACACTTGATGTAAATAAAGGCAATCGGCTAATGATAATGTAATAAAACAATATAATCCAATAGAAACCAATCAGCTAACAATGAGATGATAGAACAAGCATTGATCCGAAGGTTAAAGCATACATCGGTTAGAGGTCCGATGTCATAAAATCCACAAGATTAGATTAAACGGTAAAGTCTTTGTTATCATCGGCTAAATCCAACTTATATGCGATCCTTGTAAGCCGATGCAACGTCCAGACAACTCATCGGATGAAACCCTTATTGGCAGTCAACAAGTAGGCTAGAGATTATGGTTCTAAGAATGACTTAGTAGATCAAACTTAACTGATGCAGCACTAAGTATGAAGAGAAACATAATATCTAGAAAATCAAGCCCTTGACTGAGTTTTCAGGGTGGTAGATGTCTAAACTAATCTAATCTAGCAACATGATTTAGCCGATACCGACAGAAACCCTAAAACGAGAAGCAACCGATAGAGTTAAATTGATATGCTAAGACTAGATTAATAGACACATATGATAAATAGGTAGGCAAATATATCAGCCGAACCAGAGCAATTCAAGAGGTCAAATGCACTGATGCAGCCTTCAACGATGCCGATGGAGCCAATACAATTGCCAGGGCCGGCAGAACGTAGGACTTACCTCTTCGCCGGAGATTGAACTGAACTGATGCAGCCCTATGTCAGGTGCCAAATTCTGTCGGTTGATAAGTAAAACCTCAAAAAAGAGGGTGGCGATGCGTCGAGAGTAGTTGCATTGATCGAGAGATAGTTTACAATGACCCCGGGTGTACATATTTATACCCATGGGTAGATACTAGTCCTTTTAGGACAAGAAAGAAACTTTCCTAAAGATAAAAAGAAAACATAAAGTCCTTATCGGACACTAAACACACTTTCCTAAAGATATAAGGAAACTAACAAATTATTCCTAATTAATAGATAACTTGCCATGCCGCATCCTCTTTGAACTCGGTCACTTCTGGATAGAGGTGGGCATTTGGTCTACCCGAGAAATTCAGTTCGGTTCTTCGGTCTTTTGGAAAATTCGGTCTTCAGAATCACAAGACCGACCGGTCTTCAAGAAAACTCAAGACCGAGTGCTTCGGTCTTCGGTTAGTTCTGTTCGGTCTCGGTCATAGACCGAACTAACCGTAACAGCGGTTTCAACAATAGAAAAAATAATCGCAACTCAGTCACTCAGATGAAAGACTACAAGTCTACAATATGATGATGCCACTAGCAAATAGCAAGTAGAGCACCGATTCAGGAAAAAAAAGAGCAAATCAAGCAGCCAAGCAGCAAGTAGAGCACGATTTAGCAAAAAAAAAAAGAGAAGCAAATCAAGCAAATCGATCATGCCATGAATTGGATTTCGTCGATCTTCACTCCACCAGAAGCTCCAGATCCCATCAATCTCATCTCCCATCGTTGTTGTTCCCCCGGCTCCATCGCTTTCATCAAGGGCTGGCCGACCTCTTCCGCAATCGACGCCTCTTTCGCCACGGGGTGCGGCTGGCCGGTAGGCGGCAGGGGGTGCTACAGGGCGCACGACCTTCTTCCGCCATGAGAGGCGAACGAGCGGCTCAGCGCAGGTCGCCGCTAGCAACGCCGCCGCGCCAACGCGCCGTGGGGACTAGGGAGTTGCCGATTCTTTTTTTTTTTGAAACTCGATTGTGGCCTCGTGGATGGGAGGATAAGGTCGTGACATGGTTGTTTTGTAGCTGGATGGGGAGATGATTTTGCTCAGGTGACGAGGTATTGGGCCTAGTGGGCTGAGATTTCACATATGTTACTGGGCCACTGATATATTTCGGTTTTTTCGGTCAATTCGGTTAACCGAATTCTAAGACCAAATTGACCGGACTAAATTTGGTTAGTTGAAAGTGCGGACCGAATTTGTGACCGAATTCCTTGGTCTCGGTCTCGGTCATTTCGGTTCGGTCTTTTTCTACCCACCCCTACTTCTGGATAAGCTTCCTTTAATAGATTAATTTCCTTACCCGAATATAGCAGGAATTCGACTATTAGTGATGTGAGAATTCTCTTAGGGGCTTACCAAATTTCACTGTTAACAGCTGCCACCCACACCCCCCCCGCCCAAAAATAAAATAAAATGAAGGTTAGCAAATCCGCATAATAAAACTAAATAGATCCCATGCACTTATATTCTATAGTTCATCCTCAAAGCATGGCAATGTGCATATCACATATATCCATTTCACTCAACAATGTTGCATGCTCCTTGCGTACATGCACAAGAAAATCCAATGGACAAAACACACGTGAACCGAACCTCCTAGCTGATGGGTAGCTCTTTATCCTCACCATTCCATGGGGTTGGAACCACCATGTCGATTGGGGGCGGGGGGGGGGGGGATTCGTTTACACACTCATCTAGCACAGAAACCACCTTGCTTACCTTGTTTCTTTTGATAGCATTGTTTTAACTAGGTGAGCAAAATTGTCCGAAACCGAAAAACTGAACCCAAGTAATTGATACCAAAACCGAATAACAGAGCCGTAGTCATTCGTTGGGGCTACCGATTTCCTACTGATGCCACCGGCTTTGACTTGAAACAACAATGGGCGAGAGCAACGTGTGAGACTGTGCCGAGGGAGGAGAGGAGGGGGCCGCAAACGCAAAGAGCTTGAGCAGGTGAAGTCGCGCCACTGGTGGCGCATGCCGTCAGCATTGCCTCTCGCGCCTCTCTCATGCGCGCTGAATGGCCGCACGCCGCCTCCTCTCGCGTCGCCACTCTCAATCGGGAAGAGAAGGGGCGGTGAAAAAACATGGAGAGAGGATAGGAATCGGGATAGAGGGATAAGGTCACCGCGCAGAACCATAAGACTGAAAACCAAATTTCTCGGTCTTCAATATTTTGCAACACATTTTGGTCTTCACTTCTGGATGACCAATATTATTTTAAACAAAACAAAAACACAAAAGATCAGACTGAATTTCTTGGTCTAACTGAATGCTCGCCCTATTTTTAACCAATAGCCTCCAAGAGGTACATGCATTCTAAAAGAAAGCTTGACCTAGTTTTTGAAAAGCATGTGTGTGTTTTTTGGTAGGCTTGGGAAATAGCATGCAAGCTTATAGAAAATCAAGCCTTGTCCTAGCATATCCCAAAACATATATTGTATTATTTTGTAATCAAAATAATCCTGTTGCCTAGTCAAGTACTACTACAATCCTTACTATCAGACCTAGGTTTTCCTGCCTAAACCCATGCTCTGGTCTACATACACGTGATGTTCGATGGATCCGTAGGTTAACGTGAAAGCATGCAAGATGGACATGTTAATACGAAGTGCCAACCACTCATGCTAGATTTGTTAGTTGACGTGCACACTTGTTCTGTATTATAGGTTTAGTGTTCAATATTTACTCTAACACACACACACACACACACACCCCAAGGGGGGGGGGGATAAAATCCGTTCAGTGACTAGGCCCAAGCCGGACATTTAATCTCTTGATTTTTTGCGTTTGTTTTGCCTAGATGGTTATTAACTGCGTCCATTGTTATGTTTTGAGCTAACAAGACTTCAAGACTTATGTCTCATTTCTTTTAAAAATGTTTCTAGCATATTATATGTTGATGACACAACTAAATTGTACCTTTGTGTTTTATGCATTTAATCTATCAAATGCTCAAAATGATATTTTACACATTAATATTTATAAAGCAACTAAACTGGAAGTTTTTTCATCTAGCATAAACCTATTTCACCTGAATCTTATGAATACTAGACTCTTAGGCTTAAAATGATGTTCTTTTTTCTAGACCTACCCTACACTTTTTTAATTGAAATCAGTTGTGTGTCTTACATTTTTTATGTCTTCTGAGCGTATCACCTTTATGTGTGCATATATTATAACATCTCTTACCTTGTCAATTCTTTCTATTTTGCAGCAACTTGTGGTGACCAACTCTGAGATAGTACGTGACAAGGCTTCCATTGAAGATGAAGCCATGGATAATGGCGCAAGAGCACTCATCGAGTTGTCACAGGGCACTCCAGGGAGCTTTTGTAAGGTGTGCAATGAGGTTGAAAAACCTAACAAGAGATTCTTGATATGTGCCCACTCCCTCTGTCCATACAAGTTCTACCATATCAGGTGCCTAAGGTACGAACAGATCGCGAGCAGTGAACAACAGGGCAACGAGTATTGGTATTGCCCATCTTGTCTCTGTCGAGTTTGCAAAGTCGATAGGGATGATGAGCAGATCATCCTTTGTGATGGTTGTGATGAGGGATACCACCTCTATTGCTTGATCCCACCATTGACATTAGTGCCTGAAGGGGAATGGCACTGCTCGTCCTGCATAGTACAAGAGGAAAAGGAGACGAAGAGGAGGCTCCATGGGAAGGACATTGCCACCAATGTTTCCATGCTCGAGACAGATGGCTTTGCTGAACTTGAAGCTGCCAATGTGCTCATGCTATTGAAGAATTCGAGCACCGATGGAGAGATTGTGGTGTCACCTGTGTCTCAGTAGGATGTGACCTAGGGATATCTACAAATAACTTTATTTAGGTCCTAATTTATGAATGTTTTGGTAATCAAGTCTTTTTTGTATTCTCTGCCTTGTGTTCAGGCAGTAGACATATTTTGTTGTTCAAAGTTAAGTCAAGCAACCAAACCATGTTCGCGATTGTTTGTGTCTTCTGATCTTACTCCCTTCGTCCCAAGATATAAGCACTTCTAAAGTTTTCTATGGGAATTAAGTAGAGAGAGGTGGAATTAAATGAGGGAATATTGTGACTGGTTGAGATGAGGAATTAAGTGGAGAAAAATAAATGAGAGTAGTTTGGAGGTTAGTCCTTTTCATCTTTTCCATCACACTTTCACAATCAGAGAATTCTCTTTAAACAATTGTGTGTTGTGTTAGAACTCAATAAAATGTTTAGCATATTATCATCTTGTTGAGTCTTAAAATGGACACTACATTTTACTCTATCCTATTTAAAAAATGTGGTTTAGACATTTATTTCAGGGAAAATGTGTTCTACACATTTTTTAGGGAAAATGTGTTTCACACATTCTTTTATTTTAGGGAAAATGTGTTTCACACTGTTGTGACCTTAGGTCACGAACAAGATCGGGGATAGGCCGGAAAGAAGTGTTTTCCCGCCTATCCTTAGAAACGAGCTCAAACAGCAAACACAACTTTTGAGGATTACTTTTGTATTCAAGATGTCTTGTCCTGCTACAGGTTTTTGACTGGCTTTTATAACCAGTGGTCGTACACGTGAGATTACATTTTTACCCCTGTGGGTCTTTGTAAGTTTACTCTAATGCCCCTGCCACATCAGCGTCTGTGGGGGCATTCTAGTACATCTCCAGGGGTCTTTTAGTCTTTTAGGTGCTAGATGGCGAGAGTGGTTGAAGGTGGTCCCCACGGAATCTTCCATTGGCATCTTCTCTTGTTCGAGTAGTGCTCTTCCTCGAACTCTTGGGAAAAATGCCTTTTCCGTCCTGGACCGTCTTCTTCCTCCTGGGAATTCGAATTCCCCTTTGCCTTCTCTTTCGTCCTTGGAAAACACCTGTGAAATTGTAACTTGTCCAAAATATGTGTAGTTGTATTAGCGATTATGGAATGTCCCTAAAAAGGTGTTCTTCACCCGAAGAGGTATTTTCTATTGGAATGAGTGTTCTTCCTCTGGGAAGGTATTTTCCCTTTGGGAAGGTGTTCTTCCTCTTGGAAAGGTAGTTTCCACTCAAAATGAGTGTTTTCCCTTCTGGATACTTAGGTCTTGCAAAACCTCGTAGTGTTTTGACCGAATTGGAGGAAAAGGTGTTTGCACCCTGCTACAACAAGCCCCTCACGGGTAAGGGCGATGTGTGTTTTCGGCCGAAACCGTGCCTGAGTTTATGGAAAAAGGGGGAAAACCGCCGTCCTCCTATTCGGTCGAAACACACTATTCAAATATGCATATACGCCACGTTTACTATTCATTTATTTTTATTCTTATTATTTTTCATTTTTATTTATTTATTTATTTATTTTTTTTATGCCACGTGCCGGTATTTCATTGGTGCGCTCAAGGGGTCGCGTCGCTTCGGGTTTCGTGTCCGCTCGTAAACCCGCAACCCTTACCACCCTGCGCTATATAAGGCCAGGAGGGGTCGCTATCACGTGACCCACGCCACCACTCGTTTGCTCTGCCATCAACTCGAAATCACGAAATACTCGAACTAAATCTCTTTCTTCCTTCTTCCATTCGAGTTTTGGTGCTCTGCTTGATTTCTTCCTTTCTCACTACACAACATGGGGAAAAACAAGAAAACTGCGGAAAAGTCGAAGTCCAAGAAATCAAAAAGCCATGAAGATACTTCTTGTGGTATTGGTGCCTCTTCGATTAAGGAAAAAAACTTAAACGATCTTGTTGATGTTGGTTGGATAACTGGTCGAAACGTTGTAATTCGACCAGTGGGAGAATCAAGGCCTTCTCCCAAGCTGGGATACACTCTTGTGTTTGAGGATTTCTTCTACGCCGGGTTTAAATTCCCGTGCAGCACTTTTTTGGTTGAGGTCCTGAAATTGTTCAAACTTGAGTTTCCTCAATTGACTCCGAATGCTTTAGTTCGAATTGGGCTTTTCGAATGGATGATTCGAAGCTGCGGTGGGACCCCTCGAGCTGAAGACTTTGCATACTTCCATTGTACTCGGCACTACACCAAACAGAACTCGAAGTTTGGGTGTGTAAACTTTGCTCCTCATCCCAAGCGCGGAAGTCCATGGCCAGCTGTGTCTGCTATTCGAGCAAAGTGGGGGAACAAGTGGCAATCGAAGTGGTTTTATCATCAAATCCCTCTTAGCCTGCTGAATGATAAGGATTGTCCTTTTTCGTTCTCTGGGAAGAAACCGAAAACTGTCTCTGAGCCATCAGTCTCTTTGTCGCCGGGGTTCACTGCCATACAACCTCGAATCGAAGAACTTGTTTCGAAATTTAGCTGCCGAGACCTGGTGGAAGAGTTTGTTCTTCTCAAAATTAGACCTCTTTCGAGCGGCTGGGATATCACTCTCGGAGAAATCCCCGAAAGTTGCCCTTCCAGTCTTCCTCCATTTGTGGTTTCGTCTGATCGTAAGTTTCCTTTTCGAACTGCAAACCTTGTTTGTCTTGAAAAAGTGATTTAGTTAAGAAGATTTATTTTCTCCCTTTGTTATCTTCTTCCTTGTAGTTGTGATTCCAGAGGATATGGTCCGCCCAGTTCGGAAATTTCTTGGCCCTTATACCAAGGATGAGCATTTGAAATTTTTGACACTTCAAAACGGGAAAAGGCAAAATCGGGTCTTCGCTTCTCTAGGCTCCGATATCCCTGTCCGTGTTCATCCTGAAATTGTCCCCAAACTAAAGAAAAAGAAATCTGTGAAGCCCTCTTCCTCTGATGATGATGATGATGTTGAAGTGGAAGATATTGACGAAGAAATTGGGGAAGAAAATGCTGAAGAAGAAGAAGGCGAGGAAGGGGCTGATGAAGAAGAGAACGACTCGGGTGATGATAGCGACTCGAGTAGCAGTTCGAGCGACAACTCGAGCGACTCGTCTGAATCTGATGATAGCAAAACAGTTCCTCCTCCTACTGTTTTAGCTGATTTGAAAAGGAAGAAAACTGCCAGCAGTCCTCCTCCTGAACCGAGTTCTAAACGAGTGCAACTTGTTATTGATAGTGATGAAGATTTGGATGAAGATGATATCCGTATTGATCTTTCTGCCATCCATGTCACCCCAATTCGAGCTGATGCTAGTTTTGCCCTTTCGGCAAAAGAAGTAGCTTCACTGTATGTTGTTGCCCTAGCCACCACGGTTGTCGAGGAAGATTGTTCGACCCAAGTGGGTGATACTGTTGAGGCAACAAACCCTCTTCGAGCTGATAAAGACTTGGTTGCAAAAAAGGCAAAATCGCCCGTCAATGCAGCCGAAAAAACCGAAGCAGGGAAGAGTGCTGCTGGTGAAGGTGTTCGAACTACAGGTAGTTCGAACCCAACTCCACCTCCGTCACCGCCGTTCATCGCAACCCCTTCCCCAGAGCTGATACAAAATGTTCTTGGTGGTTTTAGCGAACGATGCGCAAAAGATGGACATTGGCTTATGGGTCTTCCTAATTTCAATGAACTCGGGGAAAGTAGCCATCATGGCCCAAACTTGTGTTTGAATGACCTAAAGTATCGCCACCCCCTGAGTTCGATTGGTGATGAACTCGAGAAAATTCTGATTACTCCTGATCTTGAAAAGGAGTTTTTGGAAGAAAATGATCTTATGTCCTCTTGGACAGCACTTGATGTATCTGCTGCACAGGTATTTTTATTTATTTATTATTATTATTATTTATTTATTTATTTATTTTTTCTTTCTTTTCTTTTTTTTTAATAAAAACCTATTTTCTGATGCGCAGACTGCGAGCCTTGCTCGTCTTCAACGTGGTGTTGCTCGGAAAGCTCTTCGAGCTCTTTGCACGCGACGGAAGAAATCACTTGATCGCATCGCTAAACTCGAAAAAGATCGGGATTATCTTCGCTGCAAACTTGATCGAATGGCCGACGAGAAGAAAATCACCACCGATCTCATGCGCAAGTTAAGCGGCGAAAAGAAAGAGCTTTCCGAAGAAAAGAAGTTGCTTACTGAGGAAAAGAAGAAATTACTCGCTCGTGAAAAAGCATTCGAGCGAAAAATCATCGAGTATCAAGACGTCGCACGACAACGCGCTGAATCAGAAGAGCGAAAAATCATCGAGTATCAAGACGTCGCACGACAACGCGCTGAATCAGAAGACAAGATGAGAGAGCAAGTTGAGGTCTTGGAGAAGAAGAACGAAGAACTTGAACTCGCCTGCAAAAATCAAAGCGAGAAGATATCTGCTTTAGAGCTCGAGAGCGAAAATTGCCGCCAACTTCTTCTGAAAAGTTGCGAGACCGTTCGAATCGCGTTGCGAAGTCTAGGGGCTGACATCAGCTTGCTATCGGAAGAAAATACCTTAGCAGCTGTGGGAAAATGGTTCGAGGAATTTTCCACTGGGCTAAAAGATAGCGTTACTCCCTTTGCATCTCGCTGCTCGAAGACTGCTGTGGAGAGCCTTTCGGCCTGTCTGCTTTCGAATGGGTGTGAACACTTTACCACCCTTAAAGCTGATATCCAAGGTATGCTTAATGATGAGGCCAAATTTGCACAGCTTCGAGATGCAGCTCAACCCGTCGTAAAGGCTTTCCAAGTGCTTTACTGGAAGAAGAAAGGATATGAAGATACCCTGAGGTCTCTCCGAGCATCTCTTGCCTCAAGATCAAAATCACAGCCGGCCAGTTCGAGCCAACAAGATAAAGACAGTAGTACTCCGAGCTCGAGCGCACATGTGTGACGTTCGTGAAAAGACTAGTTAAGGATGCTTCGTATATTCGAAAACAATGCTATTTTGCTGCTTCAAAGCCGTTATGGTTGAGAGCCTTTATTGTAAAAATTTATAGTGTAGCTGACTATAATGTTTTTCTCTTATTGCATGCTTTTCACAGAAATTCCCTTTCTTTGGGGGGCTGTAGATTAACTCGAATCGAAAACTTGTGATTCGACGCAACAACACTTTGCCTACTCGAAATGTGAAGCACTTAGCATTTCGAGACCCTGCAAAGCTTTCTTCTACCAGGACCACCGTCTCCGATGACGAACTCGAAGCCTGTTATTATAACACTTGTATATTTGCTTTTAAGTTTTTCCGATGGCAACGAAGCCATCGACATGACAGTTTACGTGACTTTGTACTTGAGTTTAGGGAACGGCATTCGAACAATAATCTTGCTAGTAAAGCCTTTTGGCAAAACTTCCAACCATCCGAACGCCAACGTAGAATATGGAAAAGGCGTTATTCAATAGTTCCATATACAGTAATGCCTTCTCCTCTCAACATTGTTTATCCCGACTCTTTTCTTTCTTCTTTGTAGAGTTTATATGTAACCTGTTATACCTTCTTAACATCAAATAAACCCTTCCTTTCTTCTTTTCTTTATAAATGCTCTTTATTTCAATTGTTCAAGCACCCTTAGGTAAACTACGTCCTCCTTATCTTTGGAAGAAGTTACGAAATCGAAACGTACTTTATCTCGTCACGTGCATTTTCCGCCTTCTGAGCTCGAACGAGGGGAAAATAGAGTTCGAGCATTCTTTAGTTGGTTTTTTGGACTAAGGCAAAATAGTTCGAAAACCGCCGTCCTCCTCACCTTTCGAAGGAGTGACGAGGTCGAAACGTGTTTTACCTCGTCACGCGGATTTTCCGCTTTTTGAGCTCGAACGAGAATAGAGTTCGAGCATTCCTGAGCTGGTTTTAGAACTAAGGCAAAATAGTTCGAAAACCGCCGTCCTCCTCACCTTTCGAAGGAGTGACGAGGTCGAAACGTGTTTTACCTCGTCACGCGGATTTTCCGCTTTTTGAGCTCGAACGGGAATCGAGTTCGAGCATTCCTGAGCTGGTTTTAGAACTAAGGCAAAATAGTTCGAAAACCGCCGTCCTCCTCACCTTTCGAAGGAGTGACGAGGTCGAAACGTGTTTTACCTCGTCACGCGGATTTTCCGCTTTTTGAGCTCGAACGAGAATAGAGTTCGAGCATTCCTGAGCTGGTTTTAGAACTAAGGCAAAATAGTTCGAAAACCGCCGTCCTCCTCACCTTTCGACGGAGTGACGAGGTCGAAACGTGTTTTACCTCGTCACGCGGATTTTCCGCCTTCTGAGCTCGAGCGAGGGGAAAATAGAGTTCGAGCATTCCTGAGCTGGTTTTAGGACTAAGGCAAAATAGTTCGAAAACCGCCGTCCTCCTCACCTTTCGAAGGAGTGACGAGGTCGAAATTTGCTAGTCGAAAGTATTTGACTCCTAGCGTGAGGAGTTTTATTTTGTCGACTTTGCTAGTCGAATGTATTTGACTCCTAGCGTGAGGAGTTCTATTTTGTCGACTTTGCTAGTCGAATGTATTTGACTCCTAGCGTGAGGAGTTCTATTTTGTCGACTTTGTTAGTCGAGAGTATTTGACTCCGAGCGTGCGGAGTTCTATTTTGTCGACTTTGTTAGTCGAGAGTGTTTGGCTCCGAGCGTGCGGAGTTCTATTTTGTCGACTTTGTTAGTCGAATGTATTTGGCTCCGAGCGTGCGGAGTTCTATTTTGTCGACTTTGTTAGTCGAATGTATTTGGCTCCGAGCGTGCGGAGTTCTATTTTGTCGACTTTGTTAGTCGAGAGTATTTGGCTCCGAGCGTGCGGAGTTCTATTTTGTCGACTTTGTTAGTCGAGAGTATTTGGCTCCGAGCGTGCGGAGTTCTATTTTGTCGACTTTGTTAGTCGAGAGTATTTGACTCCGAGCGTGCGGGGTTCTATTTTGTCGACTTTGTTAGTCGAGAGTATTTGACTCCGAGCGTGCGGGGTTCTATTTTGTCGACTTTGTTAGTCGAGAGTATTTGACTCCGAGCGTGCGGAGTTCTATTTTGTCGACTTTGTTAGTCGAGAGTATTTGACTCCGAGCGTGCGGAGTTCTATTGCAATCATACACAGAGGCATGTTTTTTATACAGGTTCGGGCCTCCATTATGGATAAAAAACCCTACGTCCTGTTTATATTCATTAACTTGGATATCATTCGTATTTACATCTGAGTGAGTATACTACAAACTCGAGCTCCCGTGTTCTCCTTTTTCTCTTTCTCTCTCTCCCTTTTTTTTTCTTTTTTTTAGGCATAAAATTTCTTCAAAGAAACAGCATTCCAAGTATGCTTTAACTCCTCACCATCAAGATATGCTAACTTGAATGCTCCCGTTTCTGTCTTCTTTTTGACTATGAATGGTCCTTCCCACTTTGACTCGAGTTTTCCAACAGCTACCTCATTGAGCACTTTCTTCAAGACTAAATCTCCTTCTTCAATCGGCCTTGTCTTTACTTTTTGGTTGTAATAGCTCTTTGTTCCTTCTGTGTATGATGCCATCTTCTCCAAAGCTTCGACCCTTATTTCATCTAGCATTTCAAGAGTTATCTCTCTTCCTTCTTCATCTTTTTGGTCAAATATCATTCTTGGAGAATGTGCCCCTACTTCGCTTGGAGTCATTGCTTCATCGCCATAAACCAATCTGAAAGGGGTCATGCCAGTCGACCTTACTACCGTGGTTCTTAGTGCCCAAAGCACTGATAGCAAGTCCTCCGGCCATTTCCCTTTTGCTGATCCTTCTAACCTCTTCTTGATAGCTTCCATGATTTTACCATTTGCCCTTTCCACAACTCCATTTGTCTGAGGATGGCCTACAGAGGCAAAGTTGATTTGCAAATTAAGGCCTTTACACATGTCTTGAAATTTTCCAGATTCGAATTGCTTTCCATTGTCACATACTATTTCCTTTGGGATTCCAAATCGACATATTATGTTCTTCCAAACAAACTTTTGTACTGCTGCAGAAGTTATTCTTGCCACTGCTTCTGCCTCAATCCATCTTGAAAAGTATTCAATTGCAACAATGACAAAGCGCAGATCTCCCTTCGCTCTTGGAAGAGGACCTACTATATCTATTCCCCATCTGTAAAAAGGCCAGACTGGCGGAATTGGTTGCAGTTCTTTGGGTGGTGCTTTTGTCATTGGACCGAACTTCTGGCATGCTTTGCACGTCTTGATGTACTTCTCTGTATCTTTCATAATTGTTGGCCAATAGATTCCTTGTCTTATGACTTTTGAAGCCACTGACCATGGTGCTTGATGAGCTCCACACAAGCCTTCATGTATTTCTACCACCATCTTCATGCCTTCTTCCCTTGTTACACACTTTAACAATGGAGCAGTAACTCCACTTTTATACAACTGTCCCTCTACCACTTTGTATTTCTTGGACATTAGTTGTATTCTCTTTGCTTCTTCTTCCTTTTCTGGAAGTTGTGCACTGACAAGGTATTTCAAGATCGGTTCTCTCCAATCTCCTTCTCTCTGTATGCATGCTACTTCTTTCTTTTCGTAACTTGGCTGGGTGATTATATCGAAAAATGAATTTTCCAATGGTTGACCTGTTGCGGCTGCCTTAGCTAGCTCATCAGCTTCTCCATTCTCTTCCCTTGTTATGGCTTTTACCGTTATTCCCAAGAAATGTTTCTCATTCAGCCTTGCTTCTTCCAGATATTTAGCCATAGTTTCCTCCTTTGCTTCAAAGGATTTGGAAAAGTGACCTGCTACCAACTTTGAGTCAGTTTTGACTATTAACCGCCGAGCCCCTAGCGCTCTTGCCTTTCTCATAGCCAACAAAACGCCTTCATACTCTGCTGTGTTGTTTGTTGAAGGAAAAACTAATTGAACAGAATACTTCAACGTTTGCTTCATTGGTGTTTTCACAACTGCAGCGGCTCCTGCTCCGGCGGCATTGCATGCTCCATCGGAGAATACTATCCATGGTTTTTTGACTTCTTCCTGTTGTTCTACCTCATTGGGAGTCCATTCTGCCACAAAATCTGCTAGTACTTGTGACTTTATGGCTGTTCTTGATATGTATTTCAGGTCAAAAGGTAAGAGTTCCATTGCCCATTTTGCTATTCTCCCCGCGACTTCCTTGTTTGTTAACACTTCTCCTATCGGGTATGCCGATGGTATTGTTATGTCATGTGACAGAAAATAATGCCTCAACTTTCTTGAAGCCATCACAATTGCATAAATCAACTTTTCTACTTCTGAGTATCGTGTTTTTGGTCCTTGTAATGCTTCTGAGACAAAGTATACCGGCACTTGCCTATTTTCTTCTTCTTGTACCAAAACTGCGCTAACTGTCGCTGGAGTTGCTGCCACATACATTAACAGAGGTTGACCTTTTGGCGGACTTGCTAATGTTGGCATTTCATGCAAGTATTTCTTCAAGTCATCGAAAGCTTGTTGGCATTCAGCAGTCCACTCGAAGGTGTTTGCCCCCCTCAAAGTCTTGAAGAAGGGTAATCCCTTTTCTGCTGATTTAGATAGAAATCTACTCAAAGATGCCATTCGGCCTGTCAACCTCTGCACTTCTCTTGTGTTTTTTGGCGGCTCCATTTGATGGATTGCTGCGATTTTGTCAGGATTCGCCTCTATTCCTCTTTTGGACACCAAGAAACCAAGTAACTTTCCTGCTCTAACGCCAAAAACACACTTTTCTGGATTAAGCTTAACTGAGCATTTTCTCAGGTTTTCAAATGTTTCTTGCAAATCTTTGCCATGGGTAAATGCTTGTTTACTCTTTACCACAATGTCATCTATGTATGCCTCGACATTCCGTCCTAACTGCTTAGCCAAGACTTTTCCTATGAGCCTGGCAAAAGTCGCTCCTGCATTCTTCAAACCAAATGGCATTCTGATAAAACAATAAGTTCCAAATGGTGTTATAAATGATGTCTTTTCCTCATCCTCCTTCACCATAAAAACTTGGTGATAGCCAGAGTATGCGTCTAAGAAACTCATTAGTTCGCATCCAGCTGTGGCATCTACCAACTGGTCTATCCGTGGCAAAGGAAAATCATCTTTTGGGCATGCCTTGTTGAGGTCTGTAAAGTCAATGCACATTCTCCACTTGCCATTTGCCTTCTTTACTAACACTGGATTTGCCAGCCATTCTGGGTGCATCACTTCTCTTATGACTTTCGCCTTCAACAACTTTTCAAGTTCAATTTTTGCAGCTTGTTGTCTGTCTGTAGACATTCTTCTCAATTTTTGTTTTTTGGGCTTGTATCCTGACTTAATCGCTAGGTTGTGCTCAATTAGACTTCTATCAACTCCCTGCAACTCATCTGGTGACCATGCAAATACAGCCATGTTTTCTTTTACTACCTTTAAGATTTCTTCCTCAATATGTTTTTCCAAGTTTTCTCCTATCAAAATGAACTTTCCAGGGTTATGTTCATCCAACTGTACTTTCTTTGTTTTCCCTTCAGGAATTGGCTTTTGTATTTTTATGTATTCTCCCTGTTTTTGGTCAACCACATGTACTCCTTTC
Organism: Oryza sativa Japonica Group; assembly: GCF_034140825.1. Lineage (NCBI taxonomy): Eukaryota > Viridiplantae > Streptophyta > Magnoliopsida > Poales > Poaceae > Oryza > Oryza sativa. The sequence continues at coordinate 38,985,712 of NC_089035.1, forward strand.
ACACTTGGTGTTCCTTGAAGCTCATACTTTCTTGCTGCAAGCTGTTCTCCTCGGACCGTTATTACTCCCCTTAGTCCTGGGAGCTTCATACATATGTAGTTGTGGTGTATTATGGCCTCAAAAATATTGATTGTTGACCTTCCAAGAATTGCATTGTACTGATATGGCATATCGACCACATCAAATACTATCTCTTCTTTTCTCACATTAGTGCCTTTTCCAAAGACCACTTGTAAAGATATTTTTCCAATTGCATGTACTTGTTGTCCACCAAAACCTTGTAAAGGTACTCCTGCGTTTGTTAACCTATCTTCTGGTATTTGCATTTTCTTGAAAGCATCGTAAAACAGCACATCCGCTGAACTTCCTCCATCGATTAACACTCTTTGCACTTCGCATTGTGCTATTTCCACTGAGACCACTAAAGGATCTTGATGAGGGAAAAGTATTCCTTCTGCATCTTCAGGCCCAAAGGAAATTACCGTTTTTGAGTATACTGGTGGATTTGACTGATAGCTTGTCCCGACATGATTTACCTGTCTGACATATGCTTTTCTTTGCCTTTTTGACTCAACTCCCAATGAAGAGCCCCCAGTTATGGCATTTATCACTCTCTTTGGCACTTCTTCAATTGCCTCTATCTTCATAACTTGCGGTGCTTCTATGGCATTTTGTCCTCGTTGATCACGAGCTCCTTCATACTTGTTCTCATATCGATTTACGTGTTTTTCCAACAAGTGAGTCATTTGCCTGCATTCTTCTGTGGAATGGCCTCCCGGACCATGTATATGACAAAACTTACTGTAACATTCTTCTGTGGAATGACCTCCCGGTCCATGTGTTTGACAAAATTTGGTTTGGTCAGGTTTATTTTCTCTTCCTTTTCCTCTTTCATTGTTCCACCATCGTCCTCTACCTCTGCCTGAATTCCACCATTGTCCTCGACCTTTTCCAGATTGCCCCCAATTGTTTCTCCCTCTGCGAGTGTTGTCCCATTGATGTTTTCCTTTTTCTCTTTCATTGTTGGATCCATCTCCGATAAAATTTACCTGTTTTTTCTGATCTTGTCTATAGTCATACTTGAACTTTTTCCAGGGCTTTCCGGTATTCTCTCCCTTTTGTTCTTCCCCTTGGGAAATTTGCTTGTTCTTTGACTGCTTTTTTCCCAACAAGACGGCTTCTTCCTCTTGCACTCTCAACTCATCTTCTTCTCCTCTTGCAAAACTTTCCATTCTTTCAAACAAGTCTTTTGTTGTCTTTGGTCTATTTCTAGCAAGATCAAAACGAAGAGGACCGGGTAGCAATGCCCTTTTTGCTGCCGCTATGAGCATTTCATCATCTACATGCCTGATCTGACATCTTACCCTTGAAAACTTCACGATGAAACTTCTCAATGTTTCCCCTGGAAGCTGCTTCATGGCATACAAGTCATCTGCCTCTTTTGGTTCTTCATACGCCCCAATGAATCCTGCTCGAAAGGTGTCTCTCATATGTTCCCATGAATAGATTGTCATTGGTGGAATGGTAGTGTACCATGATAATGCTACTCCTTCTAGCATTGTTGGGAGTATCTTAGCTTTCGTGGTATCATCTCCACCTGCTGCTTCAACTGCTGTCTCATATACTCTGAGGTATTCATTGGGATCTGTGTCTCCTTTGTACTTTGTGATGTTGGACAACTTGAAGTTTATTGGCCAAGGTGCCATTTGCAGGTTTTGACTTAAGGGATTCTTTGTATCTATTGCTCTGGTTGGTTGAAAATAGGGTTGTGTGGGCTGGAATTGAAAGGCTTGGTTCGGTATTTGACCTGCATATTGTATATGGTTGGCCATTTGTGGGATGTACCCTTGTTCAAACATCATCTCTGGTTGTTGCATATGGAAAAGGGAAAAACCTTGGGGGACTTGGTGATGGTTTTGAGCTGCTTGAGTGTTTGTTGATTGCGTATGTGTGAAGTTGGGCAAAGATGTTTGAATCTGTGGTATTTGGGTTTGTGGAACTTGTATTTGTGGTGTATCATTTTGTGGGGGTTGTGTTCGTGGAATATTACTTTGTAGGATATGAGGTTGGGGAATTTGGATTTGATTGGGAAGAACTGGGTGGGCTTGATGTAATTGTGTTTGAGGATATTGTACTTGGTTAGGATTTTGAGTTTGAATTGGAATATGCGGCTGGAAAGAAATGTGCGTTTGAATAGGAATTTGGTTTTGGCTAGGGATCAAGGTTTGAGCTAGGTTCTGAGTAGGAATGGTAATTTGAGCTTGAGGTGTATTCTGGGTAAGAATGGGAATTTGAGCCTGAGATGGGTTTTGTACTTGACTGGGAGCTTGGGTTCGTGGTAGATCTTGAGCTTGGGTGGCTTTGATACTTTCTCCTTCGTTGTTCTCCCCCTGGGCATCTCCTTTTGCCTGATCTGATTGCTTTTCCCTAGCCCCTAGTATTGCACACTGATCACTTGACCCTCCTGCTCCTACTGTCTGATTGTGTAGGGTTTGCAATCTTTGTAACTCTTTTTGCAATTCCTCATATTGTCCTTTACTCACCATGACAGCCCCTTGCGCTTGGACCAATTCAGCAAGCTCTACATCACTCATGGGTGTTTTCCCTGTTTCTTCCACCACCGCATCAGCAATTCTTTCTTCTTGAGTTGTTTCATTACCTCCTGCTGCTGTGGATGTCTTGGCCATCTCTGCCCACTGCTTATCAAGTGTTTCTGTTGCTCTTGCCAAGTCACTTTCTTCCACTGCCATTTCCCACTCTCTCTCGAGTGCAGCTGTCGCGCTTGCAAAAGCTCCTGTATAGCGTACTGGCACAGTCTTCTGTCGTTGAGAACGTCGCATTTGCTGTTTGAGCCCAATTCAATGGAGACTTTCCGTCCCCACGGACGGCGCCACTGTTGTGACCTTAGGTCACGAACAAGATCGGGGATAGGCCGGAAAGAAGTGTTTTCCCGCCTATCCTTAGAAACGAGCTCAAACAGCAAACACAACTTTTGAGGATTACTTTTGTATTCAAGATGTCTTGTCCTGCTACAGGTTTTTGACTGGCTTTTATAACCAGTGGTCGTACACGTGAGATTACATTTTTACCCCTGTGGGTCTTTGTAAGTTTACTCTAATGCCCCTGCCACATCAGCGTCTGTGGGGGCATTCTAGTACATCTCCAGGGGTCTTTTAGTCTTTTAGGTGCTAGCTGGCGAGAGTGGTTGAAGGTGGTCCCCACGGAATCTTCCCTTGGCATCTTCTCTTGTTCGAGTAGTGCTCTTCCTCGAACTCTTGGGAAAAATGCCTTTTCCGTCCTGGACCGTCTTCTTCCTCCTGGGAATTCGAATTCCCCTTTGCCTTCTCTTTCGTCCTTGGAAAACACCTGTGAAATTGTAACTTGTCCAAAATATGTGTAGTTGTATTAGCGATTATGGAATGTCCCTAAAAAGGTGTTCTTCACCCGAAGAGGTATTTTCTATTGGAATGAGTGTTCTTCCTCTGGGAAGGTATTTTCCCTTTGGGAAGGTGTTCTTCCTCTTGGAAAGGTAGTTTCCACTCAAAATGAGTGTTTTCCCTTCTGGATACTTAGGTCTTGCAAAACCTCGTAGTGTTTTGACCGAATTGGAGGAAAAGGTGTTTGCACCCTGCTACAACACACACATTGGCATATTATCCAATATGTGAATCATCCATGAAAGTTGCTATTATAGATGGTTTGAATATATAACAATGTTGCAAAAGTTCTTAGTACACTATGATAATCTATCATTTATTGGGTGCAGGATTATTAAGGAGGGTATCCGAGGTTCGGAAAATATTGTTTAGTAATCTCTCAATAAATGTTTAGCAACAGAAGTTTTACTATAGTCACTTAAGTTTTTTTCTACAATCATGTCTAGATAGCTCATAATTAACTCTACAAATATATATAAATTGTATCGTAGGAGCCTCCACTTGTTGTTTCCCGGCCAGTAAAAAAAAGGCTAAATGCTCCTCTAAAACACATGATTAATAAAATGGAGGAATAGAAAAAAAATATTGGATTCGAACATGAATTCAGGTGCAAAATAAAGAATTGTATAACACATGAAAAATATGTGAATGATCGTTTGATTGGACAACAGGAAAAATGCAGGAATTGGATGAGAGAAATAGACTCGTAGGAAACTTTCCATGAGGTTGGAGCTCATGTTAAAAATCCTCCAAAACTTGTATGTATTGAGGCCTTCCTTACGAATTTCATAAGATCATCAATAGTTTACAATCATTTATTTCAAATAGCCATATAGGGAAAAAATATCATATAAGATTAGAATCTTATAAAATTCCTATGTTTTTCCTTCAAATCAAATATGGCCTAAGGTTTGAAACATTCCAGCGCAAGTTTTTTTAAAGAAAATTGTTCTATCGTTTTCTTATGCTAGTTTTATATAATGGAAGTATTTTTTTAGCCTTTAATTTACACCAACTAAAGATGTATACAATAAGCATGTAGTTAACTTCAATTGACATTTGGATCTGAACCATGGAACATGAAGTAAGACACCTATAATTCTACACCACACAAATATTGTTCTTTTTCCACAGTACTCCCAATTCTACAGCATACCTTAGAGCACTACAATTGTTATGCCTTTTTTTTCCAACAATAGCTTAGGAAATTGAATCCTCCAAAATTCCTGTGACAACCATTCATTTCAAAGAGGTCCTATATTAGAAGCTAGAGTTCAAATCCAATGAAATTTCTAAGCAACTGCTATGTTTTCAATGGGTCCTCCCTGGTCGACACATCCCAAAATGAGGTTAACCTTTTGGTGAGTCGATTGATGCTGATTGAGAAAGACTCAATAAAGAACCAATCAGACAAGACATGATGGATGATCCACTGATCAAGCATCCTAGCCCACCCCAACATGTACCTACATGAACTCTACAGCCCCATCTTTTGGAATAAGACCCTGTTTGAATCCCACGCCAAAATTTTTTACCATGTCACATCGAACGTTTAAACACCTTCATTAAGTATTAAATATAGGCTTAAAAAATAACTAATTGCATATATTGCGACTAATTTGCGAGACAATCTTTTAAGCCTAATTGCTCAATGATTTGACAATGTGGTGCTACAGTAAACATTTGTTGATGATGGATTAGTTAGGCTTAATAAATTTGTCTCGCGGTTTACTGATGGATTCTGTAATTAGTTTTTTTATTAGTGCCCGAACACTCTATACGACACCCTATATAATATCCGATGTGACATGCCAAAACTTTACACTCTTAGATCTAAACATCCCCTAAGCCAAACAACATATTTGCAAACAAAAAATAATTTATGAATAAAAATTTTATATATGTGTTTTTAACGATCTAAAAGCAAAGGCTGAAAAATAAAATACGATAAAAAAAACCTCTAAAATCAACTCCAAATTTAAGGTTGAAAAATTAAATTTTGGTTGATAAATATAAACATAAATTAAATGAAAAGATGAGTCCGCAAACCTTCCAATGGAAAAAGGACATGGCCCCCCCGCTCCTGATGCCATGAGAAAGAACTGTAGTCGGGTCTTGCGGACCATCCATTGAACAGTTGCGTTTCCCACGGCGAACTCCTGGTGTGAGACTCCGTCGACGGCTGGACGCCGTGCGTCCCTCTCTCTCGCCGCCGCCGACGAGCCCACCACCAACTTTAGCCCACGTGAAGGCACCTGCCGAGAGGACAACAGGAATAGACTGGGCTGGGCCTCTCAGCTTTGCATAGATAGGCCTACCAGGAAGCCAAAGTTGCAGCTTTGACAAATCACCTTTCAAGCACTCATATTCCAGCAGTTCACCTGTCAATTTCCATGTCATGTCTTGCACTGTCTGACAAGATTGGTGTGTTTGAGAGGAAGAATGTCAATTTCCATGTCATGTCTTGCACTGTCTGACAAGATTGGTGTGTAAAATGAGGTGAGTAATTAATGTATAATTAATTAAATATAAATTTATATTTAATTAATTATACATTAATTACTCTGAGGTCTCCCAACAGCAGTCTTTCCCTGCCGAGAAAGATGACAAGGGAGAAAATGCACTTCATACTCGTAATATCAGCTCTCATACCATTATCCAGAGGCCTATTACCAACAATGTTTCCCCAGCAAAGCTTGCTCAAATTGAGCGTCGTAAAATGAGGTGAGTAATTAATGTATAATTAATTAAATATAAATTATTTTTAATTTGAAAATAAATTGATATAATTTTCTAAATCAACTTTTCTACAGTTTTTTAAAATAAATGTATCACTTAGCAGTTCGAAAAACATGCGCGTGAAAAATAAGTGGTTTATCTTGTAAATCATCTTGTACTGAACACACAGATTCTGAGAAACAACAAATAAGGAGTTAGACTATGAGAATTTGAAAAGGCTGAGAAATCTAGCTTCTAGCTTTTAGCTAATTTTTTAAATTATATTATTACAGTTCTTATAATATAAAAAAAATCTAAACTATTTAATCATTTGGATATTTTTAAAGAAGCTCTCTAAACAGCAACTGGCACCATCGTTTGGTTTATTTGGGGAATAAGTCAAATAACATATTTACAAACGAAAAATAATTTATAAATAAAACTTTTATATACGTGTTCTCAGGAATTTAAAAGGAAACGCTGAAAAATAAATTTCGATGAAAAAACTCAAAATTTAAGTACAAATTTAAGGTTTAAAATTTAAATTTTAGCAAGTAGTATTAAGCGTAATCGAAAAGACGAGGATGAACGATCAGTCAGGCAGCTGAGGCCCAGGGCTGACAGGCTGCTTATGGTCTTCCCGGACGGTGACAACCGTCAGCCTCTCTCCCTTTTCTCTCCTCTCTGTCGTCACCGTGATCTCGTCACACTGAAGACTTTACTCACACACTGCAGTGGAAGGGGCAGGGGCAGCACACGCTGGTGATTGATTGACTGATGAGATGTCCAAACTACCATGATATATTCTCTGATCGTCCTCACCTGGCTGCTGGCATCAGGAGAAAGATGCGGTTTGAAAAGGAGTATAATCCACTCGAGTCTGTGGCTGTGTTTATAGTGCAGCGCTAAGTCTGAATTTTGGTTGAAATTGGAGATGATGTGACTAAAAATTTGTGTATGTATGATAGGTTGATGTGATGGAAAAGGACTTAAATTTAAATCTAAACACAACCTGTGTGTAGTTTCCCCTCTATCATTTTCAGCATGTCTAGTCTAAAATCTGACCATTTTCAGCTTCAACTGTTACCAACCAATTCAGGGTACAACTAGTTCATGGAGTTCCCAAACTAAAGAATGGTTTTTGCAGAAGAAGCTGTCGTGCACATCAGAGTGCTTATAAAAATCTGAATGGATTATTTCTAAATACAAAACGAGATGAATGATTTTACGTTTAATATAATGTAAAGGAAGTAAAAATTGACATCAAAATTGATATTGGTAACCAAACGCAAAAGAACTCAATAAAGCTTCTATTATCTATAAAAAGAAAAAAAACATAGAAGAACTTCATATAGAACCTAAACATGGTAATGAGGCTGATATTTGACGGGGTTCAGTTAAAATCTACATCCCCAAGACATCGATTACTGGGCCGATACTCTTCTCTAATCCAACATAATTACAACATGTCCGGGTATCCACGTCCCTCAACTGGATAGTCTGTTGCTCAGTTATTCTCACACCTCGTATCTGTTTAAGAGATGACCTAGGATAAGAGTTCAACTCTACATTGATCATAAAATCTACTCCCTCCATCCTAAAAAAGTGCAATTTTGCACTGTTCGTATCCAACATTTGACCATTCGTCTTATTTGAACTTTTTATGATTAGCATTTTTGTTGTTATTCGATGATAAAACATAAATAGTACTTTATGTGTGACTATTTTTTAAAAAAAAATTGATAATTTTTTCAAATAAGACGGACGGTCAAACATTGGACACGAATATCCACGGCTATGCTTATTTTGGGACGTAGGTAGTATTATGTAATAATTTATAACTGATTACGTACATATATTTGACACAAAATTATATAAAACTAAACTATCTTTGACTTTGGCTTCTACCCTAATACAAGTAGACGAACAAAAGGTGACGATGATGTATGTAGGATAACTTTTACGGTCTTTGGCACTTAAAAGTATCAAGAGATAGAGCAATGTGGATTGTTGTTTAAAAAGAAAAGAAAAGAAACCGTAAAAGCTCTCAATATGTAGACAGGATAACATTGTGATAGTTTGTTTAGTTTTATGCGCGCACGCTTCCCGAACTACTAACGGTATGTGTTTTGTAAAAATTTTCTATATGAAAATTGCTTTAAAAAATCATATTAATCTATTTTTAAAGTTTAAAATAGTTTATACTCAATTAATTATATGCTAATGGCTCATCTCGTTTTGCATATCCACTCAAACTCACCCAAAGAGACCGTGCGTTCTCCAGGCCCCCGCGCGCACGATTCGTTGTAGTGCGTTGGCAGCGAGCCGCGCGCGGGGGGCGGCCGGCAGGGGCAGAGGAGGCCTATCAAGGAAGCAACACACGGCACGGTACGGCGGCCGCTGGTCGAGCAACGTCACACAGTACGTAACAGGAGCTGTCAGCCGTGTGCGTCGCGGGCCGGGCGCCCATGTTGTCGCGCACCTTGTCCGTGTCAGACCTCGATATGCAGTAGTACTACTGCCCCAGACTCCAGTACACCACCACCACCAGGCACCAGGATGCCGTCGTCAGAGCAAGTTGTTTAATAGTATAGCCAACCACTGGTTTTAAATCATCTATAGTAAATATAATAACTAATTCATTCAATAGTTGCTTATTATACTATTAATATCTGGTCCTACCTGTCATAAACACATTACGTCTTGAAGTCCGTGCTGCAGCTGGCTACATATATTTAGTCTGCTACTGTTCTCTCTTTCTTTATCTCTTTAAGTTATGTTTATAGCCGGGTTATAGCCTGCTATTTTACCTGCTCTCGGTGCGCAGCTGCGCTGATCGATCTCTCACTCGTACGTCCCAATCGCCGTGCGCGCGCCGCGCCGTCCGGCCGCGCGGGGGGATCACAATCGATCGATCGTCCTGCCTGCCTGCGCGAAGATCGCACTCGTCGTCGTCGTCGAAGCCGCCGCGCGGCTTTGCTACTGCTTTGTTTCACGAGAGATCCCATCGAGATATCCAGTGAGGGGACCCGGGCCCCGGACCGGACTAGGCAGCTGGCCGTGTCGACCCGGCCCGTATACTGTGTGGGATCGCAGTAGCTACAGCGCACGGTACGGAACCTCGTTAATTATCACTACTTTCTTTGTCTCAAATCATTTTAGATTCGTTATATTAAAAAATATTGTTTCCTATACTATATTAGTTTATTTTGAGACGAATAGTGTATTATGTCCATCTTACCCGTAACACTGTTTGCATCAGATATTTGTGACGCATGCTTAAGTTTGGTGTCTCATGTGGTTCTAAATTCACATTCTGTTAAGAGCAAGTTTAATAGTATAGCCCACTACTAGCTTCAATTTATCTATAGCCAATCTAATAGTCAATTCATACAATAATTACTTATTATACTATTAGTATATGGTCCCACCTGTCATACACATATTTTGTCTTGGAGTCCGTGCTGCAGCTGGCTACAGATCTGTAGCCCATTACTCTTCTCTTTCATCTTTTATCTCATTAAAATATGTTTATAGCTGGCTAATAATATGCTATTGTACCTGCTCTAAGTATGGTCCTGTTCATTTCTCCAACAAGAGTTGGATGAAGATAAAGATTTTCGTGGCACGCTTTTTAAATTGCTAAACGGTGTGTTTCGTGCGAAAACTTTCTATATGAAAATTGCTCTAAAATATCATATTAATCTACCTTTTAAGTTTGTAATAATAATTAAAACTCAATCAATCATACGTTAATACCACCTCGTTTTGCGTAAAAAACTTAATCTTCATCTTCAGAAAAAAGAACACCACCAATCTACCATAGTATAATGAATATTGCATAGTATATAGTGAACGAATATGGCATAGTATATGGAAACCTAACTTGGAGGAGCACAGTCTCTGTGACTTTTGGATGTTTAAAGCTGTCCGTTTTGAACTTGACGGATGATATATATGTGCTACAGTGTCTGGTATAAAGCGATGTGCTACAGTACATAGCATGTTTTATAATGCAACAGAAATTACTGTAGAACACTGTGGAATCGAACACATGTTAACGTGTTCCTCTGCCTCTATTACTCTAGAGTCACAGGATCCGATTTTGTGGAATACCCCTTTATAATTTGGAGAAGGGAAAAAAAACTATCTCTATAGGTCAATTGCATGAAAAGGAAACAAAAATCGATTAGTTTTGGACTGCTAACTTTTTCGAAGATAAGTGCCCACCTCAACATCCCACCGCCCCACCACGCACGTGCACGATGCTACCTCTGTCTGCCTTGTCGGAGTTTGCTAGCCTTCTCCCCTAGTTATCACGTCAATCTTATCATGGCTATGGCCTCTGCCTGATAGCGGTACTTGACATTCTCATTACTTTCGATACAAAACATTTGAAACACATAATAGGATTTTCACAAATTTTAACCCTTTGAAAATGGATTTTGACTTTTGATCATAGAGACTCTTTTGAAAGGCTATGGATGCAACCTTTTGCATTTTTTGATAGTTTGAGAGCAAGAAATACATAGGTGTGATTTAGATCACTCCCCTTTGATGTATCTCTATACTTCAGGGTCCCGTAGTTGACCCGTAGGTGGAGATGCCACCCCTAAAGTTGAACAAAGCGCCTATCTGAAATTGGTGTAGAAAGAAACATGTTACTATACCATGTTAGAAGACGGCAAAAGCCTGCATAAAATACATTATTACAAATACGGCTTATAAGGCCATTACATATATTAGATCACAAGAATAAAAAATAAAAGTGTAGAGTACCCCTAAAAGTAAATCCAAAATTAAGTTCTAGATTTTAAAATTGGATGCACCTTAGCTCGTAAAAAGTCGCAGCTCAAACAATAGGTCTAGCTTATCCATACAAAAGGACTATATAAAACCTCTTATTCTAAAATAACAAAGAAGAAGAGAGCAAAGCTCACAGTCGAGAGAGGAATAAACAGAGTTCCCCTTGAAGGGTGCCTGCAAGATGGAGTTTTCGCTGCCATTGTTGCTACAGCCACGGCTGGTCGGCTCGGAGTGCACAAGTTGCGAGCTGGCACAATCACTAGACAACAACATTGTTGCTAGCTAGATGTTCTCCGAGCCATTGTTCACCCATTTTGTCTCGTTGACATGCAGCTCCAGTGACATATTGCACACCACATTACATATACCAATCAGAAACAGTGGTTGGGCACCAGCGTTGCCAAGAGGCACCGACGACAGGCAGCCTAGCCTGTGCTTCCACTGCCATGGAGGCCCCACCTGTCAGTGACCCGTGGGCTGTCTACGCAGCGTACACGTACACGTACACGTATAACATGCTTGCTTGGTCTGGACTCTGAAGAAAGATGCCAGCAAGAAATGTACTACCTTCGTTTCATATAAGTGGATTCGACATTTTTTTTTCAAACTTTGTTTATAGAAAAATTTAACAATATTTATGATATCAAATTTATTTTATTAAATATAACATTGAATATATTTCGATAGTACGTTTGTTTTATGTAGAAAATGTTGACAATTTTTCCTATACACTATATTAAACGTAAGAAAGTTTGACTAGAAAAAAAATCTTCGTTCGATTTAAAAAAAGGCCAAAACAAAATTATAATATAGAACCGAGGGATTAGTAAGGATTCTCTTGAACGTCATTACTGGGGATACGCGGCATGGCAGTTTGTAGAGTTTGGCGTTTTCGATGGCGCCGCACCGCGTATGGCACGTACGAGTGTGGGTGTGGATATGGGTGTGAGTGCGCAAGCGCCCAACATGCACATACCGCCGGCCGGGGAGGGAGGGGGGATCGGAGGGGAGCGTTCATTTGTGCGTGTCGCCGGGTGCCCGCGTGTGGCCGTGTGCGCGCACAGTACACGCCACTTTGTCGTCAGGGATACGATCGGTACATGGACCACGTGCCACTGCCCCTGGGACTTTCAGTTTGGAAGTTCTTACGGTTGCTAACTAAGGTATACGAGGTGCCAAACTTGTCATCTTAATCTAGGTAGAGAGGACCATTGAATTGTAATATACACTAACCTATACATACTACGCCTCGATTTATCCTTATATTTTAAAACAAAAATTATAATATAGATAATATAAAAATTTAATTATATATCGAATTCGTCGGTAAAAAAAGATTAGGAGAAGAGTCACAGTCACAGCTTGTTAATTAGTTAGTAATTAATAACTCTAGAATTTAAAATTAAATTACTAAAAATACAAAATACAATTATTAAAATACACAGTCACAGCTTTTTTTCAATTACTTTATTAAGATAGTAGATATATTGCATGTTAAACACGCGGATGATCGAGCTTTGTCAAGGGTCTAATTAAAATAGTTGTAGATGTGAGAATATTATTCACCTGTGGATATTCACTCTTGTGTCATTTTGTTGCGTACATTTACCTCTGTATATAAAGCTCGGATTTCTACCCGTTATCCTTTTTTTTTCAAAAAGAAAAAGAAAAAGTGAGAACATCATAAAACATATTAAACATGGTATTATTGCACATAATAAAGTAGTCGGTGTTTCACTTCTTGGGTTTTTCCTCCTCTTCCCTGGATCGGTCGATTGATGTATATATGGATCGTTGTGCGTTATCAATGCCTCCAAAGTGAGAATACAGACATCAAACGCTAGCTGCTGCATCTTGTACTGCTGTTCGTCTGGATGGATGCAAGCAAGCAGATACATATAACAGTACTCCTTGTACCTAAATCTGCAGGCAAGAGGCCAATTAATCTTGTACCGTAGCGTGCAGCGGTGCAGGATGCCAAGAAGAGAAACACTGAAATCAAAATAAATCGTATGTCTGCGTGTGTGTACACCCGGCCGTACTCCAATACATATGCTACCTTGTCCTCAGAATGGACAAAACAGAGAGGCATAAATTAAACAAAAGCAGTTCAATTCCTGTGCATTTTTTTCATTTATGCTTCGCATAAAAACAGAAATGTAATGGGAGAGAAATGGTATTATCAGCTAGAGTTGGGGGCAGGCAAGTATGGGTGCACATTCGAATGGGGATTGCGATCGTAGGTTGTGGCTTAGCTGCCCTTGACCCACCATGGATGATTGCAGATTTCAAGGCCCCACGCACAGATTAATTCATGCATCCGCTATAGCTAGCTCACTCATCATGGAGTAGTAATTTGCAGTGCTTAATTAGTTAGATCCAATCGTACGTTAAATCTCGGCCTACCTAGCATTAACCTGCAGATCCCTCCAATCCGGCATGCTGATCTGACAGACGCGAATGGACGATCGAGTACGTGCATGCGCCGACTGTACTGTCGAACCAACATCTGGGGCTCTGATATCCTATCCTAAACAGCAGTTACACTCTACTGTCTCAATCGCTAGCTTTTCGATCTTTCATGACTTGAAAGAAAATGTATATGGCCTCTGGGAAAGTCAATTTGCAACTTAAGTGCAAGAAAAGTTACTCTCTTACAGTCCTAAGGGCCTTATCTTTTTCTTACTCCCTCCGTCCCACAATAAGTGCAGTTTTGCACTGTTCATGTCTAACGTTTGACCGTTCGTCTTATTTAAAAAAATTTTACGATTAATATTTTTATTGTTATTAGATGATAAAACATTAATAGTACTTTATGTGCGACTAACTTTTTTTAATTTTCTCATAAAATTTTTAAATAAGATGGACGGTCAAACGTTGGACATGGATTCCCACGATTGCATTTATTATGGGACAGAGGTAGTATGTTTATACTTATCAGTCAAAATTTGAATTTTCAACTTTAAATTTGGAGCTGATTTTAAGGTTTTTTTCATCAAAGTTTATTTTTCAGCCTTTACTTTTAGATCGCTAAGAACATGTATATAAAAGTTTTATTCACAAATTACTTTTCGATTGCAAATATGTTGTTTCGCTTATTCCGCGAATAAGCGAAACAATAGCTCTGTAAAATATCTAAGTTATTATATTTTGAAACAAAGAGAGTAAGTCAGGTGTCTAATTTTTTTTCAGCTAGCTTAAGTAGAGAGTTTTATTTTTAAAAAAGGAAAAGTACAAATTAAGTGTGGAGCTATATATATTGCAAAGTTCCGAAGCATTTAAATTTTGTCGTGAAGGGGTACAGGAGTAATCGAGCGGCGAAAAGTCTTGCTTTGCGGACAAATTAAAATCTCCATTAACAAGTAGCACCGCGGGACAGCAGACGATGCGTGGTGGATGGGCATGGCCGGCTACTGTTTTCATCTCCCTTTGCTGCAGGTACGAACGGACACGGACACGCACGTACAGTTTGATTGATGTCCACCCGATTTGGAGCCAAGCAAAGCGGAGCAACAATACCCGGGACCATGCACGAGCTGACATGCATGCTCTCTCTCTCTCTCTCACTTCGATTTGCAATTAGTGAAGGCTTGCAACTTGCAAGCTTCTCCCCCTGTTTCCGATTATAAGTCATTTTGACTTTAGTCAAAGATAAATTATTTTAAATTTGATTAAGTTTATAGATAAATATAGTAATATTTATAACACCAATTTAGATTTATTAAATCTATAATTAAATATATTTATCTTAAGTTGAAAATGTTACTACTTTTTATACAAACTTCGTCAAGCTTAGAGTAGTTAAACTTTAAAAATTAAAATAACTTATAATAGAGAGCACTAGCTTAGCTATAGCTAGTTCCTGCCTGCCATTTTACACAGCGGCAGCTCTGACTCTAGCTGCGCTTGCGTATCCATGCATTTTCTCCCTACGTGATTTCAACATTTCGGCCAATCAAGTCTAGGTCCAAAATATATTTAACACTTACATTTTGTGTCGATAATAGAAATGATTTGCATTCTAGTTTTGTATAATTATATGATAAAAATAGATGATAGATAGATAGATAGCTTAATTAGGCGTGTATGTTCAGGTTTGTAGTTAGAAGTTAATTTGTTTTAAAATAAAGGAAGTAAAAGCTAGCAGAGTCGGCCGATGGCGATCTCTCATGGCAGCTGGGCAGGCATCTCTGTTGTCTCTCTCTGAAGCCCTGTGTGCTTGCCCACTTGCAAGAGATTTCTAATAGGATCAAGAATATATGTCCATGGTTTAGGGTTTTGGGAGCTGCATGCATGATATGATCGATCTGGCGACAACATTGCCAAGTTGCCAACTAGGTACGTACGGCAATGCATATGTACATGTGGCGCCTCACCTTGCATTGGGATGCTGAATGCTGATGCTCGCAGGCCGGTATGCATTGCATCTGCCTGGCTCGGTCACCTTCATCTTCTCCGAGGGGAGGAATGGAGCATATAAGATCAAACTCCATGCATATCTCATTCGCATCTATTATTAAGCTAACGTCGTTAGAATATATATAGAGATCGAGAGCGAAGGATACCCCAAGTCATTGTATTCTGGAAACATCCAAAATCTGTGCAGCGACATGAACAGTGATGGTTATGGTATGTGCATGGATCTTATATATATATATATATATATATATTAGCCTCGTCTTTAGGGAGCTTCTAGCAAATATATCTAAAGTTAACGCTTTCAGATACACACTTGATAGTACAGTAGCAAGAGGTGTGTGGTTTTAACCCCAAAGTCACATGTTTAATCCCCCAACACACTCATAGTTTATTCTTTAAAAAAAGGTTTGGAGGGATGTCTCTCCCTCCAAATCTCGTTTTTTAAAGTTAACGTTTTCAGCAAAACCGATTGAAAATCACGAAATTTCAAGGGTTTTACATGGGACGAAAGGAGATCTCGAGTAAAATTTTGAATGGTTTAATGTTGAAATTTGATCAAAATTTGATGAAAATTATGATCCTGCTGGGGATCAGGATCCGACATCAGCTTTAAAATTTGGGGACTTGTTGGGAGTGTAGTGTGGCTCTGCCCCCTCCCGTTATTTGGAGTAGCGTTACACGTCGTACGAGTTTTCCTTTTTCTTCCTTGTTTTTGGCTTTATTTTCTTCCTTGCCCTGGCATAGGCCAATCTGGCCCGAGTGCATTGTGTAACAAAAACTCTATTCCTGTAATATATTTATGTGCAATCCTTTTGCGTGCCACGAAAAAAGACATCAGCTTTAAAGTGAGCCCTTCTTACAGCTACTCTAAAAATTTCTAGCTCCTACAAATTAACAGTTCAGATTCTCATCTCAAATTCTGAGACCGGGGTAGTCATAGAATCTAGAAATGAATTACTAGCATTCGTTAAGAAAAAAGAAATAATAAATTACTAATAGCCATAAGCTATGGACAAACCCTATATTCTTACCAGCTAGTAGATCCTAGTCCGAACCTTGCAAATAGTTTTTTTTTCATTGCAATATAGTAACAAATAAAAAATATGGTATAAGTAGCACTTTCGAGATCAGCTGCACCATGCAGGATATCATGTACTTTCACTACAAAAAATAATTGTAGAAAATGAATACAAAGATGAACACGAGAAGGGGACAAAACAAGGAAAAAAACAGAAGTACAAGTGCAAACATATGGGATGGCAGAGTAAAAGTTTCAGTGAAACTTTGGTGTGTGGCAAGCAACTCATTGCAAACGTCCAAGTCAGTGGCAGGAGTATCACGTAGTGCCCTCTGGGTGCTCGAGATGCTACCTATCCCATTGCAACCCATTGTCATGCTCCATGACAACATTTCGGGCAACTCAATTGGACGACGTACTGGAAGCTCCTGGTTAGATAGAATAGTGATCTACTACCTTTTTTTTTTTATCAAATTAAAAGCTATGAGCCGTTTGGTCGGAGTAGTGATGATCATGGTCGCAACTCGCAACTACCTAGCTAGATCCTATTTGCAAATCAGGGGATGATGCTGACGTGTAATCACAATTAACTTCTTCCTCCGTACTAAAACGTATTTCTGGATAAATACCTGAACAACCGTTGTGGTTAAAAATAGCTATATTTAACAATAGAGTAACAAACTTGAGAAGTTAAGAGATGTCCGAATTTATTATAATCTTTCACGATAACAAAATATAGCTGATAAATAATATATGTAGCAATGGGTTTCTTCGGCAGCCGTAGCCACGGCTGCGGCGCAACCCATAGCAATAGTGCCGTAAGTACCAGTGTAACGTGAGATTGCTGTAGCCGCAGCCGCAGGCCGACGTTCCGAACACCTCCCCCACCCCCCACCCCCCCCCCCCCTCCCGCATTGTTCTAAAAAAAACTAGCTGAACCAAATCATAGGTTTTGCATCTAGCTAGGGTTTTCATCTCCGCTGAGCTGGTTAATGGCGAATCC
Source organism: Oryza sativa Japonica Group (assembly GCF_034140825.1). Classification (NCBI taxonomy): domain Eukaryota; kingdom Viridiplantae; phylum Streptophyta; class Magnoliopsida; order Poales; family Poaceae; genus Oryza; species Oryza sativa. The sequence continues at coordinate 39,003,113 of NC_089035.1, forward strand.
ATCGACCATGATCCAGTGAAGCCGTTGACCAAGTGCTGGTTTGGAGTGTGATCGGGAATCAATTTTCTAGACACATCTTGGATTTCTGTTGGAAGTCTTCATTCTCTGATCGTGTGACTCTCTTGCCGCACGGGTGGAGTTTATTTGTAGGATTTTGATAGCTTAATTGTAAACTGAATCCTCTATTTATTTAGGGCATGTTCACTTTGATGAAAAAAACCTTATCAAATTTTGGCAACTTGCCAAAATTTTAACAGGATTTCTTATGTAGTTACCAAAATTTGGCAGCAAACTAAATATAGCCACTTTATTGGTAACTTTATCAAAATTTGGTAAGATTGAAAATGGCATCAAAGTGTACATGCTCTTAAATTTGCTAGCTGTAGGTCCCTGCTTGGATTGACACGCGCCTACTTGGTTGGGCTGAGATAAAGCACAACTATTTTATCAATATATTTTACAGCTATATTTGGTTCTACTAGTTTATTTGAGAATTATAATTGCTGCTCAATTTTAGTCGAGATATACATTTGCTATATGTATTATCAGCTGCCTTTTGGTTACCGTGGAAGAGTAAGACAAATCCAAACACTGTAGCCATGTCCTCATCAGCTGGCAATCCCATTGTTGTGTAGCAGCTGATCTGATCGATCAGCTTTGCTGTGATTTGAATACTGAAAGCCACATTTTGCGCAAGATTAGTGGTGAACGTAATCTAGAAACGGCAAATCACATCGTTCAGGATTGTGTCTACGCTAGGCACAAGTACTAGTATGGGATAATGTGGTCTTGTCAGTGACCGGTTTTTTCAGAGTTATCCCCTGACCGGCTGCCTCAAGCACCTGAACAAGCAATTGCGCCAATGCTTCTTCTACTGGTCACCTGGCATATTTGTGGGAAGAGTACAATTATTATGGCTTGTTCATTTTGCTACCATTTTTAACGTAATCAAGTTTTGTTATTGCCAAATTTTAGTAAGGTTGTCAAAATTTTGGCAAGATTTCATACGTACCTATTAAAATTTAGCAACAAACTAAATGTAGCCACTTTTTTTATAACTTTATCAAAAAAAATATAAGGTTAAAAATGGTAGCAAAATGAATAAGTCCTTAATCTCCTTTTTTATAGCATCCTGTCACAGGTGCCGGTAATGGTCCGAGAGTTGATTTTTCAGGGGTAAGGACGTTAATGGTGTTTGACAGGTGCCAAGCACCTAATTAAGAGCAGGTAATCTATGCATTTGACCATGTCCCTAACAATGTTAGTATGCTGACTTTTCATATAAGAGTGTTGTTAGTGCACTCACACAGTCTATGTAATGTGAGTTAGTTATGGTAGCATTACTTTCTGATTTTCTTCACGGACAACTAATGTCGGACGCGCATACATGTACACCACCCTTTCCCTCTGTGGGTTCGTGCGTCCTATCACATATCTAAGAGACTGTATGGTCACCTGTTCTTTTCTTATTAAGATTCTGATTTTACCTCGAATTTTTATTTTTGTTAGCGCATTTTTTAACTACTAAATGATGTGTTTTGTGTGAAAACTTTCTATACAGAAGTTGCTTTAAAATATCAATTTATCCATTTGCAAAGTTTGTAATAATTAAAACTTAATTAATCATATGCTAATAGCTTTTCCGTTTTACATGCGTCAACTTAATCTTTATATTCATTAGTTTCAAACACCACAAGTAATTCAGATAGTGTTGGTTATGTGTATTGTACTGATAACAAAAAAGATATAAGCATCTATTAAACTAGAAAAAAAATACCCGTGCGTTGCAATGGGTAATAATGTTTTTTTAGATACATTAGCTATTAGAAGCCGAGCAATACATTGAAACATTGAGATTGCTATACACTATAATTGAAAAGGTTAAATGAAATTTTTTTTCCTTATTGTTGGGTTGAAAGCCCATTCATTCCTTCCTTTTCAGTCCTAGTCCGCTACCCTCCTCTGCTCGGCGTGCCTCTCTTCGGCCTGGCCCACAAGTGAAGCCGCAGGCCTAACTCAAACAGCCGACTGTCTTCAACCTAGCCCACAAGTGGAACTGCGCAAGCCTAGCTAGAACTTCGGAAGACAGTCCTGTACGTGTATGACACCGGATTCGATCCTAGCCATCAAATCTAACTAAATCTTTCTCAATCTCCTAAAATTGATTGAGATCTTTTGATCCACTTGATATCCACTTTCCGTTTTTCCCAAAATCGGAGCGAATCTGTTTAATCTCAGTCGTTGGTCATCATCGGCGACTGAGATTAAATCCAGCGAATTAAAACCAAATTGAAAGGGGAAATTACGAGGAAAATGATAATTGAGGGCTTTTGATTCACTTGATATCCACTTTCCCTTTTTTTCCCAAAATTGGAAATGATGAGGGAGGAGTAGAGAATCAATTGTTGCTATCAATTAGAGGAAGAAACGCACCGGAGGTATATCGACATGGTGGCGGCGCTAGGTTTGGCCCGGTAGCGGCGGGAGGTGCATTGCATTTGTGTGTAGCAGATCAGATGAGATAAAAAAAACAACAGAAAAAACAAACGGATAAAAAAACCGAAGCTGGATAAAAAAAAGAAAGACTAATCGGGAAAAAAATCAGCGAAAAAACCCGAACAGAACTGTTGACGTAAAACACGAGGCCTGGGAGATCTGCTTAACTCCAGTGTATGTCCAAAGCTCGCCTTCGAGTGTATTAGCGTGCCAGTTGATTAGATCCTGCAATCAACAAGAGATAGAAACAGAGAGATCGCAGTTAAATCTATAAATGATAGTCGATCGGCTAAGTGCCGATGACATATCATTTATCTTTGAGCCGATGTTATATGTGAATCGATCGGTGACTATAAATAGAAAATAAAGAACTAAACCTACTCGATCGGCTGTAGATATTACCAATATATAGTTCTTATATCGATATATATTTAAATCAAGTGATTGGGATAGATCGGTCGCCATGCCGAGACAGTATAAATCACTTGGATCGAAATATATATTAATAACATGACTATATATGTTTATAGCATAGCCGATCATATAGATCTAGCATGTATCAGCTAATACTCTGATACTACTCTATATCAGGATATTAAAATAAGTATAATATATCAAACAAAAGCTTAATATACTTAAAGGCAATAAGATCTTGACATAAAGGGCGGATTTAACATGTCACTGAAGCATATAGAGCGAATATGGTTAAATCAGATAAGATCGGCTGAAACTCCGATACAACCCTAATCGGCAACCAGAAGGCAGGCTAGAGATTGATATTCTAAGCACGACTTAATAGATCAAACTCAACTGATGCAGTATTAAGTATGAAAAGAAGAACAATATCTAGACAATCAAGCCGCTGGAAGTTTCATATAGTGATACATATCTTATATAATCTAAATCAACATCAAAATCTAACCTAATCGGCTGTCCTCTACTAACAGATGTTAGCCGATTGTAGGTTAGATAGCGATATTGCCAGAGATTATGTACAATATATGATAACTCGACGAATTACGTAAACAAGATTAGAGTATCATAAAGATGGAAGCACTAATCCCGAGAACACAAGCCGTCATAACAAATTTTACCTCTTGTTGAAGATCGAAACCGATGCAGCTCAACCCGAAAGTAAGAACTCGTCGAAATAAAACTAAAGCAAAAAGGTGGCGATGCGTCGAAATTGTATTGAACGTGTGTTCTTTTAATTACATAGGGCTCGGGGTCTATTTATACCCGAGAATTACAAGATATGTCCATACCGGACACGACTATTATCTCTAACAAACTCTAAGATACCATAAGTCTTTGCGGCAGACTTTTGCCCTAAGCATATCTCTAAGGAAATTACATAAAACATCCTAATTAATAGATACAATTGCTTTTTCAGGACTCTATCCACATGCGGCAATCATCTTGAAGCATATCAACTCAAACCCAATGTTGGATACAAGTCATATTGCCAGAATCGGCTGTATCACCTAACCCAGTCTGATTTAGATTTAGCCGATTCTAGTCGTAGCCTATCTGGACTCCAGCCGATTCTTACTCTGTTCCCGCAACAATCCTTATCTCCGGTTCTGCTTCGATCCCATCTTCACCTCCGATGCTGATATTACCAAATTTAGTCGTTAACAGGAACGGGAAAAATCCAGCGATAAAAACCGAAAGACTAGTCGGACAAAAAAAATGAGGGTTGCTACAAAACGGGATCCCGTTGCAACGGGATAGACATATTAACTATTCTCTTGCACGAGTATCACAGGTATCAGGTCCTAGGTATCATAGGTATTGGGTAACAGGTATCACAGGTATCGGGTACCATGCGGCTGGTATCATAACAGCTATAAGGTATCAAGTACTGTCTCATAGAAGGATATCCCGTTCTAACGGGATACCGTTGTCTAGGTTTTCTGAAAAAAAATCAGCGAAAAAAAAACTGAACGGACCAAAAAATTTACGGAAGCTTTATGAATTTTTATATTAGGTAGGTATATATTTAGGACTTGAAACCCAGTAAGCAAATTCTACCGCAAAAACAATTGACTTTTCGTCGAGACAGCTAAAACAGGAAACACCTCTCAATTGTTTGGGAGGAATGCTACACAGGATTTATGGAGATGTGAATGATAGAAAAGGATGAGATGATCTGTAGATCAATATACTTTATGGATTGTACGTAAAATCAAATCATTGATTGATTATATGAACACATTAAGTAGATGGCATTTATACCGAACGAGTTATTTGAACATTGTTAACATATGACTTCGAGAGTTTAGGTATCAATCGTCTAAAGCATTGTACATGCTCTAAATGATTGAAAGAAGGAAAGGGCGAAAGGTAGCTAGCTAGCTAAGGATGATGACAAGAGGACATGAGATTTTGGGTAGATAGTGATCCGATCTGAAGCAAGAAAAAGAAGCCTTTGCCTGGTAAGGAAACCAAATTTGACACCACATATCACACATCTTGTGGCTTCCCTCGAGGCACCAACCATGGAGAAAGGCTGGCCGGAGGTAAAGTTAAAGCAAGATAATATGTCTGTTCAATTCCAGCCTCATTTTGGTCCTCAGCAGGTAGATAGTGGAAAAGAATATTCCTCAGCCCCTCTCTTCGACCTCTCCAATGTGTACACATTCGTATTGTTCTCAACCAGCCAATAGTGCTGATATATACTACACTAGTAATAAGTACTTCTTTGTTTCTAAGTATAAAAGCTCTCGGATTTAAATGTTGTACACAATAATATAAGTATTCTTGGACATTAATTTTAGTGCGGGAAATCCAAGCATTTTACACGAAAATCTAAGCATTTTCATTTTTCAGCCAATCGGACGTTGGGTAATCCAACCATTCAAATTTTAAAATTTAACTAATTATATGGTAACTGAAAGATAATATTTTTTGTCTTGTCCGTAATATTTACCAAAACCACCTAGAAATGCTTATATTTAGAAACTAAGAGAATATGTGTTGTTTGCCTCCTAGGCCTTATTTAGTTTCTAATTTTTTTCTTCAAACTTCTAACTTTCCCATCACATCGAAACTTTCCTACACACATAAACTTTCAACTTTTTTCTTTAAACTTTTAATTTTAGTCAAACTTCCAATTTTAACGTGGAACTAAACACAGCCCTAGTTAAACAAGATGAGGAGTCTGCTGTCTCTCATTGATGAGTCACATGCTAGTCAGAGGGCTCCTTTAGAACAATTGGAACGAAGGGTTAAGGATTTTTAGATCAGGAATTTAGTTCTATGAAAAATTTTCCTACTTGGTCCTTTGATCAGAGGATTAGCTAGCCAAAAATACTAGTATGAAATTCCTTCGGATCGGCTCGAAACATACTCCTTTGGAGTAGGAATTTTGGAGGAAATTTTCCATGAGATCCAACCTCCTATATACAGATATCATTTGTGTCTATCTTTTCCTATTCCTTTTTTTTTCTACGCTCCATCTAAACAATCATTGTTGTAGTTTTTTTAATACCTTTTTAATCCAAAAACTTGATGTGTTAGGACGCACTAATACTATTTTTTTCCTATTTCTATTTATGTGTTTTAAGAATCCTATGTACCAAAAGAGCCCAAAATATAATGTCCGCCTACCAAGCTTGCATGCACGTAGTGCTGATAAATGAAAAATACTTAATCTTATAAGAGCAAGAACCGGTCTCGACCCAGCTTATTAGAGCACGAGTGCACGACACTAGACATATTACTGTAACTGCTATCATATCGATCATCGTATCTTAGGATAAATTTTGCTCTCCAACGTATCAAAGATGTTTAACCAGGTGCTATTGATCCAATATACTACTCCCTCTGTTTCGAAATGTTTGACGCTGTTGACTTTTTTAAACATGTTTGATTGTTCGTCTTATTCAAAAAATTTAAGTAATTATTAATTCTTTTCCTATCATTTGATTCATTGTTAAATATATTTTTATGTAGGTATATAATTTTACATATTTTACAAAAGTTTTTGAATAAGACGAACGGTCAAACATGTGCTAAAAAGTCAACGGTGTCAAACATTTCGAAACGGAGGGAGTACTTAGCTTGAATTCGCACAAAAATGAAAAAAAAACTTACATATATATAAGTAAAATATAGTATATTATTAGCTAGCTAGTGACCACACTAATAGTATTCTTTAGTTAGGTATAGAGGTCGGAAAGCATGGGCTGCCACGCACGTTTGTACATGACAATGGAGAGTGATCGTTATAGCATCTAGGGGTTCATGTTCATAATTAGTTTCTTCCGATACCATCATTTTCATACAAGATTAGGGTATCCCAGAAGCTAATTGCTACTATATATGCTTGTACAAAACCCTAGGCTTTTTAGAAAGAAACAAAACAAGGAACGGCCAAATTACTTACTGTTCACTGTTTGAAATGAGACGATTCTCCGATTTGTGCTGCGGTGAGAGATGGATTATATCAAAACAAAAAACTTAGCCCAGCACGGCTTTCATTTGTGGGAGCTGACATTTGATCATCGACGATGGCCAATTAATCATGTTTCACGAGAACAACGGTGTTCTTGTTGGACGCATGCATGTTGCCATTCATGAGAGAAATCCACTAGCTATAGTTCAAAGTTGATATGCTTGCCACGTCACTTAACTGTTTGCGTTGTGGTAATCGTGATTTTGGAAATCGTATACAGTGCGCTAAAAGGATATTATAAATGGGTGAAACGTGTTAGCATTAGCGTTAGTGCCCCTTAGGTCTAGATCAGAGCACACAGAGAAAAAAATATAGACACCTTGGAAATTTGTCACAAAGAGACAAGGTGACTCAACAGGCCCTCCAAACTGAAAATTTAATTACTTGCTCAAGATTTAAATATAACTACCCATCCAGTTTTTAATATATAAAGTTGTTAACTTTTAAACATATATATGTTTCACTGTTCTTATAATGTATTTTATCATTAAACATACTTTAAAACATATGGCTTATGTTTTTGAATATTTATATTAAAAATTTTAAATAAGATTAATGATCAAACGTATATTTACTAGTTAACGACATCATGTATTAAAAATCGGAGGAGGTATAGAAGTATGTTCTCCTTTCTTGTAAACATAGGTTGATCTGTATATTTGTTTTTGTCTTATTTTGTTTTTTCATTGATCTCACCATTAAACAGGTGGCCTCCAAAAATGCATGCAGCCATGTATCTTCCCAGTCCATGAAATTAATCTTGAATTATTATAAATTAAAAACATATTAGGATTTGATATATGAAAGGTATAATGGTAGCAGATCTATCATAGAAAACCTATAACACGTAGATGACCGAGTAGAGAAAAAAGATATACCCAACATAATCAAGTACCTTGTTAATTAGTAAGAAGTAAGAAAACCATATAAATACAAGCATTTGGGTGAAGCTAGAATGGGAACTATATTACCATGTATCCCATACATATCTATTACGCACTTAATACCTGAATTATTCGTGTAACGAAGAACATGCTTTGGTAAAAAATAAAATATTTGGACCGTATACCATGCGGTTATCGCAGTTATCACGTGCGGTAATATTCTCAGTTTTTCAAACCGCGGTATAACTTGCAATAACCGCGTGGTTTTCGCGGTAACCACCAAACCGTGGGGCTGTGGTAACCCCACCTAAAACGATTTGGTAAACCCTAGTCAGAGCTAGCTTGATCGTGGCTCCGCCCTCTGCATCTCCTCATGGTCACAAGATCAATTTAGAACCTCTTATAAGCTGTTGAACCATCAGTACTACAGTCCCAAGATTAACATATTTTTTAAAATATCAAAATTGCTCATGATGAATTGATTACCGTTCATGTGCCTGTATGGTGCATGGGTGGTATAGTGCACCGTGACCTGTACTGTGCTAGATGTTCCTTCCAACCTTAGTACTTCACGAAAAGGAGAGGAACCATTTCCCTGTCACCTTCCTGCAACATGGTCAGGCATAAACCAAACACGATCGAAGCGAATCGGCGATACCACACAATAGCCGCGCGTCGCAAACAACAATTCCGCGGCTAGCTACTTCCGACCTCCGAAACTACTGCGAGCCCAAGTGGGTACGGTTTTAGTGCAAATAGGGTAAGTCTTGTTTACATCATATCGGTTTCATTTTGGTACACGAATGGAGAAGAAATGAAAGAGATCGAAAAAAGGAAGAGCTCGCTGTGTATCTGTCTCGTAACAGCCCCGGTGTTACACGTGCTCTAAGAGAGATTAATTAAATCGATAAGCTACCAGAGGTTTAGTTTTCCACGTGTTAATTAGATTGGAAAGCGAGAGAAATTAAAAATAGCGAGTAAAAATAGAGATAACCTTATTGCTATTTTGTTTTTTTTCCAGCAACAAACTTATCTTTCAGGCTAGTTTAGGCGATCGCTTAGATTCCGCATCGTCCTTTTCACTATTTTTTTTCTGTCAGTGACAATGTGAAAATTTATTGGACAGACGACTAGCTTGTGGTACTAGCTAGGAAATTCCCTATCCTCGATATGAACAACTTACTCAACTCAGTAGAGTAGCAAATGCCCAAGAAAGCCCGAGTCAATCTATTTGGAAATCCAATCTATTTTCTCGTATTCGTGTGGGAAATCAAGCTATACTAGTTGAAATTCACCGGAAGAAATGCACGCACTTCAATATACCAAAATTGCAAAGGAGAATCATTCGATTAACAGTGGAATTCAACCAAGAAATGAAAAGGTATATATAGGAAATGCACTCCAACCACCAACCAATAAGTGATTCCGGGCAATCAATTCTATCCGCGAGTTGTGGGTCTGTTCAGATTCATTATATTAGAACGCGTCACGTAATGGATGGAGTATTATACAACACCATTGGTTTTGCCACTAGTGTTAACTCTAATACATGGGGGTTAGTTTTACCTTTAAACTTGGTCTAAAAGGATGGACATATGGCAATGCAATTGCATGGGGGTCATTGATTCGACCATCATGTCTGTCCAGTGGCAACCCCCTCCCTCATCCCCTGTGGTGGGCCCCCCACGGCGCTCGTCTTCTCCCCTGTTACAAATACCCCACCCTCCTGCCCAGACAGCTCGCCCTGCACACACACACACACTCACACTCACACACGCTCTCAACTCACTCCCGCTCAACACAGCGCTCACTTCTCATCTCCAATCTCATGGTGGCCGAGCACCCCACGCCACCACAGCCGCACCAACCACCGCCCATGGACTCCACCGCCGGCTCTGGCATTGCCGCCCCGGCGGCGGCGGCGGTGTGCGACCTGAGGATGGAGCCCAAGATCCCGGAGCCATTCGTGTGGCCGAACGGCGACGCGAGGCCGGCGTCGGCGGCGGAGCTGGACATGCCCGTGGTCGACGTGGGCGTGCTCCGCGACGGCGACGCCGAGGGGCTGCGCCGCGCCGCGGCGCAGGTGGCCGCCGCGTGCGCCACGCACGGGTTCTTCCAGGTGTCCGAGCACGGCGTCGACGCCGCTCTGGCGCGCGCCGCGCTCGACGGCGCCAGCGACTTCTTCCGCCTCCCGCTCGCCGAGAAGCGCCGCGCGCGCCGCGTCCCGGGCACCGTGTCCGGCTACACCAGCGCCCACGCCGACCGCTTCGCCTCCAAGCTCCCATGGAAGGAGACCCTCTCCTTCGGCTTCCACGACCGCGCCGCCGCCCCCGTCGTCGCCGACTACTTCTCCAGCACCCTCGGCCCCGACTTCGCGCCAATGGGGTAATTAAAACGATGGTGGACGACATTGCATTTCAAATTCAAAACAAATTCAAAACACACCGACCGAGATTATGCTGAATTCAAACGCGTTTGTGCGCGCAGGAGGGTGTACCAGAAGTACTGCGAGGAGATGAAGGAGCTGTCGCTGACGATCATGGAACTCCTGGAGCTGAGCCTGGGCGTGGAGCGAGGCTACTACAGGGAGTTCTTCGCGGACAGCAGCTCAATCATGCGGTGCAACTACTACCCGCCATGCCCGGAGCCGGAGCGGACGCTCGGCACGGGCCCGCACTGCGACCCCACCGCCCTCACCATCCTCCTCCAGGACGACGTCGGCGGCCTCGAGGTCCTCGTCGACGGCGAATGGCGCCCCGTCAGCCCCGTCCCCGGCGCCATGGTCATCAACATCGGCGACACCTTCATGGTAAACCATCTCCTATTCTCCTCTCCTCTGTTCTCCTCTGCTTCGAAGCAACAGAACAAGTAATTCAAGCTTTTTTTTCTCTCTCGCGCGAAATTGACGAGAAAAATAAGATCGTGGTAGGGGCGGGGCTTTCAGCTGAAAGCGGGAAGAAACCGACCTGACGTGATTTCTCTGTTCCAATCACAAACAATGGAATGCCCCACTCCTCCATGTGTTATGATTTATCTCACATCTTATAGTTAATAGGAGTAAGTAACAAGCTACTTTTTTCATATTATAGTTCGTTTGATTTTTTTTTTTTAAAGTTTTTTTAGTTTTATCCAAATTTATTGAAAAACTTAGCAACGTTTATAATACCAAATTAGTCTCATTTAGTTTAATATTGTATATATTTTGATAATATATTTATGTTATATTAAAAATATTACTATATTTTTCTATAAACATTATTAAAAGCCATTTATAATATAAAATGGAAGGAGTAATTAATATGGATCTCCCCCGACATGAGAATATTTTCCGATGGTGTGACGACGCCATGTAAGCTTCGGTGGGCCTGGACGGCCAGAGGTGCCAACAGCCACGTCCAACAACCCCTGGGTCCCCCCCTAACACTCCAAACAGTAGTGAGTAGTGTCTCGTCGCGTTTTAGTATTTGATGACAAACAAAGTGTGAGTTGAGTTAGCCACCACCAACTTGCACACGAGCACATACATTTGTGTCCATTCTCGCCAGTCACTTCCATCTCTAGTCCTAACTCCTATCTAGCGATGTAAGCGGATAATTTCATCATCCGTATATAAACCTGTTTGTTATAGTTAATTTCCTATATAATACTATAACAGTATACATTTTAAAAGAAAACAAAATTAGGATAAACAGGCCCTGCTCCTATCCATCCATGGCACTTGGAAGGACCAGACTCGGTCATGCCATGCCAAGCCAAGATATGGGTTATGGAAGAGTAGAGAAGAGGAGAGATGAGAGATAAGCATGCGTTCTCCTCCTCGTTGGATGTGTATTTTGGAGGGATTTGTGTAGTAGTAGCAGCGGCGCCGCGGGGACGGATGCGGATGGTGGCGCTTTCGGTGGCGTTTTCCCGGGGGGGTTTTGGTTTGGCGCTTGGGGGGGATGGCATGGCGCGGCGTGCGGCTGCACGCCACACACACGCGCGCGCACGCACGTACGTCGTCGTCGCCGCGGGCGGACGGTAGCTTAGGGTGGTGTGTTCCGCGCGCGGGCGCGGATTGTTCCATGCCGATCGATTTGGCGCCACCCTCGCCGCGGCTCTTGTCGCGTCGTGCGCCTCTCTCGCGCGGTTTGTCCTTGTCGCGTTGCTCAGCCGGCGACGGGGGCACGGACATTGGCGATGTAGCCCTGCACGTGTCGGCCTCTCCGTTGATGAATGATGATGTATGTATGTATTTTTTTTTGTCTGAAGGAATTTGTGGGGAATTGTTGTGTGTGCAGGCGCTGTCGAACGGGAGGTATAAGAGCTGCCTGCACAGGGCGGTGGTGAACCAGCGGCGGGAGCGGCGGTCGCTGGCGTTCTTCCTGTGCCCGCGGGAGGACAGGGTGGTGCGGCCGCCGCCGAGCGCCGCCACGCCGCAGCACTACCCGGACTTCACCTGGGCCGACCTCATGCGCTTCACGCAGCGCCACTACCGCGCCGACACCCGCACGCTCGACGCCTTCACGCGCTGGCTCGCGCCGCCGGCCGCCGACGCCGCCGCGACGGCGCAGGTCGAGGCGGCCAGCTGATCGCCGAACGGAACGAAACGGAACGAACAGAAGCCGATTTTTGGCGGGGCCCACGCCCACGTGAGGCCCCACGTGGACAGTGGGCCCGGGCGGAGGTGGCACCCACGTGGACCGCGGGCCCCGCGCCGCCTTCCAATTTTGGACCCTACCGCTGTACATATTCATATATTGCAAGAAGAAGCAAAACGTACGTGTGGGTTGGGTTGGGCTTCTCTCTATTACTAAAAAAAATATAATGGAACGACGGATGAATGGATGCTTATTTATTTATCTAAATTGAATTCGAATTCGGCTCATGGATTTCGCGAATGTGGATGGTGGATGCCCGCCTCGATGAATCCGCTTTGTCCGATAGAGAAATTTGAATTTAAATCCGGGACCTGGATTTTGCAATGTGGACGGGTGTGCTTTGCGAAATCTGCTTTGTTCGATAGCGCTGCACAAAACATGCGGTGGGCCCTGCATGAGAATCCGCTTCTTCTTTGTTGCCTTGGTAGGCGAAATCGTATATGGTCCCAACGATTTTCTTTGTTTGGTTTCAACATAAATGGGAGTTTTTATGAATTTAGGCTTATCTACATCAGAGCTACTCCTAACTTGTGATATGATGAACCAATCGTGTTCTTCTCATACTTGTTTAAGTTGGCCAATATAGGATTAATGCAGAGTATCCAAGGGTTTTAAGATGGATCTAGTTAAGATTTGGAGAACATAATCTACAATCATCAGCAACACTAATTATAACTAAATCAACTTGCCTTTTGAGTTCTCCGCAAATATCAGAACGCTTTTTTCTTTTTTTTTCTTTTTTTTTTTTGAGGAGGTGGGGAGCACAAAATCGGAGTGAAATTCGGGATTCCCATTCAACCACTTCCAACCATGCCAAATCCCGGATGGTTTTTGTTTCTTGGCACTAAGTGATGGGTCACGTTTTCACAGTAGTTGATAACTTGCAACTTGCAATCACTCTATCTTCAGCTGCTCCACTGGATTCAACGTCCGTAGGAGCAGTAACTTGTCACAATGCTGAGCAGAAAATAACCGCTAGGAATATCAAATTGCACAAAATTATAATGTCACTGTTGAGTGATGAGCAGTAACTCATGAAAGAATCCAAAGTTCCCATGAGTTCCAGAATGTTTGACTGATATGACAGACAAACTTTTGTAAGGTTCTCCTAAATAACACAAAGAAATTTCTCGTACACTACATGGCTGTATGGATTGAACATAATTTGCCTGTGACACTTGTCACACTTGTGACACTTCCAGGTTCCAATACAACCTTACAGCAATGGAGCAAGAGCACAGCAAGAAGAGAATATAGAGTGCATTTGTTTGGCAAGAAAGAAAAAAAATGATTCTACAATTACATCAAGGCTTATGCCTTTTCAGAATCAACAAGAATAGTATGCATATCTAGAGCCAAAATTCAGTCTAATGTACCACTAACCAGTAACAGTTCTCTTGAACATCTGTATATTTCACATGCTTGCCTCGATCTCCTTGGGCCGCCACATGGACTTTTGGACACATAGAAGACCCTCGTTACCCTTGGTGTAGGTCATGCGAACCTCCCACTGAAGCGACTTTACCATGCCTTGCAGTTCGTTTATTGTCTCTGCATTATCCCTCACAATCAGCTTTCCTTCTGGCCTCAATATTCTGTCGACCTCCGCAAACACCGGCAACAATTTGCATCTGGAAACAAACAATATAATAGCTTAAGCATTAATAAGATTCAATTATGCACAAACATGCTCTTAAAACTACATGAAAAGGCTAACCCAGCATGACATAAGTCCTTCATTCGTTATATTTTGGTTAAGCAACTAACTAGCATGAAACAACTGTGAGCATGGAGAGAATAAAAAAAACTGACCTCTTTTTTAGCTTTGAGAAGAGATGGTCTGCATGCAGAAGGTCGTATGTTCTCGGGTAAGTGCTGAAAGATTCACACCAGTCATGGTACATACCAAACAAGCCACGCTCATAAATAATGGGCAGCGTGTCTGCTGAATCCGTTGGCACAATATTCATAACCCAGACTTTTTGGTCCCTCAAAGCTGCAGCGAAACTGCAATGCAACAATGTAAAACAATAGGTAAGTGAGGAAATAAAATGAGGTACTAGAACAGAGTCTTGCTATCGTTGGCCTTTAACAACACATGCTGGAATGGGAGGTTTTTGAAAATTAACCGCACTGTCAATTACGGGGGTGGGGGGGCTAAGAATCGAAATAAATAAGGTTGTAAAATATATTCTTTTTTCCTATGACACTAGCACATTTTGTGGATTTCACTCAGTGAACTCTTCTTTTCACAAAGTTGTAGACCAAGCCTTGGGAAGGGCATTAACATATATGCTAGGTTTATCAATAAATTGTAACGAATATCGATTCTACTCAAACTATTTGTTCCAATGGGATTGAGAAAGCAAGCCATTTACTTACCCTCCATATACAGCTCTCATGTCCATGACGTTTCTTACTTTAGACCAGTCGATTCCCATGCCATTCACATAAGATTTACTTACGACTCGTTTCCAATGAGCATAATCAGCCTCAAAATCTTCGTTTCCTGGTTTTCCATAGATTCCAACATGAGAGTCATCTATCCAGTAGGGGGTCTTCTCAAGCCTTTGTGGCCATGTCTCTGGCCATTTTGACCCTCGGACTGATTGGCCAGCAGGCAATTTGTGCATACATGCTTGCAAAGGTACATTCCTGCATTTCAAAAGTTTGTTTAAAATAAAGCATAGAAACACTTCAGATATGAATATACGGTCCACTGAAAGAACATTAACTATTCATACCATGCAGCATCAGCATCATCAGTTTCCTTGCATAACGGTGGGCTGTTTTCTGGTCTTTTCTCATAGCAACTGTTGTCCATTGGCTTCTGATATATGGCCATACCAACTTGATTTAACTTATCCTTAGTCTTGTTAACCATTTTCCAGCACATGGCCTTTGTTAGAGAAGACATGGCTGAAAACAGTGAACAATTATGTCAGGCCTGGTGTGTCTACATGAAAATCAGCTCATAGCGTGTATTTCAAGAAAAAAAGGACAAGCTATGCCTCTAATGCTTACAAAGAGTTTCTATTTCTGAATAGTTTTCTTCTTTTTTTTTTGTGGGTGGGTGGGTGGGTGGGGCCGTGGGGGGGGGAGGGGGAGCAAAAACTTTACAACTCATGAACTTTAGTTAAAATGTATAGACTGGGCCTTTTTCATTTGTGGAGCAACCTAGGGCATAATCATTCATCTTGGATATTGAATCTGGTCTCAAAGGCAGTATGATCATTGTTTTTCATTTGCTGCACAAGATGCGACTAGATGCTATACTGATGGATTTGCATTTACCACAAAATAGGAGGGGGGGGGGGCTTTTTTAAACACGTGAACACATTGCAACTTCATTCAATTTGAGCAAGATTAAATAAGAACAGTACAATACCATTCCAAATCTCGACATCTTCAGGGAGCTTCTGGTAAACAGGAGTGGCAGACCAGACGAAGTAACCACCAGGGCGTAATAGGCGGTTCAGTTCCAGCAATAGCATGCCACCTGACAGAAAATGTAACCATCACGATTTATATCAGTTTTTTTAAGGGAAATATAAAATAAAATAATGCCACCAACAAGACAGACCTTCAATGTGCCAAGGGACCCTGCAGCGAGCGCAATGAATGACATCAAAGACCCTGCTGGGGTATGGGAGCCTTTTGGTGCCCATGACAGCTGATATTGCTGGAATACCTCTCTCAAGTGCAAACTGTACTTGAGCTTCATGCTCGTCTTTTGGGGCAAATGACATCGTGAGTACATCTCTCTCAAACATGTACCCTCCAAAGCTAGCAACTCCACAGCCAACATCTAGAATGACACGGCTTCGTTTGCCCCATGCAATATCAGGTAATGCCTGCAGAAAGCAGTATGAGCCTAGTGTGGAAATGAATGAGAACGTGTGTATAGTGTAAATATCTGCTTCTGTTCTTCACAAACACAGCATGGAAATTTCATCATGATGGTACAATACTACTCACTCTGGACAAAAATAACTAAACATCAACATTTTTTCCACAATCTTCGAGATGCAACTTCGACCACAATTCTATTTTAGAAAACTTAATAAAATCTAATAAGTTTATGAGATTATTGGAACTGCATTTCAAGACAAATCTATACATACGATTTTTATGTTTTCGGATTAGGTATTTTAAACAAATTTAGTCAAAGTTTCGAAAGCTTGAGTGCTTGAGTCCAAAAGCCCAAGTAGTTATGTCCAGAGAGAGTGCATTTTTTATTTATGTACCAATGCAAGGAAAACGCTTACAAAAGAACAAAACTAGTAGCTGTGTGATATTCCCTAAGTCCAATCCAACTTTATAGAATGTTATTAAGGGAGTCAGATGTTAACAAGTACAATACATTTAGATTTTCCTACAGCTTGTGCAAAACCAATGAGTGATGCATGAAAGTATGAATGTAATAAGGGCTACTCGGATAATGATCATAAACCTGCTGAATAGTATCAATGTAGTGAAGTGCACCATTCTTGAACTGAGTGCCACCCCCGGGAAATAGGAGATGATCCCCAGAAACTTTAACCCAGTTTTGGTGCCCCTTGTACTCAGCAAGCTTAGTGTGGGGGACATTGCTGTACCACACCTACAAGGAAACGTGTCAATTTAGTACCTGAGAAGAAAAATAAGCCTTGACATATTCAAAAGTATTCAACATTGCAAAAACATCATAAAAATACAAAATTACCTTGTCCCTGCTCGTGGGCCACTCAACTGGGCGTTTATATCCTTCAGGAAGTGGAACAACACAGGTAGGAGGCTCCACAGGGCAATGCCTCTCACGGTGCTCATAATGTTTGGTGGTTCGAAGCTTCTTGATAGCCTTCTCATTGTCGAGGCAAGGTATGTAATCTGTTCCAGCATTGTTATTGCATAACTTCCAGTTATATGTGGTTTCATCATCTGAAGAATTTGATGCTGCTTGAGATTCCTTCTCATTCTTTGACTCTGCATCCTGTGTTTTAAATGACCCGTTCTCGGTGTTTGACTCCTTTAGAAGCTCTGATTGAGCCCCATCAGGGAATACCTCATTGGACTTTGCACCCTGACCCTTCTCCCCACTTTCATCCACTGTCTCCTCAATTTGTGGCTGGTCAGTCGTGTCCTTTGAGCCACTGCCTTCAGCCTTCTCTTCTTGATCATCTTTCCTCTCACCATCAGATTGCTCATCATCTTTCTTCTCCTCACTCTTCTCCTCGTCGTCGCCATTCTTTGAACCATCCGACTGCCCAGATCCTGATTCAGAATCCCCATCCTCCTTGGCGCTCGACTGTTCTGTTTTCCCATTTGCATCATCAAATGTATCCTTACTCTCCTCCTTTTCTTTCGGTGGCGCCTTCTCTTCACTGCTCTCCACTGGCTTCTCCACTGTGTTCTCACTGAACTTCTCTTCTTCAGAAGGGACCGTGTTATTCGGCTCCTCCGGAACCGCATTATCGTTGTTGTCCGTGTCCCCAAACCTGTCCACACCTTCAGCACTGTTGCCGGATGCCGCCGCTGCCTCCTCGGACGCGCCGTAGTTAACTCTCGCCGGCTGCTCCTTCACCGCCGCCTTCTTATTCGAGGTTATCTCCAGCGGGAAGATGGTGGATGACGTCATCATCCAGGCGCCGACCAGGCAGAGCGCCACGAACACGACGACGGTGGTCGTCGTGCAGAGCGACGACGACGGCGACGACCGCCTGCCGTCCATCTTCGAGCCTCGGCCAAATGCCATCAATCACACTCTCGCATGTACTGCAGAACAAAACCCCTATGCCGACCCGATCAAGAACTCTCACACCTAGAGCACAGCAAACCACAACATATCATCAGAAACTCGAAGTGTATAAAAGATTAAACCCGATCAGTAGATCCAAACAAGGAAACACTGGATCTGCCCATCAGTGACACCAATTGAACAATGCCCCAAAAAAAAGGAAAAAATTATATGCATTCCATTGCACGCAAAAATCGATTATTTCCATCTTCCCTAGCAAGCAAATCTCCCCTTGTCTGAACAAACATGGAAACAACCAACCCACACCAATCAAGCGCGTGCATTAAAACACCCCCGACCACACGCGGAAACCCCGCACGCTAGCTCGAATCAAAACCCGGATCTGTGTCCCCCGAGCTGAACGCAAACTAAACTAAATTAACCATCGTCCCCATGAAAACGAATCACTATAAACCATCAACCAAACGAACGAACGAGCCAAACAAAACTGAGCTATAGATCCACACCAAACTAGCACCGACACAGAAGAAGAGCAAGCGCGACGGCAATGGAGGAGGGGATCTTACCTCGCCTGGGATTGCCGGGCTCCGGGTGGATCTCGCGGAGCTGCGAGGAGGAGGAGGCGTCGCTCTGGGCTTGGGGGAAGCTGGCTGCCTCGCCGCGTTATAAAGGCGGCATACAGCTAGCGCGGGGAGGGGAGGGGAGCACCGAGAGTAGCAGTGTTGGGGGCTAGTGGAGTGAGTGGAGTGTGCCGTGTTTGTGCGTGTGAGCGAGCCGGTCGGAGAAGAGGAATTAATCAGACAACCGTACGTTCGGATTAAACTAATTACAAACTGATCAGCGGCCAAATCTTAGACCAAAAATGGTTGGATCCAGGGTCTCTGCGAATCCGTCCTCCAAATATCGCATTATTGCTGTAAATGATTAAGATGATTTTACATTGATTTTTTGGCACGTTTTTCAAACGGCTAAACATTGCTGTCTAGATATATTATACTAGAAAATATCATATCTAGTTTTAGATTCATATATTTTTTAGACGAATATAATACTTATCAAATAAATTTATTTTTAAATTTATAGTATTAAGAGATAATTAATCAGCTTTCTCGTTTTATAACTTCATCCTCAACTTCGTACTCCGTATATGTCAAACACCACCTCGTATATGGCAGCAATGTGGTGTGGAATATGGATTTGCCGAAGGGCCAAAACGGAAAGATCTCCACCCAGCGCGGATAAACAAATAGTAGTACGACGCGGGCCCACCTGCAGCGTCCCTGGCCCACGGCCCATCGCGCATTCAATCCCACCCCCACGCGGCCCGCCCACTGCACCGACAGGTAGGCCCACCGGAAACCAGGCCCGCCCACGTCCTTCCCGCCGCGGTGTCGGTGCCGCGCCACGGTGGCGCGACGTCGGCGTCGGCCGCCGCGGGGGGGAGAGTCCGGCGAGGTTGGGGGCAAGCCCACTGGATCGTGCGGGCTCACGGGTCACTAATGCGGCGCGGCCTACCTACCAACTAACCCACTACTCATCATCACATTGCCCATTAGCTCGTGATAATCTCATTGTTTCCTTGTTCATGTGTGTTCTACTGCCGCGCAAATGACCAAATTGTTGTGTTGAGAGTTGAGACTTGCCAAACTGCTCCTAACTCCGACCACTACTAACGAACATGGAGATTGTTATAATTTAACTCCATTCGCTGACTAATGCATTACTTATTAGTACTACTTCCTCTATCCTCTAATATAAGGGATTTTGGTATTTTACTTGCACTGTTTGATCATTCGTCTTATTAAAAAAATAGAATTATTATTTATTTTATTTCTAACTTATTTTATTATCCAAAGTACTTTAGGCACAACTTTTCGCTTTTTATATTTGTACAAAGTATTTTTTTAATAATACGAGTGGTTAAACAGTGTAAGTGTCAAATGTTCTCTTATATTAGAGTAGGGGGGAGTACATAATTAGTCATCATCGCTTGTTAGGCTGAGGCCTCCGTTGACCTCTAGCAGTGGTGGTAGCTGTACTGTATAGAGATTGGGGTTAATCAACAGAGCTAGCTTAAGTAGGGATATCTAGTGTCACACTCTACTCACTGTCTTTTGATGGATCTCTCATTCTCATGCAGAGCCAAAGCTAAACCAAAAGACACTTTTACGAGCAGGATTAGATCGCAAGCGCACGAGG
Source organism: Oryza sativa Japonica Group (assembly GCF_034140825.1). Lineage (NCBI taxonomy): Eukaryota > Viridiplantae > Streptophyta > Magnoliopsida > Poales > Poaceae > Oryza > Oryza sativa. The sequence continues at coordinate 39,023,528 of NC_089035.1, forward strand.
GCCCAACTGATTCGTCGAATGAGCATCAGGCGAGGTGTCAACATAAATCCACATCACCATGTTCCCTCCATTCGCTATGGTCGGTGTCATTGTTCCAGGCTCTCGGCCTATTCCAAAGTTTAGATTAAAAGTTTGGATCCAAACTTCAGTCCTTTTTCATCACATCAACCTGTCATATACATACAACTTTTCAGTCACATCATCTCTAATTTCAACCAAAATACAAACTTTACACTGAACTAAAAACAACCTAAATATCTAATGTGACCTTTAATTGCTCTCGCTGTAGCTTGCTTAACCAAACGATCACGTGAACACAGCATATTGTACTACTTACATGTGGTGTTGTCTAACACCATCTGCAAGAATCATACAACGTAACTTAATTACCACGAGTTAGCCACAAATTTAGCAAGTTAATTAGCAAGGTAAACGGCAAAGCACAGTAAAAGGAATCATCGCTTTGAGTCGGTAAAACACTCCATGTCAGTAAAAGAATCTAGTTTATCAAGGTAGAACTAGTACTCCTTAATTACTAGGTAACTACTGTAACCCTACTGCAAAATGAAGGAACGGCTAGTAAAAGAAAAAATGGGGTGAGATTTCCATTGCTTGGAACATACTCGATCAACTACGATTATAGTCCCTCCGTCAAAAAAAAAAAGACAAACCTTGAGTTTCCGTGTTCAATTTTGACTGTTTGTCTTATATGAAATTTTTTTATAATTCGTATTTTCATTGTTGTTAGAAGATAAAACATGATTAATATTTTATGCGTGACTTATCTTTTTAATTTTTTTTATATTTTTTTTAAATAAGACGGATGGTCAAACGTTGAGCATGGAAAACAGGGTTTATCTTTTTTTTTCTTTTTTTTTTTTGACGGAGGGAGGACTTACTCAATTGCGAAGTTGGCACTCCACAACCGAGCGGCTTGCTGAATTGTTTTTTCTTCACATGTCACCACGCCAATTCTGCCAAAATCACATACGCACACGCGCTTTTTGACTTGTCGTTGGGCGTTTCTTCCGCTAGCTAGCGCCGTGCCATGGTGCGCGACCATCCAACCGCAAGAGGAAATCCGCCGGTTATTCTGCGACCAGATCGATCACGTCCGGCTCTTTGATTTCCGGCATGATCCGTCTGAAACTCTCTGAATCTAACTTGAGAGAAGGTATAATAGTATTGTGCTCAGCCGGCTATAAGAAGCACCACATCAGCATTATCATACGTAGAGGAGAGAGAAAGCATGAGAGAGAGCGAAGCGAGCGCTTCTGCAAGCGCCGGACGATAGCACGGTAAATTAGGCAAGATGAAATATTTTATTCACTTTGTGGGTCTATAGTTCAGCTACTTGATCTTATGTGCATATGCATAGTGTGTGGTTCCAAGTATAGTTTAGTTTCATGCTGAAGCAGGATGGGCTACAGAGATGGAGTTTAGTTTTGATCACCTGTACATGCAACAATTAAACCTATTCTTGTTTCCGTAAAGCCAATCTAGAGCCAATCTTTTATATAAACAATATATAGTATTAACTTTAGATGACCTGGATAAATACTACCGCCGACTGCTACTTTCACTATTAGCCTTGCTCTTAGATAATCACCAACTCTGACAAGACGTTTGTTCTCTTCTCTTTAGACAAACTCCTACGAATTACGATTGGTACAGTGCAGGTATGAGTAGTACTAGTAGTAGGTAAAGCTTGGATTAAAAAAAAGCACACGATTTATTAACACTTGTTTTATCTGAAAATTGCAGTTAGCCTTCTACAGGAAGAACTGAGACCCACAGTGGACTTGGGCCCAACAGAGAAACGATGCGTCCAGTTGAGGAAAAAGTCCACTTTTACTCTCTCAATTATTGGTTGGATTTTACTCATATTCCTCAACCGCAAATCAGGTATAATAATCCCCACCAAGTCCTAAAGCTGGTACGAAATAATTCATATGGCAGTATTGAGGGTGGTATTGAGTGACATGGTAGTATGGTACGTTGACCATGGTCAGAAACGCTGAGTTAGCATGGAAGTTGGAAATATTCCGTGGAGCCCATATGTCATCCTCAACCTCCCTTCCTTCCTCCTCTCCCTCCCTTCGTCTTCCCCCTTTAGGCCTTACTCAGTTAATCCCTTTAAGGAAGGAATTGGTGGGGATTTATTTCACACCTATTGTGATGTAAAATTATTCCCCCTCAATCATCTCCAATCCTCTTCAATCCCCTCAGAATCGAACAAGGAGCTTCCGATGGCAGCGACAGTGGTCATTGAAACCCATCGAACTCAAGCTCACCCTCCCCGTCCGCGGGAAGGGAGCAAGCGGCGGTGGCAGCCCTTAAGTCGCACCTGTGATGATCGCCTGTGATGATTGTGCAAATTGAATATTTGAAAATGCAATGGGGAAAGTTGGTTTCAGCAGCTGATCTCTGTTAAAATAGGCGAACACATTTACTAATTTACTAGAACGCTTTCACTAGGCAATGCCACATGATCTGCAAACTGCGGAAGCTGAGGTTAGCGACACTGACACTTCACCGTCACGGAGGGCGGTAGGCCACGCCCATGCCTACGGCTGGCGCCACCACCGCCTAAGCCGATGCCGGAGAAGGAGGAGAAGGCTGCGGCATAGCAGGAGGGCTCGTGAGCGTGCGTTGCATTGCCACCATGGTTGGGGAAAAGGAGAGAAGAAAGAGAGAAGAACAAGAAAGGGCACTGACACATGGGCCCCACATCTAATTCTTTTTTAAGTTTAATATTTAGTGATTGGGCTACCACATGGACGTCATATCAGTGAATACCACTATCAATATTGCTATGAAAGTCATTTTCATCGTTTTTAATAGTCAGAGGAGTTGTTATGCAAAGTTTTGCGTTTCAGAGACTGAAAGTGAACTTTTTCCCATCCAGCTGATCTGTGATAGGGCCCAGTTATGCCATCCATGTCTATGGGCCGGAAATTTAGTTCTATTTCGCTCTATGAACATGATGGGCTGATATTGGGTCTAACAAACACATGGCTATAGAGCATATTCACCGAAGCCCATTACAGGTCTCAGCATCTCTCCTTGTTTTGCCTGCTCTACTAGTTCGATGTACAATCGGCCTAGGTTCTTTCGTTCGGCAGCAGGAGATTATTATCCCTTCTAACAGCCGTAACTTTTCTAGAACTTAAATATGTAGTTACGTAACTATAGATTTTCACGGGCCTTAAATTGCAGGCAGAGAGTTTGCCTGCATGCATAAACGTTTTTGTTCACTTGAAAAAATCGTTTGTAACATGTTATTGTTTGTTCATGTGGATATGTTGTTCTTGTTTGTTCCAGTGGATCTGATTCTGATTTAAATCCGATGCTTGCATGCAGTGAAAATTGTTTTTTCTTTTTTGCCCAAAATACTTTTTTTAGACGGGGTAACATTAGGTCCGCCGGTGAAAATTATTTTCATAGGTCTTAAATTGCGGGTGGAGGGTCTTGTCATTTGCATAAACGTGTTTTGGTTGCCTGAAAAAAATATTTTTCTAGTAGTATACAAAATTCAGAAAAGTTGAAGTTGGGAGCCCAACTATTTTGTTGATCACCAGCTAGCCATGTACTAGTATCTCAAAATCTCAGCCTTCTCTAACACTTGAGGCCTATAGCTATAGGAAAATTCCATTAGTCTGGACAATCACAAGACTAACCATTTAGGCTTTGTTCGTGTATAGAGGTTGTTAACCCATGCCCTAGGTATTAGCGCGTGATTAATTAAATATTAGCTATTTTTTTAAAAAAAATGGATCAATATAATTTTTTTTAAGAAACATTCATATAGAAACTTTTTGCATAAAAACACACCGTTTAACAGTTTAAAAAACGTGTGTACGGAATACGAGGAAAAGGGGTTGGAAACCTAGGCCCTGTTTAGTTCCCAAAAACTTTTTCTTAAAAACATCACATCGAATCTTTAGACACATGTATAGAGTATTAAATATAAATAAATTAAAAAACTAATTGCACAGTTATGGGAAAAATCGCGAGGCGAATCTTTTGAGCCCAATTAGTCCATGATTAGCCATAAATGTTACGGTAACCCACATGCGCTAATGACGGATTAATTGGGCTCAAAAGATTCGTCTCGCGGTTTCCAAGCGAGTTATGAAATTAGTTTTTTTCATTCATGTCCGAAAACCCCTTCCGACATCCGGTCAAATGTCCGATATAACACTCAAAAATTTTCTTTTCGTGAACTAAACAAACTCCTAGGGTTCCAAACACAGCCCATGGGTGTGTTTAGTTCCATGCCAAATTTAGAAGTTTGATTAAAATTAAAAGTTTAAAGAAAAAAGTTAGAAGTTTACGTGTGTAAAAAAGTTTTGATGTGATGGAAAAATTGAAAGTTTGAAGAAAAAGTTGGGAACTAAACAAGCTCATGCTCGGTTACTCCCGAGTCCCGGTAAGAATTTCACATACGACCTGTACTAGGCGTTCACGCCGTTTTCGGGTTGGAAACCGGTGAACAGTAGCAGCACACGATCGGCGGGCCGCTTCCGTTCAAAAACGTAGCGTCAGAAATGCGGCCGAGGACGGCGACGCGATCTCGGGAAGGAAGAAGAGAGACGAGATGGGGTCGTCATGGACTCATACATGGGTGAGAACCATTGAATTTCTCCGTGCAAACGGACGAAAACGTCGCCGGAAAGTTCGAGGAAAGTGACGCCGCTTTTTTTGTTTTTGTGGGCGCGTTTACAGCCGGCTGAGAACGACGGATGCAGTGAATTTGAACGGGTGGATGGATCTTATCTCTGGAAGCAGCAGTCAGCAGTTTTGTCCGGGACCGTGGCTGTGCACAGGAGTACAGGAGGAAAAGCGTCGATGGCAGGATGGATTAGATTAGACGAGATGAGCTAGTATGGCTAGCTTCTTTTTTTGAAAACCATGGCTAGCTTCACTACTCCTGGATAAATCCATTGCGCTATTTGCTTTGCTGCTCAGTTCTACAGGAGTTAGGTCCAGTCAGATGAAAATTACTCCAACAAATTTCATCGGATTTAAATAAATTTAACTAAGAAAAAAAAGTCAAACGACTTATAATATAAAATAGAGGGAGTAAATCTTCGGAATAAAATCTGCCTAATATGACTTGATTTATATGTGCTAATGTGCAATATACTTACCCCTCCGTCCTATAATATAGCCATCTAGGACCGGACGAGACATTTCGTTCATTCATCGTATTATAAAATATCTAATCTAGTCTTAGGTTGTTATATTATGAGACGAGATTATAAAATGTCTAATCAGGCTAGATTGTTATATTATGGGACGGAGAGAGTATAGCAGGAGCATATCCTGGAGAACAGGAATGGGAACACGCCGGCTAACCGGAGGCGATAAGCACGAGGCCGCATGTAGAACGTCGTCAACCGCACCGCCCCATGAACCCTCAAAGACAAAACTACGTCCGCCCCCCACACGTGCGCATTGAACCGACCGACCACTCATCGTTCAATGCGTGCATATCCACCCGTCTCTCCCATATGTCGTCTACGCGCGCACTCCAATTCCTCACGTTTTTTCCTCACTCCGCCCAGAGCGGCACGTTTGATTTCCTTCGCGCCCAAGCTTATTTTGCTTGGTCGCTCATCTGATCGATCATCTCCAGCTGTAGTGATGTGCAGCTCGGTTGGAAAATAAATGCGTCTGTTGTATTAATTCCACGCTTTTTCCTCGCATGGTTCCATCATTTTATTTTCCATTGCTAACAAACAGACATCAGCATCTACCAAAAAAAAAAAGATATCTACAGTACTGTATTGTATTATTCCAGTCTCTGACTTGATGAATTTTGACTTACACTTCAACCACTGGGCTAATTAATTAATTAATTAAGCTAGCAACCCTGAAGAAGACCTTATAATGGGAGTAATAATTAACCAATGAAGAAACAGAAACAGGAAAGCTAGCCCCCTGTATACCGAATCAATCACCATGTACTATGTACATGCCACTATACACACACACTGACATGCCACCCGATGCAATTGCACCATCTTTCTGCTGCTGCCTCGTCGTCGTTCAGTCCAGGCCAGGGTCCCCCCAACCACGGTCTCATCGCCGCCTTTCTCGAGTCCTCATCTCCTCTGTCTAATCCAATCCAATCCACTTAAAACACTTCTTTTAATTATCTTTGAGTCAACTCCGGCGGCTCGCCTGAGTCAAAGTTCACCGGCCATGAAGCTAGCTAGCCTGCACGGTGTTCAGTGACACCATTGCTGCCAATGCGGTTGTTTTTTTTTTTTTTTGGTCGTCTAGAATGGCTTGCCCCAGTACATGAGGATGTCCTGGAGGAGGGGGTCGCTGCCGCCGCCGCCGAGGCCGCCGAGGCCGCCGGAGCCGGCGGGGTCGAGGATGGAGGCGGCGGGGTTGATGGGCCCGACGGTGGCGAAGGTGCGCTCCCACTCGCTGATCTTGGGCTGGCTCTGCACCTCGCACGCGAACTCCGGCGACAGCACCTGCTCCGAGCAGCTCGAGTCGGCGTGCAGCCGCGGCATCGAGTCCGACGGCCGGTCGTAGTACGCCGCCAGGTCCGGGAACGCCGGCCCCGCCACCACCGGCTTCTGCTCCGGCGGGGAGCTCACCGCCGCGTTCACCCCCACCATCGGCTTCCTCTGGACGCCGCCGCCGCTGCTCACCATCCCCGCCGCCGCCACCGCCGCGGCCGGCGGCTTCTCCAGCCCGCCCTTCTTGTTGTAAATCCGGCACAGCACCCAATCATCCAACTGCACCAATACAAAACAAATTCATAAACAAAGTTTAGAAACAAATTTACACTCACTCAAAAAAAAATTAAAGTACCAAGTGCAAAACTAAGGGCCTGTTTGGTACAGCTCCAACTCCTAAATTTAACTCCAGGAGTTGAGTCTGGAGTGGAGTTGTGGAGCTGCCTAAACCCAACTCCACAACTCTAGTTCATTTTGTGAGAGAGCTCCACCCAGCTCCACTCCCCGTTTTGGTGGAGCCGAAACTGTTTGGCTGAGCTCCAGCTCCAGAAGGGGTGAAGCTGGAGCTGGAGCTGTGCCAAACAGGCCCTAAACTTATCAGAAGGCTCCAAATTCCAGCATCTAATTAATCAAGCCATTGTTTAACTAATCCCGGTCGAGTCGCTGTCCGATTACTGCTTATTTGCTTTCGGGATTTAGCTATCGTGGGCGTCGCGATCGCAGGGGCGCGTAGGGCTAAAAACCGATTGGTCCCTGAAAGGGATGAGGCGAGGTGGTGACGGCAATGGGTTTCACGCTCGAACGATTCGATCGTGGCTGCGCAAGTTGCACCACGTAGGTGCGGCCCTAGAGATGAGATGAGCCAACGTCTCCAATTAATTTCTGCGGCCCAAAGCCGTGGGCCACGCTAAGCTTATCCTCCCAATTCATTTCGAAAGCGAAATGAGCTGATTAAACAAGTTGCAAAATAAATATATCAAATATCTAAATAGTAGTATCCATCTAGAAGTACCACCAGCTGTTCGAATCGAGCTGCGGTTTTGGGCGAATAATTAGGTGACTAAATTAATCAATAATCACGATGAACACAGATTTAGTAATGAATTTAGTGATGGAATCTTGGGTGTGGTTTTTGCTTACCCTGAGGCTGTTCTTCTTGCGGGCGGAGCGGTCGACGTCGGCGAGGCGGTACTCGTGCATGATCCAGTTGGTCTTCTCGCCCTTGGGCGCCTTGCCGGCGTAGAAGACGAGGGCCTTCTTGATCGCCACCGGCTTCGGCGAGCCCACCGGCTTGTCGGCGCCGGTCGCCTTCCAGTACCCCGACCCGGCGGCGCGGTTCGGCCGCGACCCGTTCGGGTACTTGCGGTCTCGCGGGGAGAAGAAGTACCACTCCTTCTCTCCGTACAGCGCCATCCCTACACAACACCAACAAATCAAACCAAATCAATCAATCAATTCACGACGGCGTTGATGGTGGTGATGATTGGGAGGATGGAGGAGGAGGATTATCGTACGGGGAAGCTGCCATGGATCGAACTTGTAGAGGTCGATCTCGGCGATGATGGGGACGGCGATGGGGAGGCCGGCGCAGCGGCGGCAGAGGTAGTGCATCACCAGCTCCTCGTCCGTCGGGTGGAACCGGAACCCCGGCGGCAGCTGCAGGTCCTGACCGCCGCTCATCTCTCTCCCCCTTCTCCGGTGATCGTCCGTTCTCCGGCGAGCTCGCTACTACTACTGCTCTCTCTGTGGCTTTATCCTACTAGTGTTGGGAAGAGGAGAGGAGGGCTTGAAACTTGTTCCGGGTGAGGAGCCGGGCATTTATAGAGCCGGGGGCAAGCGACACGTGTGGCCCGTGCGGCCGCAGCCGCGATAGCGCACACGTGGAGCAGATGCGATGCGAGCCCCCGCCCCGCGCTGACCGTTTGACCGCGACACGTGGGCGCCCCGAGAGGCGGCGCGGATTCTGTCACTGCTTACGTCACGCTTCTTGGACGCACGCGCGGGCCCACCGCGCAGTGACGTGGAGAGGGGAGGAGGGGGGGGGCGTTCCGTTTTCGGGAAGGGGCCGCAGGGTGGGCCACACGGCCCACGCAGGCGCCGCCGCCGATGGGCCGGCGACACGTGGGGTGGGGGAGCGGTGGGGCGGCGAGGGAAAAGGGACGGGTTTTTTTTTTTTTCTTTGTTGCTGTGCGCGTGAGCGCGAGGGGGACGTGGTGGGATAAGGATGCGGTCTCATGCGGAGATAGATGACGATGATGAGGCGATGAGTTATGTGTGTTTGGTGGCATAGTTGGGGGGTTACAGGTGAGTAGTGGCAGAGCCAGCAAATTTACTCTGTGACATCGATTATCATTACTATATATTTTAGTGGGATTATTTGTGTAAATTTCAACGGATAAATATAGAAAATTTAAGAAACTCTAAACGATGATGGTAAGAAACTATGGGGTCAACGGACCCCACAGCTTTGACATAGAACCATCACTGTAAGGTAAGCGTTTGTATTTTGGAAGAAAGAAAAAGGATAAAGGGGTTGTGACTGTAGCCGTAGCTGGCATGTTGCTCTAAATTGAAATACTTTTAACTCTTTTAGCAATACCACTTTCAACTAAAATGGTTTTTTTTGTGTTATTATAAAGGTTGTTTGCTACATGTACAATTTAATTTCATGTTTAAGTTGTTAATTTGCACCAAACCTTCTTCTCGATTTTTTATCACTACACTTAAATTCAGTGGCGGAGTCAATAAATTATTAGATAAAGTTACTTTGTGAGATCGATTATTATTATTAAATATTTCAGTGGGATTATTTGTGTAGATTTGAATGGATTTCCATGAAAAATTTAGTACTCAAGAATGAATGTGAAGAAGCTGTAGGGTCATTCGACATTCGACCTCACAACTTTCACATAGATCCATCACTACAGGTGAGCGTTTTTTGGAAGAAAGAAAAAGGGATGAAAGAGGCTGTGACTGTAGCTGTAGCTGGCATGATGCTTATAAAAGTAGGTCTAAATTGAACGTATTTTTAATTTTTGGGTAATAATACCACTATCAACTAAAATGGGTCTTCTTTCTTTCTCTTTGTGTTATTATATAGACTTGTTTGCTATATGCACAATCTATTGATTAAGTTGTTAACTTGTACCAATCCTTCTCGATTTTTCTTATCACTACACCTAAGCTTCGTAGGGGAGTTAAGAAATTATTAGATAGATTTAACCATGTTAAGTACTCCCTCAGTTCTATAATATAAGGGATTTTGAGTTGTTACTTATACTGTTTGACCACTCATCTTATTCAAAAAATTTTGGAATTATTTTTTTTGACTTACTTTATTATCCAAAGTGCTTTAAGCACAACTTTTCGTTTTTTATATTTGCGCAAATTTTTTTAATAAGACGAGTGGTCAAACAGTACAAGTAAAAATTCAAAATCCCTTATATTATGGGACGGAGGGAGTATCCGCTACAAAATTGAACTTTCAATTCCTAATTTAAATAAAAAATTAATGCGGCCGCCTTAAGTTGTTATTCCTCATTTTTTTACATTTATATATTTTTTGGTTCATACAAAATTATGACGTGAAGTTCACAGCTACAACTTACACGTGAAAAAAAATTATGAAACTATCAAACTATTTTGATGACAATCCAATGATGCGATTTCGTGATCTAACTACAATAAATTCTCATTGACCCGTCAACATTGAAAGTTTGCACATTTGACCAACGAAAATTCAAGGTGTTAAATGAAAGAAAAACCGAACGTGCTTAATAGTTCATATACCAGGGAAGAAAAACGGAAAAGATACCGAACACATTTTAGACCCCGAAACCTGCACCCGCACAAGATCAACAAATTCAATTCAGATGCCGCACACAAAGGCAAAGGTAAAAAAGGTAGCCAGGTTAAGAACCACTTGGGTGTTTTTCTTTTCCTTATCTTTTTCCTTTTCCGAGTAAAGAAGCACTTGGAACTCGCATATAGGAAATAGGACACGTGATGTAGAAATGCGTGCAGTCTGTAACATATCACTCTTGATCTTAAAGAACTTGGTATTTTCAAATTTTAGCATATATACATTCGTGTTATTAAATTATTGGTAGACGTGATGGCAAGCTAGATAAATTTTGATAGAGTTTTTAACTGCGAAAATTCTCAAAACAGCTAAAATTTATTTGGACAAATGGTAAACTTATTGTTATCATATCAAAATTTAATGGCGTAAAGATTCGGTATAACTAAAAATGACAACAACATTATACCATTTTTAGTTATAAAAGGCGACACACATACCGGATGAATGTAAATTGATCGATCAGCTTGCGAGATAAAGCAATCGATTAATATTGTTTTTGAGAACTACAGTATAAAGCAATCGAGATTAGGCTTGGCATTAGATGCCGATTAGGTGATCGCCGCGCCGTTAGTCAACACCACCTTTCTTCTTCCTCCTATCTCCTCCATGACCATGGCTGCGTCGCCTCGCCCACGTTGCTTTCTGACCGATCAGTCACCATTGGATTAGATCAAGCTAGTTAATTATTTATTTTTTTCCCGCGCGTGGCTTTGCCTTTTTCCTGCTATGTCCGTGTCTATCCTTGCTTGGAATATGCTTATTTTTATTTTTTTTTAATTTGCTGGACTAACCAGGGATCGATCGAGCTATTTGTGCAGAGCATATTGCACGACGTGGTCGATGATGGACGTGTCGCCTCGAGGAATTAATGGTGACTTTCGTGGCAGGTTTTACGAGTTCTCTTGCTTCTTTGTTGTTTTTTCTCTCTCGTGTTTGTTGCACCGTTCGCGCGGTTTTAATAAGTTTGATCGAGACGGTGAATGTTTTGATCATGTTATCATGTACTCCTATCAACTCGTGCCAAAATAATAACACGTGTCATTAAATCTAATTAATGTCACAATGTTTTGTTGGATTAGAGAATGATAAGCTGAGAAGAAGAAGTGAGAATTATCTACAGTACTAATGATACAGTAATAGACACCGACGTATGGATTTAGATCCACGTGGCAGATCTAGAAAGAAATAGTAGAGAAATCTGAACAAACTAGATAAAAACTACAATTAATCCTCCCTCCCATCTACATATATGGTAAAAAATTATAATGGTGGCTTCGTGGGACTCTCATGGTCTTCACGACTTCACACTGATGGGTCACAAGACCTCGCTGCCTCCATGCTGGATCCGCTCATGTCCATGTGTCAATCACTGCTATTGTATGGGTAGTACTCCTACCGTCCCATAAAAACGAATCTAGGTCTTAAATTTAATATATTATAGTATTGTTTAGATTTATAGTAGTAGAATGTGTAATAGATTGTTTTTTATAAGGCGGGGGAATATCGCAGAGCATCTACATCTGAGAAGAAGAGTTGCGTTTCGTACGTGCTCGAAACGCCAGGTACGCGATGCGATCGGAGCCCAAAAATGCATGCAAGCACAGGCAGGTTGCCATCTGTACGTATCGTCGTGTAGACTGGATATGATCAAGTCAAAAGTTTTTTTTCTTTTGATGAAATATATTCCACGGGGTAATGTAGACAGCGTGCTTATCTCTTCTTTACCCTGTACTTGGTGCCTCCGCTGTTCGGTTAATCTGGACGTTTTTAACACACCGAACCTTCCGAGGAATTCTTTTGCCGCGTGCCAGTGCTAGCTATGCGTGATGCTGACACACTGTATTATACACCGAGCTAGTTGCATATATGCAGCCAAAGATTGGGTCGCCAGCTAGCTTGGGTTGTTCGATCGATTGATGTCTTCGTACTCATCTCGCACTCACGCACACCCACACACAGCATCTTAATTCATATATTAATCAATATCCGGTATATACTTATATAATTATTAAAGAAGAAAAGCCATGAAAGGAACATCATATCTCTAGTGCCATCCAAAATTATTCCAAATTAATTCTACGTACCATAACTACCCGGAACAATTCTAACCACTAATCAACCTTTAGGCCGGTTAGACTAAAGGAACTAGCTAAGGAAATTTTAGTGACAAATCTTTAACACGTGGGAGCTAGCTGGCATATGGCTAAGAACAATGGGCGGAGCGAATGAATGACAAATTAAAGAATGGGCGGAGCGAATGAATGAGAAAGAACGCCCTGTAATTACGCAGTGGAAACACTGGTTTTTCTCTGCTACTCCGTATCTCCCTAAGAGTATGATGCTCTATGACTATTATCACCCTGTAACTTCCACTTTATCCATCTCAATGAAAATTCAGGTGGCTAAACTCCCCCACCCCATAAACATTAAAAAAATCAAATTAATGAAAATTGCGTGCATAAGAATTAACTTTTTTTTGTTTATTATGTGTTACTAAGTACCTTTTAACATATATGCACCTTCCACTAAAAAAACATGTAACTGGTAGTTTCCATTATATGTACTACTATTTAAAGATAATAGTCATCACCATCACCATTACTGACATGGGAGCCAAGATATTAGAATATGGGGGAGTCGTCTGAACTATCTTCAATTTTCTAAGTATGGTTTTTTATTTGTTTTGTTAAGATGAAAGGTTGTGTTTCAATCAATTAAAATATTTTTTTAACAAGGCCTTAATTTTGCTATTTTCATGCTCCGCTGTAACGCACTGGCATTTAGCTACTACTAGTATCTAAAAAATTTACAATGGATGCATGGTTTAATTGAACTCCAAACGCCCAGAACTGTATTGCGATATATAAATCCGGTCGGTCATATATATAACGCATTTGGTAATGTCCACACATTTTCTATCTACCATATATTCCAAGTACCCATCACAGTAATTAATTTAATCCAATGAACTCACTTCAAACTATGAAACTAAAGAGACTATTTAATTTACAAGCTAGGAAAAATAAAATTAATACTTGTCATTCTAGCTTCGTCCTAAATTAAACATTTCATATTTATCTTTAACTATTAATTTCTAAGAGTTTGTACAGTTTAACAACATGAAAGTTACATATTTTGAAAGTATTTATTATGATGAATTAAAATATATAAATACGATGTTAAAAAAAATCTAGAAGTTGGAAGTCAAAGATAGAAATGCTTGGCTTAAAATAAAGCTAAAACAAAAGTTATTCGAAACGGAGGAACGATATATAACTATCAGGTTCAATTAATTCATATATATTATTCTGTAAGAAAGATATACTACTCAATTCAGTTAGCAAACCTTTAATTAGCGTGTAGGGGCTTAAGTCAGTCATGCATCATGATCAATATGGTTATGTAGTTAACTTGTCAAGAAAGACACGTTAACCAACTACGGTAAAAGTTTGTATCAGCTACCAAGAGAGAGAATCATATTTAACATGCATTATATCTAGAAGCAACGTGTTTACGTATGCATGAAGTACTGGGGGCATCATCATATCCACTACCACGTATATATAATATCCAAACAGCTTAAATTAATTTAACCACCATGACTTTGTTATCCTGATCAATGGATCAATATATAATATGTGTCAGCTAAATTAAGCTGCTCTCTGCAAGCTACAGGCTTAATTTTAAATTCATGACCAACTGATGCTTCCAAAGATGAAAGCAATCAAAGCTCTTTTGCATTAGCTAGTTTAATCATTCACTCAGGCTGTCTCTTGATCACTCGGCACAAGGAAGTGCATATTATATGCAGCCTGATTAGCGTTTGGCTCCAGAGATGAAAGCATCGGTTAACCGAACACTCCATGATCTCAGTTTGGGGGTAATTTTGTATTGGCGATCTGGATGATTCCATATGATTAGTTTTATGCCTACTTGCCTCAATTGCCTTGGTGATGAGGTACAGCACATCAGATTAGTCTAACTCTGCTTTAATTAGTGGCATTGCATGTTAAGTAAGTCTGGATGCATGCATACATGAACTAATGGGGGACAGGGCAGGATACCGTAGTTAATTAGCAAGTTATGTCGTGATTCCTAGTACACGGACAGGTTTCAACATTCTGCGTGCATTGTCCTTTGGATCAAATAAATGCTAATTAAGCTGGCTACTTTAGTTACTTGATTAATTAGCCCCGTGTGTCGTTTCTTAACAGCAGCTCATCGTTTCAGAGTTATCTGTGGGTATATGTATACATTCTATGGAAAAGATGCTCATAATTTTCACAAGCATGAGAATGTTTCTACGGTTGATTTTCTACCTAAATGAACCTATCGAAATTCTTTTGTTGCAGAAAAATATATTAATAATTCAACTAGGACTACTATACTACTTTATCCGTCCTAATATATAGTCATTTTTAAGGTTGGCACGTGTATTGAGAAAGTAGGAGAGAATGATTGAAGGAAGTATGTGATTGGTTGAAAAGAGAAAGGAGATGAAGAATAATGATTGTAATTGGTTGAGAAGAGGAGGTAGGTGAAGAAATAGCTTTATTTTGGAACTAAGTTACTGTGCTAGAAATAGCTACATTAGAGCAGATAAAATAGCAGATTATAAGTCAGCTATAAACATATTTTAAGAAGATAAAATAGGATAGAGAAGAACAGCGGGCTACAGATTTACAACCAGCTGCAGCACAGACTTCAAGATGCAATGTGTGTATGACAAGTGGGATTAGGTATTAATATTATAGTAACTATTGTATGAATTGGCTATTAAATTGACTATAGATGATTTGGAGCTAGTAATTGGCTATACTGTTAAACTTGCTCTTTGCTCCTGTAATATCAGGCTCTGTTTAGTTCCCAAAAACTTTTCGCAAAAACATCACATCGAATCTTTGGACATATGTATGGAGCATTAAATATAGATAAAAAGAAAAACTAATTGCACAGTTTGCATGTAAATCGCGAGACGAATCTTTTGAGTTTAATTAGTCCATGATTAGCCATAAGTGTTATAGTAACTCACATGTACTAATGACGGTTTAATTAGGCTCAAAAGATTCGTCTCGCGATTTTCAGACGAGCTATGAAATTAGTTTTTTCATTCATGTCCAAAAATCTCTTCCCACATCCGATCAAACGTCCAATGTGACAACCCATCATTTCACCGACTAAACGAGCCCTCGTATGCGCTCAATTTTTGAATCCTGACGCTAGCAGAGTAGGGCCAGAACTAGTGATTCTCCGGGCCCACCAGCCAGCCACAGCCGAGCACACAAACCTCGGTCCGTACACGGCGGCTCACGCGCTGACACGACGCATGAGCACAAAAAAGCGAGCGAGGTGGGACCCACCTCCTGAGGAGGAAAACGGTGGGCCCACCCGTCAGTCGGCGCAGGCCGGTACAACAGCACTGCGAGACTGCCGGTGGGGCCCTCGGGTCTCAGGTGGGGAGCAGTTGCTGCCGTCCTGCAGCCGCATCCGCCCACCCCGTGCACCCGGTCTACCGTACGCCTCCCCCTACCTGCAGATGGGCCCTACCTGTCAGTGAAAGTACTGTTCCCGGTTCACGGTGAGCCGGGTCTAGTTTGGCCTCTGTCTCCGCAACGACCCCCACTCGGGGTGGGTCGTTGCTGCCTCGTGTTCACACGCTACCCCGACTCGTCGCCTTCGCCTTGCTCGTCTTCGTCTCCGCCTCCTGCGACGAAGCGAAGCGAGACGCCTCCGCCTCGCGCGAGCCACCACGAGCACCTCGACACGGGAGTCCGAATCCTCCTCCTCCCCCCTCCATTGGAGGCCTCCGAGGTAACGGGGCTTCCTCTCCTGCTCTGGCTGCTGTTCTGCTCTGTTCTGCGCGCGTGGTGTGATCGCGCTTGGTTACCTTGCGGTGGGGGATCGAGGGAGAGGGTTGGGGGGGGGGGGGGTGGGGGTGCTTCGTGCTGCATTTTGTGCTTGGATGGTGGAACTCGCCATGGTTGGGTTTGGGAAGATTTGAGCTTAGTTCGGTGCGCTGGTGGTGGTGGATGTATGTGTGTACTGGACGTGGTGATGGCGTTTGTTTGTGGTGGTGGGCAAGTACGGCATGGGGTTTTCGAGATTTCTGTGCGGTTAGGGTTTGTGATAGTGTGGGGATAGTGCTTCGGTGCTTGTATTGGGGCAAAAATGCGTGTTCGGTGAGCTTGTTTGTATACAGTTTGGACTAAGTAGTTCTGAATTTCTGATGATCACCAATTGTTTTACGACACTGACGAGATGTTTCGATGCTATCACGCCTAAATTTGTTGCTTTCCGTTCCAGGTATAAGCACGGAATTTATGTCTATCTTAGTTCACATATATAGTAGATAAATAACAAGGCATGGTTAGTCATGCTTGGAAGTTAGCTAGCAGCTCATTTTCACTGAAACGTGCATGCTAACCTGCTTGTTATTACTCAGCTATTTTTCTTACGCATAACTTCGAATGACAGTGGAATGCACCTGCTTGTTTGTTTAGTCACTCTGAGCCTGTTTGAGCTTCCCCGTTCCTTTGTCTCCGCACCCGAAGTGAACTTAATTTTTGATTTGTTTATGTAGGTGATGGATTCAGTGTCATTGTCACTACTCGATAGTATTTCAAATTTCCGGGTGCTGTCTTCAAGCAATGCCTCGAAAACAGAGCTAGTTAAGAAATATTGCCAAACGATGGATGGCATCCTTGATCACTTGGAGGTGGCCCTAAACAGAGCTTTTCCTCAGATTACTCCAGATGGTGAACTAAGTAAAGTGCTTGAAGAACTTGGCGCTACCATCAATGAAGCGACTGAGCTAGTTGGAGGCTGGAATCAAATGATGAGCAAGATTTATTTTGTAACTACTTTGTCCTTTCCATGATAAATCTCCCTCATTAGTCACTACATATACAATGCTTTAATTTCCATCCAAGTAGGATTTCCCCTATTATTCTTCTTAATATGCTACTTAGTAAATAACTCACTATGAGTAATATATTGGGTGCAGGTTATTCAGGCTGATTCAATTATTGCCAAGATGCAGATATATGTATTCGAATTATGCCAAATTGTCAATTCTCTCATGCAGATTGAGTCAATGCATTTGGAGGTGATAAAAAAAATCCTTTCACATCTTCTCAGTGACATTGTTTTGACATCTGATTTTCTTATCAGTGTGCTTCTTGCAACTTGCAGGATCTTGAACACGATAGCTGTGGAAAAATTTCAGATGTCATTAGGGAGGCTTCCAGGGCTTTAGCAGGGGAAGTTATGCCAAATTCAGAGGAATTTGGAAAGATTCAAACTACTTTGAGCTTATCCACAAATCAGGAGTTGCTGATGGAATATGTTGCACTTGTTAAGGTTAAAACAAAAGGTAATCATGAAGATAACAAAGAAATGGATGATATTAACGATATTGTTGAATTAGTCAACCATATGCTTGACAAACATGTGGAAGAAAAGCAAACACGTAGCATTAATGGAGTGACCATTCCTGCTGATTTTTGTTGTCCTCTTTCCCTTGAACTAATGTCGGATCCAGTGATTGTGGCATCTGGTCAAACGTATGAGCATGTTTTTATCAGAAAATGGTTTGATCTGGGATACAACATTTGTCCAAAGACACGCCAAATATTGGGACACACCAAATTGATTCCTAACTTCACTGTCAAACAGTTGATTGAAAATTGGTGTGAGGTACATGGTATAATGCTACCAGATCCTGTTAAACTCTTGAGTTTGTGCTTCCCTGTTTCCCTCAACATCACAGATGGAAGTGCAAGTGCAGACAAGTCTGGATCACCAGAACACTGCCAATTGGTAGCTGCATTGCATCCAAAAGCACAGTGCGCATCGGATGATAGTCATCATTATAATTTGATACATGAAAACTCTGATTCAGATGATAGAGTGTCATCATTTGGAGACACAGATGATTCTGAACCTGATTCTTTAAGATTATCAACAGAAACTACTGCAGCAAACAAATCTCTACTTGATGAAAAAACTGATCGTTCTGATGGTCTTAAGCAATTGAGAGACAATGGTTTTCAAGTTTCTGATGAGGAACAGTATCTCGAAAGGAATGGTAAAAGTCATATCAGCAGCCATCATCAACTTGAAGTTGATGGAGAGAATGTCAGGGTACAAGCATCAAGTGACATCAATGCATCTGAAGTTATGCAAGATGATCCGGTCACCACATGTTCAAAGGTATCAGATAACCCTCCTAGATTGGGTGGTGTTCGTTCTCGAAATCAGCCAAACTGGTGGAGACAGTCTAATAAAACTATTCCTAGGATCGGATTGTCATCTTCGACAGATTCAAAACCAGATTTTTCTGGCAATGATGCTAAAGTGCGTAATCTTATCGAGGAACTGAAAAGTGATTCTGCTGAGGTCCAAAGGTCAGCAACAGGAGAGCTCCGCATTCTTTCTAGACACAGCTTGGAGAATAGAATTGCCATCGCAAACTGCGGAGCAATCCCCTTCTTGGTGAGTCTACTTCATTCTACAGACCCCAGCACACAAGAAAATGCTGTGACAATTCTCCTGAATTTGTCATTGGATGACAATAACAAGATTGCCATAGCAAGTGCTGAGGCCATTGAGCCTCTCATCTTCGTTCTTCAGGTGGGAAACCCCGAAGCGAAAGCCAACTCAGCTGCAACTTTATTCAGCCTCTCAGTCATTGAAGAGAACAAGATCAAGATTGGACGTTCCGGTGCCATCGAACCATTAGTAGATTTACTGGGAGAAGGTACCCCGCAAGGGAAGAAGGATGCAGCTACTGCACTCTTCAATCTGTCGATATTTCATGAACACAAGACCCGCATTGTTCAGGCTGGGGCTGTCAACCACCTGGTGGAGCTGATGGATCCAGCTGCTGGGATGGTTGATAAAGCTGTTGCTGTTCTGGCAAACCTTGCGACTGTGCATGATGGAAGGAATGCCATTGCTCAGGCAGGAGGCATCCGAGTACTGGTTGAGGTTGTTGAGCTGGGTTCTGCACGTTCAAAGGAGAATGCCGCTGCTGCCCTGCTACAACTCTGCACAAACAGTAACAGGTTTTGCACCCTGGTTCTTCAAGAAGGCGTCGTGCCACCTTTGGTTGCATTGTCGCAATCAGGCACAGCCCGTGCAAGAGAGAAGGTTAGTATTATAATCTTGTTTCCTAAAACTGACAAGCTCATTTCTATCCTAAAACTTCCTTCAAACCTATACGTATTTATGCGCAGGCTCAGGTTCTTCTAAGCTATTTTCGCAACCAGCGCCACGTCAGGGTTGGGAGAGGGTAAGTCTACGCAATTAAGCAGCAATGCGGCGGTCTGATTATTGTTCCATGATCCTTGTTGGCCGGGCAATTAAGAGATGTATATTCCATCCTAGTCGTAGCATATTTTTTCTGGTAGTGATTCCAAATGATTGATGTCACAAGTTGCTTCCTGTAAAGAAGACCCATCTATTGTGTATACATGGTTTTCACGATATTTAGTTCACTTCTGTACTGAAATTTCTAGGCTTAGCTTGCTATTAGAGTTAAAACGGACCACATAATCGAAAAAACAAATTGTCAAAAGCAAAGTCGATAAAATAAACCTTTACTCCAATGCTGTATAAATAACTGTGAAAACTTATGTACTGGAGTATATCCATTGCTGTTTGTTTGATGGGGCTCTGAGCGTCTGACATTGGAATATGCTAAACATCACTAAACCGACTGTCCATTTCTGTTTGCCTTGTTTAGCAAATTTTGCTAGACATTGCAATCTGCTAAAACATCACTAAAGAAAAAAAAAAGATCTCCACTGAACCGCCTATGACCAAAACTAAACATTTACATCAACTCAAGCTTCAGCGATGCCTGCTTAAGGTTCAGCTACACTGTTGAATAACGCAAGGAACGAAAAAAAAAAAGCCTATTTAGGTCAAGAAGAAAATTTCAGGCCCATGGCCTCTGTTAGCAGGACGGAATCATTCTGTGTCTGGCCTAATCTCCACACCCTGAAGTCCGGAGGGAAGAAACGATTCCGGTGCCAGTTCCGCATATGCTCCATTGTGAATGGCCCTTGCACTTTCCCCTGAGGATCCGCGTAATTCCATATGTATTCATGCTCACCTGGCGCATTCATGGATTGCAGTGCGTGAAGTGCAGCGATAGCCGGAACACGGCCTTTAGGCGCGGTAGTCCCGTTCTTGCCTCTCTTAGCACAAGGAAGAGTGGGAGCACTAGTCCCATTCATGGCTACCGGAGCACCATGAGTGGGAGCCATGACCACGTCCATGGCTGCCCGAGGAGCAGCACGTTCTGGTTCATGTTGCTCTGGGTGAGGATCCTCGTCTTCATCGCTGTCTGAGTCGATAACGATAACACTCTTGCGATCATTGAGACGCCTTGAGGTATTTCCGCCATTGCACATATCGCTGCCTTGAGCCGTGCCACCATCTAAACAAGATTAGTCTTGGTTAGAGAAGAGGAAATCAACAGTAAAGCAATCACAGGATTGAGAGTAGCACCTCTGAGCTCTCTCAAAATGCAAGGAATCAAGGTATAATCGATGGGAAAAATTAAAAGATAAATGAACAATGTTAGCTCAATATGCAGCAACTAGAAACTTCCAGAAATTCATTAGGCCCATCATAACTAGCAAAAGGAGTGAGTAGAAAACCTTGAGCATTGTGCATTTTGTTTTGTAGTCCAGACCCAGGAATGCCACCATTACAAAGGTCTTTACCAGGTGCTACATGAAATAACATAAAAAAGGAAACCATAAGGATGCAAATCCAACAATAGCAGCTGGCCAATTTCATGCATTTCCATATTTCAGGGAAAGGATTGAATGTCAAGAGCACACACTGGACAACAGAGATCATTGTTGATCATCGTAAATAGAAAAACTATCTGTATGTGGATATATGCATATTACTCCCATGAAAACATGCATATCTTCATGTTATAACAGGGTATTACTGCTGTTGAGATATACTGCTGCATAGAGGTTTTCTGCTTGTTCATTGATTTACGCTCAATAGAGATCTTTAGGGGATTCATCTGGTGCTTAACCCTGATTAAGTGCTATCATGCTGAATTCTAATTTGGGTGTTTAATTAGCTTGAAAAAAAATCCTAAAACAAACAGTGGAAATAGTCCTTAGTATGATAAACCACCATGGATATTTGAACTCCAAAACTCAACAGTAATAGTTTCCCCTTTTATTCCCTTTATGTATATGTTCAGTTTTTAGATTGGGTTGATTGTATTTGTTAAGATTGGAAGTTATATGATATTTTCATATCTGTTTCAACACAAAAGCAGTGTGCTACTACATCAATAGATGAAAGTGGGGTTCAAAGAATCAATTATAGAGTACATTCCAAAGCAACTTCACAAGTAGTATCTACTTGCTCAGATGCTCTGCTCCTAGAGGCAACCCAAGTAGCAGTTAGCCAGCTATGATACCCAAAATATTATATGATTGTTTAATGAAAAAACAAACCTTCTGGAGTTTCCTCTTCAACAACCTCCAAGATACTAGCTACTTGTCCTGATGCATCTGAAGCCAAAAAAAGGAAAGGAGATATAACCTTCCATTGGTTACATCTATATCAAGATTAATCTATTCGAAGAAAAAATATTAGAGAAAAGGCAGAGGCACAGAATAACCTTCTGAAGTTTCCTCTTCAACAAGCTCCAAGATATCAGCTACTTGTCCTGATGCATCTGAAGCCCAAAAAGAAAAGGAGATAAAACCTTCCATTGGTTGCATCTATATCAAGATTATTCTGTTTGAAGAAAAAATATTTGAGGAGAAGGCAGAGGCACAGAATAACCTTCTGGAGGTTCCTCTTCAACAACGTCCAAGATATCAGCTACTTGTCCTGATGCATCTGAAGCCGAAAAAGGAAAGGAGATAAAACCTTCCATTGGTTACATCCATATCAAGATTAATCTGTTCGAAGAAAAAATATTTGAGAAAAGGCAGAGGCGCAGAATAACCTTCTGGAGTTTCCTCTTCAACAACCTCCAAGTAATCAGTTACTTGCCCTGATGCATCTTGAACAAAGAAATTAAAGAAGGTAAAACATCATTAGTTACATCTATCTCAAGAATCAAGATTAATCTGTTCCAAAGAAAAGATATTTGAGGAGAAAAGGGGCAAAACATGATCATTTGGAAATATTAGATAAGGTAGAGACATGATCAAAACAAAGCACCAATCACACTGACATGAAACAAAACCTTCCGGTGATTTCTCTATAGCAACTTTCAAAGGTTCAGCTACTTGCATTTTTGCACTTAGAAATAAGAAGGATAGGCAGCGACTTAGAATTTAAAAAGAGAGCAGGCTGGGCTGAGGCTGTTCCATCTACTGCTAACAACTGAAGTTCAAAATAATATCAGATACAATGAAACATGAGGAGAGAAAAAAGCTCAAACAAAAGCTTAGATAAAACTTGTAAAAAACAAATAATGAAGTAAACATAGTGAATATAGGTAGAAATATTCAGAAAAGTGTCAACTACCGCAAAAAAATCATGACTGATTTAGTAATACAAACCTTGTGATTTAGCCATATCAACATTGAAAACATCAGCTACTCGTGCTGTTGCACCTGGAGACAAGGGCGCAGATCTCAGCACATAAAAAATAATGTGACCTCCATTGGTTCACTCTAATACTAGCAACTAAGTTCAAAATAACAACCAATGTATGAGGGAAAGACAAGAGTAACAAATAGCAAATCCCCCCCCCCCCAAAACCTTCCCCCGAAGCACGAAGAGGGGGGAAAGGACTATAACCATACTGACAAATCATTAGGTGCACCTTGAACCAAACATTTGCAGAAATGCAGAACAAACACAAAGTACAGAAGTACAGTTATCTTCTAAGCATTAGCTGCACAGTACATATCTGATTGCTAGAAAACAAACCTCCTGGTAAACCCTCCATAAGTACTTTCACAGAATCAGCTATATGCCCTGTTGCACCTGGAGATGAGAGAAGTAAAACTCTTATTAAGGTCTCAGTGTTAAAATAGAGCAAGTGCTTTAGTTCTATCTAATACTAACGACCAAGTTCAAAATAACAACTAGCCTACAAGGGAAAGATAAGAGATGTGAATAGCAATTTATTAAATGTCAAGCACAAAGTACAGTTATTCTTCTAAGCATTAACTGCACAGACCATATCTGATTGTTATGAAAACAAACCTCGTGAATCCTCCATTAGAACTTTCACAGAATTAGGTACATGCCCTGTTGCACCTGGAGATGATAAAAGATAACTCTTAATAAGGTCTCAGTGTTAAAAGAGAGCAAGCAAACCTGCTATCAGTTACAAATTCCACATAATAACAAAAAAAAAACTACAGTACATAATAGCAACTATTTTAGGGAAAAAGGTACATGTACATAATAGAAATACCACAAATGGAATGGAACTCTTAATGGCAAAAGCAAGCCCGCCATTAGTTCCACTTTCCACATAATACTAAAAACTACATTACATAATAGCAACCAAATTAGGGGGGAAGGTACAAGTGCCTAATAGCAAATACACGAAATGGAAAGGAACACTCGATGGGCAAAGCTGACAAGAAAGAGTTACCACTCACATTCACTCTTGACTAGTTAGAAACTACTACAATAATATGAACTAGAAAAATGCTGTAAACCATCGATCTTGTTATTATTGTGGTTCAGATAATTCAAGAACTTATTAGGATCTACAATATATATGTAAACAAAGCGAAAGCATTATTTTCTAGAAAAAAAAAAGATTATAGCATCAATTTTGTACATGCCATATATCTACTTACAACTAGGATTTAATACTTGTTTTGACACACAAAATCAGTGTTTCGTATGATCCATGTCCATACAGGTAGATTGCATGCCACAAAAAAATCAGCAGCATATTATGACAAACTGGCCTAAACCCACTTATCAAGCTTATCAAGTCAAGATTACATTAAAATACAAGTTGGCAGGGCATCATCAATGACCCTTCGGTTGCTGCAGTAAACTTGCAGCAAAATTACTGTGCTAAGATTACAGTATGATCTGCTATTTTATAGTTATACTAGAAAAAATGTCCGTGCCTTGCAACGGGTGAAAACTATTTTAATCTTATTATTGTTATACGGTTTAGTTAAGGTGAAATTCACTGTGAAAATTCACTTGGATATATATTTTTCTAGAAAATCATGAGCTGCAATTAGGAGTCCAATCATCTCAAGTTAGCATGCGAGTTCATTTAAAAAGATTTCTTATACGATTCCTTCTATATTTCCAAAAGCGAACGCACTTAAAACCCGACTCAACTACAGATCTGTATTTCCAAAAGCGAACGAACTTAAAAACCGACTCATACACGGATGACGTACCAAAGTACCAGCAAAAACATCTTCAATTTTTATAATAGTAGAGATTTCTGTATTGTTCTGTGATAATTGAGAATCTAAAGAACCTGATGGCACTTGAGTTTTAAGCTGGCCACCCTTTTGTGACATAACGAAAACATACTACTGATGTGTCTTATATGCTCCTCCACCAGTCTCAAGTATGGATGGTTACAGCAGATTTGCAGGGAACAGCTCTTAGTGCATGCGAAACTAATGAACTCGAGTTTGTTCTTGCACTGCTGAGTGCTGAGTATTGGAGGCAATTAGAACTATAAACTATATGTTACATCCATAGAATAATGTTAAATTAGTAGCTTCAAAAGGTAAACAGAGCAGATGTGAATTGTAATACAAAACCATCTTGTGTGTGCAAGTTAGCTACAGTACTACTCTATATACTACTCTACCTAGGTAAGCAGAGCAGCAGCCAATGTCAAGCAACCCCCATGATGTATTGCAAACAAATCCAGTATTTGTTCAAAAAAGTAACAAATCCAGCATTAATTTTAAAAATGTAACAGATCCATAATTTACTTTTAAAACTGTAAAATCCCAAATATTTGTAAAGAATTAAGTGAGGATAACTTTTAAAACATAATATTTTTATTGAATTAATTTGACAAGATGTATACATTCTGTATCTGCAACTGGAAAATAACTAGTGAAAGAATTCAATTCCAAGTTGGTATTTCAAAATGATCACACGGAACAAATGACTTCATGCATGTAAGGTCTCAGGATTTTTCTGCTTAAATGCCTCTGCAGGGATGATTGTGAAGCTAAATAAGAAAAGAGTTTAATAACCATGACCAATCTATCTGCCAACTCAACGCATAAAATAGAGAGTATAGAATACAAACAAACACAATGGTAAAGAAAGGAGCAAAATTAAGTCAATGAGATATTCAAACGAGTAAATTTCACAATCCTATGCTTTTAATGCAAAAATATTCAAAGAACCACACTTTTAACAATAGTTTCAAAACACTTACATTGGGTTGCATACTGTTTTACAAAAGAACGTTTGCATTATCCTTAAAATGTAGTTTTGCAACACTGTATGCAACTATAGTTGTACTTTTGTGAAACTACTTCCTCGTGGTATTTCATTGATAGTTTTCCATAAGAAAATGAAATTTGCTCTAAATTGAATTACTGTTTTCAACCTCTAGATGGACATAGATCAGAAGAGCAAAATAGCACCTACATGATGTATCACTTTGCACAATTATTAGCGTAAAACAGATGGGAAGGAAAATATGTTTCATAGAAGAGCCAAAATTTGCGTTCACGAAAAAAAAATAGAAGAGCCAAAATTTCAAGGTTTTGAACCTTTGTTTTCTTCAAGATGGTTGCTTGCAGCAACTCCAAATTCATCCCTTTTACTCTCTTCTGTATCTGGAATAGCTTCTGGGACCTCTGCAAGACGACGTTGTCTTTCGTCTTGTGTGCTTAGAAGTCTTTTTTTATTAAATAGTTCATGCAATGTTAAAATAGAGTTGGTCAAGGAATAACTATAATAAAATTCTTCCATGTTACAAGGAAAAAATGCTGGCAGCAGTCCAATAAGAAAATCAGACAAACCCTTAACAACTACTCCCTCCGTCCCAATATATAGCAACCTAGGATGAGACCCATCATAGGTTGCTATATATTGGGACGGAGGGAGTACAAGTTTATTGCCACAAATAAAAGACAATTTGGAAGGATATTCTTGGCGCCAACCCTTCTCATGTGCTCTTTCGATCTCCTTTTCCAGTCTCATAAGTTCTCTATCAATCCACTGAAAAAAGGGAAACCTTGTCAATCATTGTATTGTAGGAACCACAAAAGTATTTAGTTTGCTATAACAATTTGCTTTCAGGTTTCAAACTGTGTCTAAAATTAAGAAATTTAATTTGGAATGAAGATAGCATAAGGAGTCAAACATCAAGATTATTTCCAGAGAAGGGAACAGACAGTACCTCGACCTACTGCAGAACAAGATTAGGATATAGACAATACTTAAGTATCAAACCAAAATATAAGTGCAAAACATATTTTTATCAAAAGGGCAATAATTTAAAATAGGTCACAAGTTTGAAAACAAGCTAATGTCAATTATATAGGGTATTTATTTTGTAGTTAAGAACTAAAGATAGGAAGTTAAGGATCTCTTGCTGAGTCATTCACTAGGGCAGTCAATAAGATGTAAAGCCACTTCCGCTCTTTTAAAATTGCCTCAGACAACCAATTTGTTATTGAGCTTTCCATTTCTAAACTCAAAAATAAAGCATAATAAAATTCCACGGAAATCAATTCAGAGTTCACTTACATGATTCACGATGTCCACATGTATACTTGCAGCTTTCTCTTCTAAATCAGCCTATCAAAAATCCAGACCCAGAGCAGTAAAAGAGGAGTTTAGAAATGCACAACTGCACGGTGCTCAAGAAAAAACGAGAAACTGAATAAACTGTTGTTGTTTTTTTTAGCTCACAGAAACTAATAAGTGAAAACTGAAGTAAATAAGCTGACTCACATAGAAGATAAATGTTTTAGCCATGTAAGTGTGAATGCACAAGTCCAGGCAACACAATAAGACCCAAATTAAGTGGTTAGTGGTTACATGTATAAAAGTAGACATGCAGTTCGTATTACACATGCACATTCAGCGACTCAGACAGACCAACATGCATAAGTTAAGTAGCAGCAGGTTGAGAGGGCTATATTACTATATAAAAAGAGATCCACCCAACATGGCATGCACATCAGCATGAACATCAACAAGGATGTCTCCACTGTTAAAAACAATCCCAGAAAACAATATATTATTTCATCACTAAAGTTATATATGTAAATATACATCACAGAATATATCATTGCTGCTGTCGGGGACTGCAACTAGGAAAAGGAAGCTTTTCATAACATGAACTTACAACAGTAGGTCTTTTGAAGAGTCCTTTTTTAGCCAACAGAAGGAGATCATTACACTCGTCCTGTTATCAAGAGCGCAAAAGGAAGTGTTTGACCACATCAACTATTCAGGGAAATATTTTGAGTGGACAGAACAATGTAGAATAAAGAAAGTAAGACACTTCCTCTGTCCCGATATTAGTCTGGCACACTAATAATATTCAAAAGAGTAGACTTTGCTTATCCTTGCTAGATGCGCATGCTACTACGACATCGAATCGGGCAGTTTCTTTTTTCGGTGGTTCTTGGGAGGCACCAAGAGGTACTAGTACCTCCCAAGGACCATAAGAATAACTCACAAAATAGGAAATCATGGTTTGATTATAAAATACTCCATATTACTTCAAAGTTAAGATTTCTTGGTATGTGTGTTACATTATAGTATCAAATGGGAGTAATAACGGCCTACTTGATCATAATGGTAGTACTCATTCCATTTTATATCAGTACACTAGGAAAAGAATCATACCTCCTCTATGTCCTCTTCAGACAACATGGAGATCTTGATGTCATCCCACAGATTGGAAACACATAAAAGAATATCTGTACGTTTGTCCTTTATCTTGTATTCTTGTGGAGATTTCCTAATGCCTGTTATGGATGTTTTCAACATGGTGAGAAAGTCATATCCTTCCTGGAGGATAGATAGTACAGCATATAGGCCAATGCATGAAATATGAATGTAGCACTAAAATGGTTTTCATCTAAAAGAAAACAAAATAATTTTTGGCTTGCTGGTTAATGAAGAAAAAAGATGATTTGGTCTTCCACTGCAATACTACAGATATGCTATACATGCCTGACAAAAATTACAGAAACCATCAAAGTTCAAAACTTGAGAAGACTGCCTGTAGTTGATTACCTGTTACTAGGCCAAGCTGGTAGTGTTTTTTAGGCATCTGATAACTATAATGATTGTCATCATTCTTGACTCTAACCAAACTTCCAACAACTTTCTGTTCAAATGTGTCTTGGCCCATAAGATTCATAATTAGAGTTCTTCTCAAATAAATTAACTTTAAGTTATTGTGATTAAGAGCTGCAAAGCATTTCTTGTTTCTCTTTGGATCCCTCTCAGAAGTCTCTGCCGCCTTTAAAGTATTACAAGGCCTTTTTCTCATAATTCGGCCTTCATCATCCTCAGAATCATCGAGAAAATCATCCTCTGAAGCAGCATTTGCCGCAAGATGTATTTCCAGCAAGTTAAGAATCATATTTGACTTCACTTTTCTTTTCCTGAACAAAGAATGAAGCTTATCATCACAAATGACAGATTTTCTTTTCCTGTCCTTGAATAGATTCTTCTGCTGGATGTACTCCTTAACAACTCCAGTAAGTATAAATTCATCAAGAGGTTTAGTTGTATCCTTGCCAATACATGACAGGAATTCAATTAGCTCTTTTGAACCCCAACCGACATATGTTTTCTTGTTTGACTTCTTTCTCTTCAGTGACATTTTTGCTTCACTTGGTTGGACCTTTACATCAACCGGGAATGGTTGTTCAGCGCCATCATTAACACTCAATGAATTCTTATCTGCCCTGTAATCTTCATCTGGGGGTTTCTCTGAATCCCTTCCTTGTTTACAGCTTAAGCTTGTTCTAAGACAAATATTGGCTTGCTGCAAATCAATCAATGCCAAGCCTTCATTGTCTTTAATAGTTTCCCAGTAGTCTTTAAACAGAACAAGATAGTTCTCCGTATATCTGAATTCAACTGTTTCCTAGGGATGCACATGAACAGTAATCAGAAAAAGACCAGATATATGGAGAGGTCAACTGACATTTTTGTGGAAACTACCCAGACAAATTATGCCAGAGGAACAATAAACAGATAAATACAAGGTTAATGGACCTATGGTAGGCACTACTGTACTAGGCCATTGAATTTTTTTTCAAGGATTGACTAATGGCAGGCATGGAGTGGCAGGGGATTGGTGGAAGCTTAACCCTCCATCCAAAGGTCTAAGGCATATTTCTTTTGTCATCAAGACCAAGGAGAAATTAACTCATCCTCATGTAACAAAGACGAAGAAACTATATGTGCATGCAACCAATAAGTATTAAGGTGGTTGCTTGGGTTCCACTCAACAATTTAATTTAGCACTGTAAAACAATAAAACAACCCCTTCACTTAAGCCTCAGATGCATGGAGACTACAAATATGTCTATCTCATTTGGAAAAACCAGGAAATGAAAAAGGCTCAAGACTTTTGGATGGAGGGAGTACTACCTCCAGAAAAATGGAAAATAAATGCTATAATTCAAAAACTGTAAAAGGATCCACATGCACTTACCCCATCAGAATTAGCTTCAGAGTTCTTCTCAACAAACAATGCCAACTTTAAACAGTTATTGCATAATCCTTTGGTCTGGCTCTGCTTCCTAAATTGTGCAAATTCAACTTTTCCAAGGCATTCACCGCATACAGAGGAACTTGGACAACACAAACAATGATATTCTGAATTCCTTTTGCAGCTAACACATTTGTGCAATTCTGCAAATAGTAAAAGTTAGGCTCAAGAATGAATAGCATTATTGTACCACATGGTAGAAGTTGAAAGAGGCACTCCAAGAACAGAAAAATGAAATCCAAAAAATGCATAGTACTGCTAGCTCACAAAAGTACTTTGCAGCTTATTTCTGACAGATTATATGCTAAACACCTTCCTTTTAGTTATGTCTATGCTACATAAAAACTACTGAGCAATTAATCCTCCCAAGTTTTTTGTCCAAGATACTGAAGCCCATTCACTACTAATAAATGAAAGGTTAAGCATCCAGCAGCCGATTTTTTTTTCTAGGAAAAAGAAAGGGGCATTGGCAATTCCACAAAGGCAGGACATGATTTAGGATACTTGGTCAAACCAAATGAATGAGGTAACCAAACATGGGCAGGCAGCATAATGGGTATTGCAATGTCGTGCTAATTCAGATAGCAGCTAAGTATGGTTGAAATACTGGGGGAAAAAAACAAAAGGCGCTCACCACAAATGAACTGTTCGGCAGAATCAAGGAAGCTTTCCTCCTTCCCCACACAGTGTGGATGATAACCCTTGAGGCAGTTCCTGAAAAGCATAACAAGGCACAATTAGCTAGCTACACTGTCACCAATCGATTGGAAATGATCCCGACGATACTGTTCCAACTTCCAAGGGCACCACAGAACTGAATTCTGCATGCAGCAGCCACTGCACCCACCATCTACCAAAAACCCGCATTGCACACATTCCCCCCAACAGAACAAACCTCAATTCCAACCATTTTTTTTCCAACAGAGGAGATAGCGACAGCACAAAACCACGAACCGAACCAAAAAAAAATAGTGAGGAGGGGGGAGGAGGCGAAGCTCACTTGAAGTCGCAAACGCGGATGTCGCCGCCGTCCTTGCAGACGAAGCAGAGCTCCTCGGCCATATCCTCCACCTTCTGCTTGCTCCTCCTCCCCATCGCCCAAAACCCCCCGCGCGAGGGGGATAATCAGAAAAAAAAAATAAAAAAAAAACCCTCGTCGTCTTCTCCCCCCCCCCCACAATCCCCGCCGACGAACCTCGCCGCCGCCGTCGTTTGCGGCCGCGGCGGCGGATGGGGGAGAGAGCGAGGGTTTCGGGGGAGTGAATGCGGGGAGGAGGCGAGGATCGAGGCGCGGGGCGCGGGGCGGGGCGTCTCGAGGAAGATGAGAAAAGGGGGAGAGAGAGAGAGAGAGAATCTGGCGTGGCGACCGCTCTTGGTCGCTTTCTATTTCTGCGTCCTCCTCCTCCCCCGTGGCGCTCTCCTGGCTGTGCTGCCAAAGTGCCAAGTAGTATGGCTGTATGGGGGGAGCGAGATCAACGCACGGGAACACAGGCGAGTATATTTGAAATGGACATGCTACACAGCTGGTGTCTAAACTAGCTACCACTCTATCTATGATAAACACTATCTACCTACACTTGAAATACAATTTTCTCTTAAACTACCCATCTGATCTACAATCTGATTACACCGTTGTGTTCGTCACAATTAAATCTTTAGAACAAGATCTCACATGATTATATTTTGATGAAAAAATATAAATTACTTTTGTAATATATCTAAATTACTTTTAGATTCCACTAAGTTGCTTCTTGGACATATAAAAGTAATTCAATATAACCTAAAAGTAATTTACATATATTATAGAAGTAACTTATAACAAAAGGAAAGTAACTTCTATAATATATGTTAATTACTTTAAAACTTTATTGAATTTACTTTTATATATTTATTTAAGAAGTAACTTAGTGAAATCTAAAAGTAATTTAGATATATTATAAAAGTAATTTGTGATTTTTTATCAAAATATAATCATGTGAGATCTTGTTGTAAAGATTTAATTGTTATGAACACAACGGTGTAATCGGATTGTAAATCGGATGAGTAATTTAAGAGAAAATTTTATTTGAAACATAGATGATAGGAATATTTGTTCTAATTGCTTGATCAATTAGTACTATAGTAAAGTAAGATTCTTCAAGATATATCTGGACAACGGCTGATTAGATGATAGGGTCGCTCATTATGACTAAATTGAGAGCGCTCTCGATTTAGATTTTACGATTTGAAATTTATAGCCTGTTTGTCACCGCACCAACATTACTTTTTTCCTTTGGCCTTGTTTAGTTCCAAACTTTTTCTTCAAACTTCGAACTTTTTCATCACATCAAAACTTTCATACACATGTAAACTTCTAACTTTTCCATTACATCGTTCCAATTTAAACCAAACTTCCAATTTTAGCGTGAACTAAACACAAGTTAAAATCCAACTAAACCATTTCAATTCCATACATAAATGAATTACAGTTGGTTGTAGTACTTTTAGCATACGTTTGGTTTCAAAAAGTAAATGGGTTGGGTCGGGTGGAACCGATTTTTAAGGATATGTGCAATGTATGTTGCCTGACTTCGATAGTAAGGTAGATCCCATGATCAAAAGGTAGTGCCACCCTCCCCACAATACTTGTATGAATATAGTGGTAAATGAGGCGGGGTTCAGTGTTCACCTGAAAAAATTATCCATGCCAATCCTCATCTACCCATGTTCCTATAAGAATGTTCATATTTTACTTGGTTTCTACCGAACATAGCACAAAAAACGATGCTTATTAGTAAGGGCACATTAATTGCTTGTTACCTGGTTTACTACCACATTGTGGTTGCTATAAGGGTGTTTTGTTTGGGATAGGTGGAATGGATAATTCCCGAGACTCTTTGTTCAGTTAATCTCATAAGGAAGGATTGGAGGGGACTGAGAGGATTTATTCAACAACTCAATAGACGTGGAATTATTCCTCTTCAAATCTCCTCCGATCCCTTTTGGAGGGGATTAAGCGAAGAAGTCTTGAAAGGGAATATTCCCATCAGAGTCCGATTAGTCATATCCCTTAAAAGCCGACGGACCAATCCAACCCATTTTTTTCTCTCACTAACATATAAGCTATCCCTTAAATAAAAAATTATGATCACCCCACCCCTTATGTCAAACGGATAGATAGGATCATCCATCCTAAAAAAAAGAAATGGGTCTAACTCATCCTACCTCATCCCCAAACCCAACACTTATAAATCGTTCCAAGTTTTGATAAGTTATAACTTAAAAAAGACAAGTTCAATTTCATGCTAAATCATATCAGCAATATGAGTAGATAATATTAAGAATTATCAAAATGTCAAGTGTTTGATTTGCTACCAAAATTTAGTAGAGCAAGTGGAGTGATAGTAGCTCAATTGATTATGATCCTTGTCATGGAACCTGTCCACCTATGTTAAGATCTTAGACTTGGCATGGTGCTCGTACTAACGACTAATTGTTTCCGCGAGAAATATCTCTCCAAACTGTTTTATGGAAATTTTTCTGGTGGCTGCTTGGCTTCTGTGGAAGCAGAGGAATGATATGATCTTTAATAGTATTTCTCCCTCCCTCCCAAGGTGGAAATCAAGTCTCAAGGAGGAACTAAGTCTACATTTAACTAGGCTTAGAGTAGCTTTCAAACCTTTTCTTCAATCATGGATTGATAACTTGTAATTAATTTGTACAATTTTTCTTTTTATTAATGAAATTACCGTGGGGGACTCCCCCACTGTTTCCTGGTAAAAAATTATTTCCGCGAGGGTGTCCATAGGAGGTAGAGTGTTCACATCGTGCTTATTTGTAAGAAAAAAAAATCTATGGAACAAAACCAAGCTATGCCCAGGGTTTACCTTATCGTTTGGGCCGGGGTTATCGCCACCCCGCGGTAGCGCGATAATCGCGATATTCGCACGGTTATCGCGGGTTGTATAGCTGAAATCATGTAAATGTAAAATAAATAGGGTAAAAAAAATTAAAAATACGGTTGAATATGTGTAGAAAACTAGAAATTGAGAATAATTTGAAGAATATGTAGGATACTTAAGGCCCAATATCCTCTTCCTTTTTCAATTTGTAAACCATTTTTGGTTTTGCCCTCAAATTTGAATTTAGCTTACTCTATTTCAAATAATTTCTTCACCATTGGCAATTACAAATCAACAACTACATCTATGAATTTTTTCAGTTTTTTTCGATTTTTTCTAGAATTTTGAATTTGGTCAAAATTCATCCAAACTATATCGCCGATTTCCCCTACGTACCCTCGTGATAAGCGCGATAACCATGATAATCGCGCGATTATCGTGCTATAAGTGAAACCCTGGCTATGCCTTTAGATAAAAATAAACCATTATACATAAAAAACCCATTAAGGCATGCAAAAATATTAGAGATATTTAAGGTGAAAACTACTATTTTATTGTATTCTCTTGCTACGTTTGGGATCTGACTCATGCATAACTCTGACATGTGACGTGGTTACGTGGCTTTGACCTTTTATGAATATAATATTAGTTTTTAGAGAAATGATAAATGAGTGGTGGTTGGGATAATAGTAGGTAGGAAAATTGAACAAGGGGTAGCTGGGGAAATTAAGGTCATGCTTCATACAACTACGCTCATTATATCATTGACACGAATTATTTGCATGACTAAAATATGGGCACGCCGGTTGGCGCTCTCGTTAGTGTACCTGGTGCATATTATTTAGAGTGTGTGTGAAAAACATATTTTAAGTTTTATGTTTTTCAATATAAATTAGTTTAGTACCATAAAGTTCCTATAAAAAACTTGCTAAATTTATAACATGCTTATTTTAAAAATGTGTTTGATAAATTTACATATGACTACCATAAATTAAAAAATGTGTATATGCAAACTTTTATCCTGCTTTTGTCCTTCATATTTTTATAAATTCAATTACTTAATTTATTGTTTTATATTTCCTTCACATGTAGCAAAGTTTTCAAAGATAATTGTGAACTAAACTTCTCGCAAAAGCGATTTATAGTTGGAGAACCTCTAGAATCTGCATGTTGCGCATTTCCTTTGAATTTGTTTTTTCCTTACAGATAATCTCCTATATTTATGTCAAAATAGTTAGAAAGACTGTAGAAGTTGGATGTTGTGCATTTTCTTTTGTTTTGGCTTTTTTTTCCAATGAATGATTTTCCTAGATTTATCTTACTATAAACTAATGTTGCCACTTGACTAGGAACCAGCCAGCCCATTCGATCTCCCGTTTGGGAGTTGGATTTTTTTGTTGCACGTAAAACGAGAAACCTTATTAGCATATGATTAATTAAGTATTAACTATTATAAATTTAAAATTTGGATTTATTTGCCTTTTAAAACAACTTCTACATAGAAACTTTTTAAAAAATTACACCATTTAACAGTTTAAAATGCGTGCTAACAGAAAACGAGTAAGTTAAAGTTTAGAGTTGAAGAATAGACGGGCCTGTTTGGCATAGCGCCATAGCTCCAGCTCTAGCTCCACCTCTCTTGGAGATGGAGCTCAGCCAAACTGTTTCGGCTCCACCTAAAATAGGAGCAGAGTTGAGTGAAATTCTCTCACAAAATGAACTAGAGTTGTGGAGCTGGGTTTAGGCAGCTCCACAACTCCACTCCAGACCCAACTCCTAGAGCTAAATCTAGGAGTTGGAGCTGTACCAAACAGGTCCGAACTTAGGCCTTAGAAACATCGATCGATTAGCGTGACAAATTATTATTTTATAAAAAACAAAGTTCACAAATAGCTTAGAATAGGTGGTTTAATCAATACATTATAATAAAGTTTTTTTTGAACAAATTAGAAACATGAAGTAAATAATCAATGACAAAATTCTATTGAATAGGACATGAAAAGAATGTACCAGGTGGTTGAGAAACAGTACTTCATAAATGAATATACTTCGTGGATAATTTTCAAATACTACATATGTTTATTGAGAATTGATCAGGGAGTGGATGTAAGAAGCAGAACATGCAAGCGAATTAGTATGCAACTTCTAAAAAGTGGAGACACAAAATATATAGGTGAGACTCTCTTATCATTTAGTATTTCTCTAGCACCAAGTGACAATGTGAGCAACCCCTTCTCTTTTTTTATATAGCCATAGACATATAAGGCCAATCTAATCGAGAACTGTAAAGTAAGACATGAGGAGTAAAATTTAATTATATGGAGCACTCCGAGATTGCTCGATCAAATTCGGATCCCCTCCCTCCACCTGGTTTCCTTTTTTGGCACCACATTACTTTTCTATTTTAGTAAATTTATATACCTAAAGTTTGTACACCTCAAGTTTACACATCTAAAGTTTAGAGACCCAAAGTTTATAAATCAAAAGTTTATATATCCGATTCAAATTTGAATTTAAATTCAAATATTTTTATATAAAGTATTTCTATACATCTAAAGTTTATATACCTAAAGTTTATAGACCCAAAGTTTATAAGTCAAAAGTTTTTATACCCGATTCAAATTTGAATTTGAATTCAAATATTTTTTATATATAGTATTTCTATACACCTAAAGTTTATAAACCCAAAGTTTATAAGTCAAAAGTTTACATACCCGATTCAAATTTGAATTTGAATTCAATTTTTTTTATATATAGTATTTCTATACATCTAAAGTTTATACACCTAAAGTTTATAGACACAAAGTTTATAAGTCAAAAGTTTACATACCCGATTCAAATTTAAATTTGAATTCAAATATTAGTTTATAGACCCAAAGTTTATAAATCAAAAGTTTATATGCCCGTTTTAATTTTGAATTTAAATTAAAATATTTATGGTGTAGTAGGAAGATAAGAAGGGGAGGAGAAAGGGGGGGGGCGACGGAGCGTATAGAGGAGGGGCGGGTGGGTGATCGCTCATTAGCCTTGCCCAGAGCCCCCCACACCCCTCTGTGTTTGCCCTAGAAGGGACTATTATTCCAGCAAAACAACCGAGTGAGACAACAGGAGTAAAATAGCAAAATAGCCAGAGTAAAAAAAATAAAAAAAACAGAAGGGACTATTATTCCAGCAAAACAACCGAGTGAGACAACAGGAGTAAAATAGCAAAACAGCCAGAGTAAAAAAAATAAAAAACGTGGTCGGCAGGATTCGAACCTGCGCGGGCAAAGCCCACATGATTTCTAGTCATGCCCGATAACCACTCCGGCACGACCACTAAGATAGAGATGGTTCACACATTTTTCTTTTTATCATGTTATCTCCATCAACATTGAACAGACTTCATAGTGACCTTTGGCATGTAATGTATCAATAGCTTAAACGAGAAAGCCTTTCATCCCATGCAAGAAAGGGGACATGCATAATGCATTCAACTCAACGGTTCAGGAAGCTAATCTTTCTCAATGATCATTGCATCTCAAAACTATACTGTGTACTACCTCCCTTTTTTAATAGATGTCACCGTTGACTTTTGTCACATGTTTGACTATTCATCTTATTCAAAAAATTTACGTAATTATAATTTATTTTGTTATGAGTTGTTTTATCACTCATAGTAATTTTATATCTTATACATTTGCATAAAATTTTTAAATAAGACGAATGGTCAAACATGTGAGAAAAAATCAACGGCGTCATCTATTAAAAAACGGATGGAGTATGGTATAAGAAAATAAAAAGGAGACAGATTAGAGCAGGTACAATAGCATGCTATAAGCCAGCTATAAACATATTTTAAAGAGATAAAAGAAGAGAGAGAAGAGCAGTGAACTACAGATTTGTAGCCAGCTACAGCACAAATTCTAAGACGTAATGTGTGTATGATAGATGGGACCAGGTATTACTAGTATAGTAAACAACTATTGTATGAATTGACTATTACATTGGCTATAAAAGATTTGGAGCTAGTAGTGGGCTATACTATTAAACTTGCTCTTAGGGATACTTGCTATGGGCAGTTGGGCTCAACCCTCTAGGTATTCAAAGTAATCTGCGACCTTTTCATTAATCAAGCATACACGCAGTGACGCAGAGAGTATATCAGCACGGAAACAGCTAAATTAACAGTAGCGAAAGGAAGCTGAGCACAGTTTCAAACTCCCAATCTGTATGGTTACTTTGTCATATATACAGAATTACAGATACAATGTTCAAGCGCATATGGTAACACAACACTACAGAAGAAAATTATAAGGTACAAAAGAAACATGAAAGCTGAGAAGGCCTAAATGGCATCCCACATAAAGTGGGAATGTAACTACCTTCCACAACCAGAGGTGTATACTCCAAGTAGCGGTATAGCGGCTAGATCTTTAGGGACCAATATGGTATGCTCACAAGCCAAGTAACTTTGGACAATTGTATTACTAGTCCTATGCCGTCGATCTCAAGCTCAGATGTGTCCCAGCACAGGCCATGGGGTCACTCCATTCGCAGGAAGCAGAGGCTTCATGATCGGAGCTCGGCGTGCCATTGGGAAAGATTCATTCAGGCGTGATGCTTGGGCCTTGAACTGGGATGCCTTCTGCATAAGTCAATTAAAATTATTAAGGAACAGATGACAGTAAGAATCCACACAGAGCTAAGCTAAGCAATAATGGGGAACGCACTGATACCATGAACAACGTTAAGGGTCAGCACAATTGTCGTCGACAAATCACATGGCATTACATTCAACAATTATGGAATTACTTGCATTTACATACCACTGTAACCTGTGCGTAAGGATATAAGTGGTTAACCCGTGAAACCCACTTATAGGCCAAAATAAGCCGCAAACCCGTTTATTTTGACCTATAAGTGGGTTCATGCCCTGTGCGACAGGATGCAACCTATGCAGGCTCTGCTCTTATATAGTATTTGTTTTTTGAAAACCGTCTTATATGGTATTTGTCTCATATAAGCATATTACAGGATGCTCTTATGTGATCAGGCTCTACTCTAAGTCCTCCTAATCATCTTTCGAAGTAAGTCAAAGTTCAGCGCTTTGCCCCGTTGATACACGCGTGCACACGCAAACACAGGTAGGCGATGCACATCCTGCCACTAGTATGGCAGTACAAACTACAAAGTCACAAACAGAAAGAATTCTTTGTGCAATATTATGAGGACGATGGCGACAAGATTAGTACAAGGAGCTACATATTTTCTCATCAGCTTGCAACCATACTTAACTCATGTAATTTGCTTAAAGAAAAATGCAATCACCTATAGGCTCTAAAGGAGCTACCTATTGGCTATTGCTTACATGCTTAGCCAGTAATATCAGGTTCCTGAAGTAAAATGGTTTGTGTTTGGTTTGAGACTTGAGAACTGCACCTTTTGTTTTCAATGGATAGGGAAGTTGAAATTTTATGCTGTTTTCACCCTAAAATCAAACAAGGTACTCCCTCTATTTCAAATTATAAGTCATTTTGACTTTTTTTTCTTAGTCAAATCTTTATAAGTTTGATCAAGTTTATAGAAAAATATTAAAAATATTTGTAGCATTTTCGAGCAGCATGTGGATGATACAGGATGACACAAACAAAATGAGACGCTTACACAAGCACAGTGGCGCAAGGTTGGAGTGTTTAACCCACGGCAAGGGCATGGCCGGGAAAGCGGCGAGAGGCCTCACCTTTTCGTCGAGGACGAGGCGGACGCGCGCCACGGCCTTGCTCTGCCGCCGCATGCGGTACAGGCGCCGCCCCAGCACGGCGATGCCGAGCAGCGCGACGGCGACGGGCAACGACCACACGCTCCTCGCCGCCCGCAGCGCCCACGCCCGGAGCACGCCCATCGGCAGGTGCCACCACCGCACCACCCCCGCCCCAGCCCCTCCGCCCTTCGTCACCGCGCCCTCGCCCGCCTCCACCTCCGCCGCTGCCGCCTCCACCGGCAGCGGCTCGGTGGCCTCGGCCTCCTCCCGCCTCTCCCCGTCGTCCGACGAGTCCGACCACAGCGCCGCGCGGTCAGGGCCGGGGAAGACGAGGTCGTCGGGGTCGGGCTCCACCCAGCTCGCGTTGCCGGACGCCACCCCCTCCTCCTCTTCCCCCTCCCCCTCCTCCTCCAACTCCTTCGAGAAGGAAACCCTCTCCGGATACTTCACATCCGAACCAAGCTCGAAGTAATCGTACTTGATCGCCCCCGCCTCGTCATCGCCGCCGCCATCTCTCGTCTCCGCCGCAGCGGCCTCATCGGCGGCGGTGGGGGAGGTGAGGAGAAGCTCCCAGTCGTTGAGGTCCGCCGCTTCGCCGTCCATCTCGAGGCGAGGTTCGGGTGAAGCGAGCGGCGGAGGCGGTGGGCGCCTGGGCGGTCGGATTTGGGGAGGAGAGCGTTGCGTTGTGCCGTGTTGGGTGGGGAAGCGAAGGGAAGATTCGCGGGTTTGCAAGGGATACTTGGATTCTAGCGTTTTGGGTGGGAGGGGGAGGAAGAACCTGATTCTTTTTTTTTTAAGCACCATCCATTTAGGTCCCGTTGTTTTCTTATAAAGACATATTTTACTTTAGTATTTATCTGATTTAAAAATGACTAAAATCAATTAATCACGTACTAATGATTTTTTTTCCGGTTTACATGTTCCTACTTAATGTTTATGTTCTACACACAATTGTATTTATCTCGAAAAATAAAAATGCCCAATTGTATTACTTAAAAAGAATTGCACTACCTTCTTCTTGTAAAAATATACAACGTTTTGATTATCCGTTATATTTAAAATCTTAACGTACAAATACAAGAATATATGCATGTTTAAAATATTTTAATGATAAAATAGGTCACAACAAAATAAGTGATGCATATATAGTTTTAATAGGATAGATGGTTAAACATTCGATAACTTCATATATTTAAAATTAGAGGGAGTACAGTTTTACTACCTTTACACTCACAGTTATATATTATATTCATGTAAAAAAAACAGTTTTATTTTTTATTTCTTTTCCTTGATAAGTATAGATGTATTTCTCATGATGTGTGTTCGCTGCTATAATTTAGACTCACCATTTACCGTGGCTTTCGGGTTCGGGTTGTCGTAGATGGTGAACATTGGAGTACTCAATTTCAACACGAGTATTGAAAGAAATGTGCGAGCAGGAGGAGGATGATGAAATGTGAAATGCAGCTAGATTTTTAGAGGCCTGCATGTCGAACCTGCGTTGGTGGCGGCTACGAGCAGAGCGTTCGTTGATAGAGAACCGCATTCACTGTCGATTTCTCTTGCAGGTCAAAAACCACATTTAAGATATTTTCGTTTTTTACATGGATCTGATTTCTCTGGTCACTCCGTGACAGAATGTTCAGTGAGAGCGAGATACTGGAACTACTCAATCATTGGCAAAAGAAAACGAACAAATCCTCCTGCGGTTTTAATATTCTGGCCAAAATTACTGGCTGTTGTCAACCCATTTTCGAGTGATCCTGAAACAGATGAGTTTGGCACTTCGAAAGGCAAGAGTCTGTCCACGTCGGTCTTTTAGCTCTTTCTGTAACCTCACCACGAATACGAAACTATATCAGTTCTGCTGCTTTCTGCAGAAAAGGTGCTTAGTTTATGGTTGATTAGTGATTACTCAACTTAGCTGAGAAAAAAAAAACAGCTGATAAAAAGAGAATCTTCTTTTACCCTCTTTTGCAAAGTCGATTTTTTCTATAAAGTCAGCAAACGTCGAAGTTAGGCCACCAGCAACAGATAGGCGCATGCAGATTAACAAATTACCAGCTGCAGGTGTTGCTGTTTTTGTAGGAATGACCCGTGTCATTCACAACCACCCGAATGCACACGAGCTCTTGTTTTGTCCTGAAGAAACGACGTCTTCAGAGGAATGATGAGGTTTGTTAGCCTGCAGATTTAACGGAAGCTAATCCCTAGTTTAGCAAATCCATTAGCGCGTATCATGGCAATTGGCAAATGGAGCCTGTTGCTGATTTTGATTTGGAATAGTGGTTGGGATTTTGGAGATTTCCGGGCAAGAATCTGGAGGCAGTGAAAGGTTCCGGTGGGCATCGCCGCCTTGGGACCCCGACCAATTCTTGGCTTCTGGATGATTCGAAGAAAATGAGCAAACCTCTCGAACGCCTCGCCGGCATTGAGCTCTGGTGTACGGCGGCGCCGGCGACCTGCCGGCGACGGGTCGCCGGCGTCGTGGAGGAACGCACGAATGAGAAGTTGAAAACGCCTTGGTTTCTTTTGGTTTTTATTACGAGAAGGGCGTAGTAGTAGTTGTTACGTTAAGCGACAAAGTTTGATAAATAATCTCTAATCGCGTAGACGGCGCCGGCGCCGGCGATGGCGTCGCCGGGCGGGAAGGGGCTGGTCGCGTGCAACGCGGCCATCTCCCGCTGCTCGCGCGCGGGGCTGCACCGGCGGGCGCTGGCGCTGTTCACCGAGATGCGCGCGCGGGGACTCCGCGCCGACGAGTACACCCTCCCGCCGATCCTCAACTCCGCCGCGCTGCTCCGCGCCCCGCCCGCGGCGGCGCTCCACGCGCTCCTCCTCCGCGCGGGGCTCGCGTCGCACCTCCATGTCGCCAACGCCCTCGTCGACGCCTACGCCAAGCTGTCCCGCCTCGGAGCCGCGCGGGCGGTGTTCGACGAAATGCCGCGCCGGGACGTGGTCACCTGGACCTCCCTCGTCACCGGGCTCGCCCGCGCCGGATCCCACGGCCTGGCCGTTCGCGCCTACCGCGACATGGTCGCCGCTGGGGTCGCCACCGACGAGTTCGCCGTCGCGGCCGTGCTCAGCTCGTGCGCCGGCTCGACCGCGCTCGAGCTGGGCCGGTCGGTGCACGCCGCGGCGGTCCGGTCCGGGCACGAGCCGTTCCTCTCGGTCGGCAACTCGCTCGTGTCCATGTACGCCAAGACCGGCTCGCTCCGCGACGCGCGCACGGTGTTCGACGCGATGCGCTCCCGGTGCGCCATCACGTGGACGGCGCTGATCGTCGGGTACGCGCAGAACGGCCGGGGCAGGGAGTCCCTCGCCGTCTACGCCGACATGGCCCGCTCCGGCTGCAGGCCGGACTACGTCACCTTCGTCGGCCTGCTCTTCGCCTGCAGCCACGCCGGGCTGCTCGACGCCGGCCGCGCCCACTTCCAGTCCATGCAATCCGAGCACGGCATCTCCCCGGGGCCGGACCACTACGCCTGCATGGTCGACCTGCTCGGCCGCGCCGGCCGCCTCGGCGAGGCCGTCGACCTGCTCGACCGGAGCCCGGCGGCCGAGCTGGACGCCACGGTCTGGAAGGCCCTCCTCGCCGCGTGCCGGACTCACCGGAACGCGGCGCTCGCCGAGCGCGCGGCCGGGATGGTGTGGAGGCTGGATCCGACGGACGCCATGCCGTACGTCATGCTGTCCAACCTCTACTCGCGGGCGCGGCGGTGGGGCGACGTGGCGAGGGTGCGCGCGCTGATGAGGTCGCGGGGCATCAGCAAGGAGCCCGGGTGCAGCTGGGTGGTGGTCGCCGGCGTGACGCACGTGTTCCACGCCGGGGACAGGGATCACCAGCGGGCGGCGGAGATCTACCGGAAGGCGGAGGAGATGGCGGCGAGGATCCGGGCTCGGGGGCACGTGCCGGACACCGAGTGGGCGCTGCAGGACGAGGCGCCGGAGGGGAGGGAGATGGGGCTGGCTCACCACGGCGAGAGGCTCGCCGTCGCGTTCGGCCTCCTCGCCGTGCCAGCCGCCGCGCCCATCCGCGTGTACAAGAACCTCCGGGTGTGCGGCGACTGCCACGCCGCGATCAAGATGGTCGCCGAGGTGTACGGCAGGGAGATCATACTGAGAGACTCCAACTGCTTCCATCACATGAAGGATGGTTCATGTTCTTGTGGAGATTACTGGTAACTGGAGCTTAGTACGATTGTGTTGTCTTTGACCATTTTTGGTTGATTCACTCTATAGGCAATTAGGCATGTGCATAAGAGAGAGAACCAGCATTGCATTCCAACGAGCATCTGGGAGTCCTTTGAAAAATTGCTTGAATTT
Organism: Oryza sativa Japonica Group; assembly: GCF_034140825.1. Taxonomy (NCBI): domain Eukaryota; kingdom Viridiplantae; phylum Streptophyta; class Magnoliopsida; order Poales; family Poaceae; genus Oryza; species Oryza sativa. The sequence goes on from NC_089035.1 coordinate 39,067,530, forward strand.
CTAGTAGATCAGATTGCATCAAAGATGACAGTGATGATGTACAATGGGCTAGTATGCTAGTATCAGAAGGCCGCATTTTACTAGAGAATCCTACCATTCTATTCATCGATCTCCTTTACAGCATCCTGCAAATAACATAGTTAAGAACAGTTAGAATTGGCTTTCGAAAAAGAGAAATTGAAACCCAAAGTGACCACTAACGAAATAAGCATATGTTCAAATACTGCCGAATCCCATTTGTTCAGTATGTGTGATAGATCATAGCAAGTCAATACCTTTGCAAGTCGTGTTACATATGTAGCAGCAATGGCTGTGAATAATAGCCCGATGCCCAGTGTCAGTAGCTGGCTGTTTCCTCCCAAACCGATCTCTGACTCATCTTGCTGTCAAAATGAGAGCCATGTCATGTTTGACGTAAAAAAAGCAGCAGTAAGAACCATATGTTATGATTTCAATAGTCAAGCCACCAGATAAGCATTTCAAGGATAGCATGTGTTCTGCTGCTATGCAATTATGCAAATAGAGAAGGAAGACAAGCAAGATCATTCGGTAATGACATGAAAAATCTCTCCTCACCCCAGACATACAAATGTCGAAGATGTGAACTGCTAAACTAGCGGTGGATCAATTCTACAGGCAGAAAATCGCAAGGGTAAAGAATTCATGGCTTTGAATTAAGACGTACACATATGCAATTCTGGATATGTAAACATCTAAAAATAAGTGTCCTTTGAACACTTCACTACAAAGCAACGGCGATCAGCAAACTGCAAAACACTCCCAGATTCATGGCATGAACCAGCTCTTATTGGATACAATACTATATGAGAAAGCACATATGGTAAGATACAGGCATTCGTAGAAAATAGAAACAAAGTACAAAAATACCACTGATCAGCCATTAGGAGCTGAAAGAGTTCTGTGGTTCAATAGATGTGGTTTTCATTGAACAGAATGGATGAAATGGCAATGGAAGTACGTTTGTGCTGGCAATGAACTAAAATAATTCAATGTGTTTAAGAACTTACAATTATAGCTCGTCCAAATGCACCAGCACTGACATAGGCCCATGATCCTGGAAGCATTCCCAACCAACTGCATGACAATGGTAGAAAGATATCTGAGCCAACAAGGTTTTGACAAAAAGGTACTATTGACGATCCTTCAATTTTTGCCCTTTAAAGGGATATAAGATTTGCAATGGATTATTGGTATCTTTAACGGGTATATGATTTTTACTACCCTTTTGGTCTTATAAATTGCATTACTACCAAGTAGAGTCGTTATACTGAGACCATATTGCCGTTCCTGTTTGTTTGACAGAAAATGCCATACTGGAATCATGGAAGAACAGGAGTTGGTAGAAACTAACCTTCCCAAGACATAAGGCAAGAACTTCACTGAAGTCAAGCCATACAAGTAGTTCCCAAGAGAGAAAGGTAATAGGGGACTAAGCCGCAGCAGAGTAACAACCTTAAATCCATTTTCACCTATTGCTTTGTCAATTGCCAGAAACTTCTTGTTTCCTTCAACCAATTTGAGAATTCGCTCTCTGGCAAAGTATCTAGCAATAAGAAAGGCCACTGCTGCAGCTAGCTGCACAGTTGGCAAAGCACAATAAGAAAATGCAGCTGAAGGCAGAGTTAACAACAGAATGCTGTTGATGTGGATTTACTTACTGTCCCGCTGATTGAGACAATAACTGTACCAGTAATACTACCAAACAATAGACCTGCTGACATTGTTAATGGTATCGCTGGAATCGCAAGGACCTGAATTCAAAGAAAATCATAGTATTATTATGAAGGTGAAGTTCCAATCCAGATGTCAAGAATATATGACAAAAGCCTGTACAAATGGTTGACAGGGCTAAATGTAGATCGTTAGTTTATTTCAGAGTTCACCAATATCAAACAAAGAAAGAAATGGATGCCCTCCATCAAGAAGTGGCTTTATCCAAAACAAAAGTGCCTATTGCCTACTCACTCATATTCAAACATTTTGGCACAACAAATTTACAAAGTGTGTGTGTGTGTGTGTGTGTGTGTGTGTGTGTGTGTGTAACTGAAAGGCAAAAATATCAGCCTTACACTATCACTGTAATTGACTAGCTAGTTTAGGTGAAAATTATAGAAACGAAGACACTGTACAGCATCAATGAAAGTAAAATTAGCTAGCAAAAGGACATACCTCCAATCCTGCATACACTAGTACAAATAAAGCATATCCAGCAGGGCCATAACCTGTCCATGCAAAGTACGGTCACATTTCAGGCAGAAATTCAACAAAGGACAATTAGTTGTGGAAAATAAAAATCTATGTTGATCAAACAAGACATTGCGCACATACGTAAATCAGCTATGTGCTCTTTATTTTGCCACATAGCACACATCGCAAGTTGAACTAAGCCTTATATAGCATGCTGACCCAATCAATTTTATACACTTTTTGAGAAACATAACACTTAATAAAGTGTGAAAACCACACTGACGTGCCCTAGTTCATTGGTTTTTGCCCTAGAGCATTCGCATCCAGCTTCCGGTTTGCTTTAGCACAAAATTAGCAAGGAGACACTTCAGTCTTCAGCAATAGACCAGTAGCATTTCACAGCACAATCCAAATAGAACACAGCTGGATTAGCCATTACCATCAATGAACCCGGAGAACTGGGTGAGGAAGGTGTTGATCTGGTCCTTGTACACGTATCCCGCCGCCCCGAACCCCCCTACGACTCCAACCAGCAGCGCCCCGGCGAGGAGCGTCCCGGTGATGGCCCCCGCGCCGCCGTCTCCCTTATCCTCCGCCGCCTCCTCCTCCTCCTCCTCCTCCTGGTCAGCGGCGGGTCGCCGGTCCTTGCTGCTGCCGCCGCCCTGACCGCCGCCGCCGAGGCGGAAGGGGACGTTGGGCGAGGCCTTGCGGAGCGTGGCCTTGTCGGGGTCACGCAGCGACGAGAGCGGCGGGTGGAACGCCCGCCGGTGGTGGTGGTGTCGGCCCCGCCGCCACGCCGGCGAGCCCCCGGGCGCCGGCGGCGAGAAGTGGGAGGAGAGGACCGGGGACGGGGAGAGCTGCTGCGGCGAGAGGAGGTGCGGCTGCCTCATGGGGAGCGGCGGCGCCGGCGCCGGCGGCTGCGTGGGTGGGGCCCGAGGCTGGCTGCTTCAGCTAGCGCGCGGGGCGTGCGGCCATGGGAGCTCGGAAGCGATAAGGCGTGGAGGGGAAGGAGCAGCAGAGGAGGGAGGGAGGAAAGCGGAGGAGAGGAGAGGGGAGGGGGAGGAGACGAGGCACGTGGCGGCGTGTGGGGCAGTGGTGCGCACGGAGGCTGGCAGGTGGGCCCCATCGCCTGGTATCTTCTAGGGTAGCAGCAAAGCACCTGGCGCGATTCCTACTGTGTGGTTTCAAAATTCATCATCAAATTTCCTCCACGTAGTTTTGTACAATTTTAAATGATGCTAGTGGTGATATCCTAGTATGCCTCCAACAACATAAACTGACATACACAAACTGATATATGAGATTCTCGCAACAAGTGAATAGCCATAGAATTGTTAATTCTAGACATTTATAAGACGTTGCGTACAAACCTTCAAATTCACATTCCACTCGTAGATAAATTATAGACGTTTGATCTTGTATTATATGATCGTTTGGCTTGTAGAAATAGACAAAGAGGATAAAAAAAATATAGCAACATATTTTAGTACTGTGTCTTTTAAAATGACATTATGATCATGTTTAGGGAGCTTAAGATTGTGAGAATTTACTGGTTGGTACTTGGTAGCTAATATGCTGTGACCTATAAATATAAGGTGTCTCCGAAGAGGCAACGCATCATGAGGTGGAAACTCTTTTGTATAGGTCACAAAACATCAAATTTGTCGAGGTGGGATAAAACTTGTCGCTAAGGCCGTTCACAATGCAAGGAGCTGGCATTCAGCCTGAGCTCTCCACGTCCGCCAAAACTCAAGATTCCATGCCACGTTTCTTGATGGGTCCACCAAAATGAAGAACCTGTGACCAAAACCTGCCACCCGGTTTTCGACGATATCAAGGCCATTGCAGTGCGCAGGGCTTCGCCTCGCCTTTCCACCCGCCTTGATTTCGCACCGTGAGTCTTGTGTCCTTGGAAGGTCCTCATCCTACTTGGCAGTTCAGGACTAACAAAATGCAAGACGTATTGCTATTGCCCTAATACGGTACTTTGCTACCTGCGCAGCGCTGCTAAAGAGTGCTATTGCTATTGCCCTAATACGGTACTTTGCTACCTGCGCAGCGCTGCTAAAGAGCGCGCGGCGCCGCCGCCGCGTTTCTTCCTCCGCCGTTCGCTGCTCCAAAAATCTCCAATGGACTTTCGACTCCACATCACATCGAGGACGGCGACAGCTCGATGACCGCCGGCGCGGGGCACTGTGAACTTAAGGGAGCCAAGTAATCCCCCACAGGGGAAAGGGTACATGCCATGACTGCTCTTGATCGAGATCAGCATTCAGCGGTGAGAAAAAGGATTATTGGATGCATTCATAGCTAGCATATTAGATGTTATTTTTATAAGAGTATGAAGAACTTGGGTTTTTTAAGCTTACAGCTTTAATTCAGTTTTTAGATTTTACAACTTTAGACTCTTAAAATATAGATGACAATATGAATTATTTGGTTTAAGTCGAAGATTCAGTGAAACTGTAGCTACTAAAATCTCTGCCCTATATGCCTAATTATATCTTGGCATGGTTTCAAAATTCATTCAAATTTCCTCTTAAAAAAAGAGTAACGGCCTCATCTTTTCGCTTATGCTTATGCTTATCAGCCAAAATTTGAATTTTTAACCTTAAATTTGAAGCAAATATTGAGGTTTTTCATCGAAGTTTATTTCTCAGCCTTTACATTTAGGTCGCTAAGAACACATATATAAAAATTTTATTTATAAATTACTTCTCGTTTGTAAATATGCCGAGCCAAACAATGGGGACGTAAATTAAAAAGGGGTACCTATGCATCTTTCGAAAGGTTTTTATAATCATATCACGCAGATTTTTAATCTTTAGATTAAAATCCAATAGACACAGTAAAAGGCAAAAGGTAACTAAGAAACGCAATAATGGACACTAAATTACCATATCTTCAAGAAAAAGACCAAATCCAATATAAATTTTCAAAATTTACATGTGAAGATTCAAAAATTACTACTATTATAAAAATTGAAGATGTTTTTTCCGGTACTTTGGTAAATCATCCGTGTTTGAGTCGGTTTTAATTTCTTGTTTCGATTTTAATCTCTATTCCTCAAAATCCGTAATTTTGTTTTGCTTTTCTCAGTTTGGTTCCTCTCTTCTCTTGTTTGGTGTGTTTAACTTGTCTTGAACTACACTCTCTTCTGAAGTGGATCTTTCTAATAATTGGCTATAGTTCTTTTTGAGCAAAGGCCGGATATTATATTCCATTATGTAAAAAAAATCTCGCGAAAGAAAAACAGCGAAAAGAGGTCCGATTCGTACCAACGAAAAAAATAGCAAAAAATGCTGGGTAAAAAAAAAAGCCGACCGTAAATAAAATAAATAAATCGCCGACTGCAAAAAAAAAAAAAGCCATCCGGAAAAACAGATTTGGTATATGTCCGTCTCTTTTATCCTTCTTTTTTTTCCCATTTTTCTTTTTTTCCATCTGCTTTTTTTCGTTCTTTTTTCCATCCATCTTTTTTTCGCCGTTCTTTCCGGTTATTTTGCCATCGCCTTTTTATTTTTATTCTTTTTTCCCGTCCCTATTTTTTATTCATATTTTTTTTGGCACGCGGAAGGGTGTGCGCACTTGCTTAGAATTCTTTTTTTTCATCTACTCGGTTTTCCATCGTTGGGCCGAACCCTAGCACCACCGCCACATCGATCAACCTCCTCATGCTTTCCGTCCTCCAATTTATTATAAAAATCAATTCTCCACTACCCATCATCATTTTCCACATATTTTTTCTTTTCAGCTCCGCTTTAATTCACCATATTCATATTCAATCTCTATTTAGAAGTCACCGTTTATATCCCACAGTTTTGTGGATTCGCTCCAATTTTGATAAAAATGAAAAGAGGAGATCGAGTGATCCAAAAGCCCTCAACCAATTTTAGGAGATCAAGAAAGATTTGACCGGATTTGATAGGAGGATCGGTCCTAGCATCATACTACACGGACTGTATTCCGGAGGTTGAAGATGGCATTCAACTATGCGAGCTAGGCCTACATTCTACTTGTAGAGTAGGTTCAAGAGAAGCAGGCTAAGCACAGGGAGGCGGTGGGCTAGACCGAGACTGAAAAGGAAGGAGCAAAATGTGTTTTTGACCGAAAATAAAGAGTATAATGTTTTTCTAGTCGAATTAAAAATTCAAAAGCTTCGAGTTCGAGGCCTCTACGTGGGCCTGCGGCCCAACCAGGCCCGTCGTCCATCCCCTCTCCATCAGTCATTCCAAGGTCAACCCAAACCCTACCTGGTCCGCGAGTGCGGTGGCGATGGCGACATTCTCCGATGCGCCGCCCGGGGACGCGGCGGCCGGCGAGAAGATCTTCAGGACCAAGTGCGCGTACTGCCATGCCGTCGACAAGGCCGCCGGCCACAAGCATGGTGAGCCACCGAACCACCTAATGCATATAGCTCAGTGTTCGTCCGGTTGGAGGATTGTTAGATTGTGGAGGTTTCTGCATCGTTTTACTGCTCTGATGCGTGATGGCAGGGTTTCCAGGTTGCCATCAGATAGTTGGTTTGTGTAATATATGCTACTTAGATCTTACAGCTAGCACGTGTCTGTCGCTGATGTTTGATTTTTGAAATCACCATGAATCATACGAGGGACATGCGTTGACCATCTTGCTGGATTTGCTGGTTAGCTGGTAATATGCATTTAAGCTCTCTGAGCTCTTCTCTCTCGATGTAGTATACTCAGGGCCAGGTGTACATATGCTAGTTTTAATGGTAATTCTAATGATCCTATACATCTTTGGCGGTTATATAGTCTTCGTTTATCGGCTAGTCTGTGAAATGTCAATTATTAGGCCCTGTTTGATTCAGCTTAGGATTATTATAATCTGGATTATTATGAGTAAGCCAAAACAAACAAGTACTTCCTCCGTTTCACAATGTAAGTCATTCTAGCATTTCTCATATTCATATTGATGTTAATGAATCTAGATAGATATATATGTCTAGATTCATTAACATCAATATGTATCTATCTAGATTCATTAACATCAATATGAATGTGGGAAATGCTAGAATAACTTACATTGTGAAACGGAGGGAGTAGATTATTATGATAGATTATTATAATCTATAAGCCAGATTAGTATAATCTAATAATCTCCTATGGAGGAGCTTTTTCTAGATTATTGAGTGGCTAAAGACCCACTATCCTTAGATGCCTCCAATAATCCAGAGAAACAAACAACTCGCAACTTATTCTATATCAGCTTATTATAATCCAGCTTAGAGTAATCTGATTGAATAATCTGGATTACAATAATCTTAAGCTAAAACAAACAGGGCCTTAACCATTTCCATCTGGTACTGTTCTGTGCAGTAGCTGTGTATTTCATCCAATGACACTTTTCAGAGTTCAATTCATTTGATCTGTTCATTTCATCTGTGTAGTATTCTCCCTCTTTTTCTTCTTTACCAACCAGATGCTGATATGTAATTACTAATGTCAATGCTGTCCTTTGCAGGGCCAAACTTGAACGGTTTGTTTGGGAGGCAATCTGGTACAGCTCCTGGTTTCTCTTACCCATCTGGCGACAAGATAGTGCCTGTGATTTGGGAAGAGAACACTTTGTATGACTACCTGCTTACTCCTAAGAAGGTGCGACCAATGTTAACTTTCCATCACTTCTGTTTTCTAATCAGTAGTGTAACTTCAAATGTGTGCGTCGGCGATGTGCATTTTGTGACCAGATATTTCATTTGCAATGTTGTCCCGTGCCAATGTTGCCAGTCGAAGTGATCATTGTTAAGTCCGGGGACTGGAGGACTTTGCAAGCTTTGTTGTCACTTGAACTGATAGTGTTTTGTGAACTTTGTTAGTGTTGCTGATTATTCTACAGCATGCCCTCGCGCTGCCACGCTGTGGACCTAAATTAAAGATAGTCGCCTCCCTGGAACTCATAAGTGGTAGCTTCTGATGTTTATATTGATTGCCCGTGTTTTTTCTTGTGTACATGTTTCCTATTTGTGATCACATTCTAAATCAGTTGCTTTTGGATCCATCATTTTGTGACAATGAAAATCTACGAATATCCTCATAATTATACTTATAGGTTTTAAATTTGAGGATAATTAATTATTTATTGCATCTTATATTTTAAATTTGGGATCCTTTGCAATGCGCGGATCATCATGCTAGTATAGATTAACTACAATTAGCTCATTGTGCTATTTTGTTTCTATTACGTGTCTTTGCAGATACTCTTGGTTCTGTGATCCCAGGCATAACTCATAAAGTAGCAGGATTCGCATGAAGGGTCATTGCATCACAAGAGCTGATGCGAGTCGATCTCAAAGAAAAACTAGAGTTAAACTTTTATTCATGGTTATCTCATATTCAGAAAAAGCGCTGTCTACTACTTCAGAGCACCTTGTCTAGTTGTCTTGCTAGCGGTGACTGTTATGTGCTATTGCTAAGTACCTCTAGTGCATCCAATGAAATGATTTTGCCCACTACCACTACCACCACATACACACGCGGTATATCTTAAACGCTTGCACATCAGATGCTGAATATTTCAGACATATTTGTCAGCTATTACAGGGCAATTCATTTATTCAATATGATCTCAGGACATTACTCTTTGTTTGCATATGCAGTACACTCCTGCCAAGATGGGGTTCAATGGACTGAAGCAGCCACAGGACCGTGCTGATCTCATCGCATACCTGAAGAACGCCACAGCATGAGAGTCCCTGCTGCCATCTTCCTAAGATGAAGAGAAGCTTATTGCTCGTAGCCTCATACTGACTCTTTGTAACTTGTAAGGTGAACTTTGCAACAAAACTGTGTTGTAAATTTGTAATAATAAGCAGTGGCCTCGTGGAAGAGACGATGTGCAGCTCATCCACTTGGGCAGCTGCGAGCTATTCTTTGGCTGTGTTCTTTGACGTGGGTTGGGAACTAATCCCATGCATAAACAGAGCGACAGATAAATATATTTTTTAAATAAGATAAATGATCAAACAGTATAAGCAAAATATCAAAATCTGAGTAGCAGTTTGGAAAACATGTGTGCGGAATCGTGGAAGTGGAGTTTAGGAGCCACCACAGACGAAATCAACCTTCCTCTTGGACGTCACGTGCGCTACAGCATTGGGAATGAGAAGTTGTACAGCGCGTCCCGCATAGCGTGCGGGGGACGTTGCTCGGGTACGAAAAGAACAGTGGCGATGCCGCTGTCACGACCCCGGCAGGCAAATCACTCGAGAATGTCGACCATTTGGGCCGAGATTAACAAGCAAAATGGTCTCCACTTGTCCATGTTTCCGATGCAAGATTACATGTGTGCGTCCAACTAGGAAGATTCTTCCAAAGCTAAAACAATTTGTGCGAGACCAACTAGTAAGTTTTTTTTTCTAAGAAACACAGCATAAACGCAGCCATACAGGCATCCAGAACACGCACACTTACCCCTATGAATGTACACTCTACTCATACGAACACCTCCAGAAGATTGCATGCCTTGTTCTAGTATTTCTTCCATTGCGTCGTTAGGTCCACACTTGCTCAAACGCATAGTAATTTTTTTTCAAAAAGAAAGAAAAAATAAATTTGAAATAAATGGCACGGTCGCAGCAGATGTCTGAAGAATTTCGTTAGGAATTTGGGATCAGAGAAAGGACATTAGAAGGCCCTAATTTGTTTTGAGTGCTAGCTGCTGCTTATGACGTTCACTTCGCTTTGCTCCTGTTTGTGAAGAGTGTGATTCCAAGAGACCCATCCTGTAAGAGAATAAAAAGTGACACAAGACGGCAGGCCCACTAAAATTATGACAGATCCCTTCAAGCCACACAGATCACATGCATTGCAGTACTGGCAGCACCAGGCAAGTAACACAAGTGGTCGAGTACCCATATTACCCCAACCTAAGGAATCCTATGTTCTACTACTACTACAAGCACAAAAAACATGACAGGAAAAACAACTGCAGAGGGGAAAAATTGCCGGAGAAGGGAGGGTAGAGGAGAGCTTGTAGAAACAGGACAAATGACAATCACAAAAACAGGAGACAATTTTGTCCCAGTTGACTATGCCCAGCAACAGGGGCTTTGGATACCAGGCAGTGTGCATCTGGATCATGCTAAGCACTCTATGCAGGGGGAGGAAATTGTAAACAAGCTCACCTGCCCACTGATCGATCCATTTTGAAGGAGACATCCCCAGATGGACAGATCTATGCCAATGTCAAAGCATGTAGGGCAGGTGAGCCATGGAACTTTGCAGAGTACGAGAGCAGCCAATGAGATAAACATAGTAAAGATTCATCTTTTAGCCATATATGAAGCCTCAGGCCCCTCCTCCAGCTCTCTACTTCAGTATATTTCATGGGACATATATTCTAAGTGGGCAAAAATTGATTTGAATTGAGTTCCTATATTGACTTAGTTTGGTCAAACATTTGCCTAATCTTCATTGCTCACCTGTTAGTTGGATAGGGATGGAGGGCAGACTGGCAAGATGGTGGTCCTTGCTTAGCATATGCTACCACTGTATTTCCCCCAAAGCTATTTATAACTGACAGCTTCTTCTTGGCAGACCTTTAATTCAACACAAAGAAGCAAATATAATATATACTTGCATAGCTGTCATGGAGAGAAGCAGCTAAGGAATAGAGGACAAGGCTGAGGCCCATTCCAGCCTATGCCATGGTGGAATTTATTAGCTAAGATATTATTGTGGAGCAGCAAAACCAACCAAAAGTGAATTCCAACTCAGCCTTTCCAGCCAATGCCAGATGCACAGCTCCTCAGCCTTTGCAACATCCAGCTACATGCCACTTTGATAAATGAGATTTGAGTACTAAACTAATGATGAGTCAAGCTACTTGGAAACTTTACAAAAACCTTTGATTGCCACAAAACTGTTATCATTAAGGTAGTAAGAGGAAGAAAGAGGAAGAAGAAAAGGGAGAACATAGTAGAAGGGCAAAAGGAACAGGTGAATACTTCTTAGTATCTAGGTACTTCCTTGAGAGGGAGCATGGGCATTGCAGCACTTGGGGATGAACCTGAAGGTGAGGGTGATCCAATATGAGCACCACTACGAGAGGAGAATCCAATTTCATCAACACCATCCTGCTGAAGTTGGTCTTCCCTGATCATAGTGCGGAAAGATATGGAACCACGCTTCGTTGAAGTATCTGAGTTCCGTTCAATTTCTCGAAAGCTCTGGTTGGCTACAAGCGATGCACCTTCATAGTAGTAATCATCATAAGGAACCATCTCTGTTATTTCCCTCTGACCTATCTCTCGGAGAGCCAATGAATCTGCTACAGGATAGTACACCAGCAAGAGAACACCAACGGTTGTGCAGGATATCATCATCAAGAATGACAAGAAGATGATCACTTCAAATGCTACATCTCCTGGTTGGGGCAGGACAGAAAACCCAAGTAGAAGCACCCTGATAGGAAGGAAGAAAAGCACCGATAACATCAGCAAGGAAACCCTCCTTCGCAGTGCCTTGTTGATGACCAAGGACAAAACCCGAGATCCAACATAGGAGACATAGCTCATCAGGATGGCGTCTATAAGTCCCAGGAAAATGGTGCCAAACAATGGATAGGTGCAAATATTTGTGTCCCCAACTGGCATGGATGTCCGGATGAAGTATTTAGCAATCTTTTTCCTTCCATGTGTATTGTTCTCATCCTTAACAAATGTTGGCCCAACAAACACGAGAAGAGCCTGCACGAAGAACACCGGAACGCAGAAAACCAACATGTAGCCTATGGTCTTCCAATTCCATCTTTGGTTCAAAGTGCCCAACTCCCTCTTCTGTAACGAGCCGTGAAGAAGGAAAGCAAACGCAAAGAAGATGCTTGGCTCCGCAAACCCTAGATTGGAAAGGATGTACGCGTCGCATACACCCTTCTGCAATAATATGCTGGAGAACAACTTTCTCTTCAAGAAGCTCAATCTGACAATCTCCCCTACTCCCCACCAAATGGTGATCAGAATCAAAACAATGCGAGTCACCCAAGGGCCGTTAAAGTATCCGAGCGGAATGAAGGCCCCTCTCCGAATCCGAAACCGGAAATAGATTGACTGGAAAATGCAGAAGAGGCCCAGAACAGCGAAGATTGCAAACAGTGTAATTGTTGCCACACCGAATGCATCGGCAGCTTCTCTGGTCAGGGGCATCACCCGAAGAACAGCTGCCACGCATGCTCTCTACTCGCATCGATAGCACAATGGCCCACAAAAACCATAGACTCAGCTGCCTTCCAGGTTTCAACTGTGACCAGCTTCTACAGCACTGCAATCATCAAGCAATCGCATAAGGGTGGTTGCAAAGCAAATCCAATTCAAATTTGCTTAAGGAGGCAACAAATTACTAAACTAAATATTTACTCCTTACTAGTACCCCATAAGCTCACGCCCGAACCCTGCAAAGCTAGAATGATTCGACTACACACTAAACCTTATCCCCGCAAAAAAGATGCTCACAGTCCATCACTTCTATATATTCGCAGTTCGCATAAAACCGGTTTAATCTGCTAAATTAGCAAGCACACCACCTAAGTATGACTAAGCTGGTAGCGCATTACTTGCTTCAGCTAACCATTCCAGCACCAAATAAGAAGCAATTCAAGCCATAACCAACCAACTCAGATAACCCACAAGCACAACATCTACTCATTTCCCCCACAACCAACTGTTCAAACCAGCACATTAAGCACCCACCGAGGTAAGAGAAGATCACTCCCCATCCAAAAAAAAACTAGTAAGAAAGCGAAAGCTCCGAGCAAATCACCTCGGCGGAAGGACGGAGGAGGATAGCGGGGAGCGCCCTGGTGGGAGCTCCCCCCCAGGCGCGGCGGCGGCGCCGGCGACGGGATCCGGCGATTCGGGGGGTCGAACGGGGCGGCGCGGCGAGCCGCGCGTGGGATCCGGCCGCGGCGGCGGCGGCGGCGGCGGCGGCGCTGCTGGGGTGGGAGGGCGAGGCCCTGGCGGCGGCGGAGGCGGAGGAGGAGGCGAAGCGAGGTGGGGAATGGGGGGAGAGAGGAGAGAGAGAGAGATGGGGAGAAGGGGAGGAGAGAGAGAGAGAGAGTAGAGACAGAGCGAAGAAGAGGGGGAGAGGGGTGGGAGACAGGCTGTCTCCAGTTGTCTTGCGGCTCGGTGGGCGCCGAGCCTCCAGCCTTGGCCGGCCCCACCCCGAGCCGACGTGGAACAAGCCCGGGGTGTGTAATCGCTGGGTGTACACGCCCCCATATCGATTCCATTCCACCACAGCTGCTGATGGTGGCTCTTCTTCTCTTCGCCGGCGACCGGCAGACCGATATCGGAGATGATGAAGTGCGACGGTCGTGATTTCTATTGTAGCTGTTGATAGGAGGCAAATGGGTTCTTCTCCTATGGCGCAACATAGTTGTGTTTCTTTTTTCTTTTCTTCGCCGGCGACTTATATCGGAGATGATGAAGTGCACCGATCATGCTTTTTTGGTTGTAGCGGTTGATATGAAACAAAAGGGCTCTTCTCCTCCGGCGCGGCGTAGTTGTGTTTTTTTTATTTTCTTCGCCGGCGATCGATGTTGGAGATGCTGAAGTGTACCGGTCGTGCTTTTATAGTTGTAGCTGTTGATAGGAAAAGAAAGGGGATCATTGACATGGTGACGTGTGTAGCATTATATATCACGGAGCAATCATGCCATGATTTAATTGTGGGTTGTGGACTGTGTGAAAGAAAATTAGAGGGAAAGGAAAGGAAGGGATGGATAATCTTTATGGCAATCTTGTGTTTGATACTTATGGTGAGATTGAAAATGTACAATAAGAGACCAAAGAGGCGATGGAGAAGAAGGGCATGTTCTCCTGAGCTCCTTGGTTATTGATTCAGACTCGTTTGATCCTATTTAAATAACAGGGATGTGCTAGCGTCTTTGGATACTGATTTCAACGGCTCAATAGTTATATCTATGTCATATGTATTTATCATGTGTGTTTCACGTATCCAATACCAAAGTATCACTCTTTATTCATTAAATAATATTAATAAAAATGACTTAGATATTATTCTATTCATGTAGATGCTAATAAAATATATATATTTAAAAAGTTAGCTAATCTTGTATATCTAAACGTTCATCCCTACTTTATATTAATTCTTTCTTCTCTCGTGAAGATATATCGTCCTTTTTTTTTAGCTTTTGGATGATTCATCAAGGATATAAATTATCTCTTGATCTCTTCTGCCCAAAAACCATACTATATAATCCAATTATTTATAATCTTTTGATAATTGATCTAAGTATGAAACATATAAGCACATGAGAGAAATTTAAGTAGTAAGAAAGAAAATTTCACACCATATATCTACCAACTTATCACATTATTCTTTCGTTGTAATGCGCGAAAAGCTAAAAACCCATCTAGCACTAGTAAGTTGACATGGCACATGGTTTTGAAAGAAAATGTTTGTGTTATTAAAATTGTCTAAGATTTTTCTTCTAAATGTATGGGCATAGTTATCATCTGAGGTTAAAAACACCTAATCAGTCTCGTTTATTGTGTCAAGGCCTAACAATATTACCTCAGATATGGATTTCCTGTTGGTGGAGGTTTACATCTCTAAATGCATACATAAAACATTGAAAACAATATAGTGTGCGCCTAGCAAAAATCTCTTCCACAAGAAAAAACTATTGTAAACATACCGACAGCTCTCCCGCTGGCCCACCATCCCAGCTGGAGGCTGAAACGTGGGGCCCAACAAACCTTACTGCCCCCCATCCCACGCCTTTCTGCCCACCGAAAACGTCCCCCCGCTCTCCCTGACACCTCGGGCCCACACCCGCTGCGTACGTGGCATGTGCGGGTGCGGAGGAGGGGGCGGTGGTCCCCGGTCGCCTCCTCCCCCGAGCCGGTCCAAACCGAAACCTCTCCCACTGACTAGTGGGGCCCATCTCCCAGCACGCCAACCCCTGGCCCACTTTACAGCGAGCGTGATGACGCGGGGTGGGTTTGGTGAGAAAAAAGCACGCGCTGCCCCGTTCCCACGGGTAGCGGGGCGGGATACCATGACGGCGTGACGTGATCCCGTCACGGCTCCGTCCATGTGACGTCAGAGAGAGAGAGAGAGGGGGGTAAAGGGGTAGGTTTTGTCGGAATATTCATCGTCTCCGGGTGTGTTTAGTCTACGCTAAAATTGAAAGTTTGGTTGAAATTGAAACGATGTGACGGAAAAGTCAGAAGTTTATGTGTGTAGAAAAGTTTTAATGTGACGAAAAAGTTAGAAGTTTTGAAGAAGTTTGGAACTAAACTCGGTCTCCTTGGTCCATGAGAAATCGGCGAGATTCAGAAACAGGACAGATTCAGAAGCAAAGGAATTGGTATGTGAAAGTGTAGTTGCTTGATTGCTTGTATTGACGAGTCGCAGGGACAAAGGCAGAGTTGGTCACGTATCGTGCATCTGGCTAAAACGGATGTAAACGACGAAGTATATATCACGTGGTTTACTAGGCGAAAGAAAGAATAATCAATGAAAGTTTGTACAGGCAATGATCTACTTGCATTTTCAGCAGAAATCTTCTTTAAAAAAAACGGGAATATTAGGGAAAACAGAAATGCTAAATAATGGGATCCCGTCGCCCTTCGTCCCCATGCTTATCCAAAAAGTAAAGGCATCTCCGAGAGGTGGTTACTGCCGCAGAAGGTCGAATAGATGTTGCCGGTCTAGCTCGACCCGATGCCGCTCCTCATCGGTGGCCTCGTCAGAGGGTGGCAAGTCCGGCGTCGGAGGGTGGTGAGAGCTTGGCCCCGCCGCCGCCGGGAACGCATCGCTGGTGACGCTGTGCCAAAGCTGCGTGTAGAGGTCCTTCTCTAGCGCATCGTCAAGGGTGTTCGAGAACCACGCGGCGGTCTCTGTCTCGTCGCCGGTGGTGAGCACGCTGATGCTCTGGCCACGGCCGGAGGAGGAGACGACCCTCGGGTGCCGCCTGCGGCTGCACCACAATGCCGCCGTTGTGCCATAGCAGCTCCAACAGCTCGTTGTTTGTGCTGCAAATCACCATTGGAGCAAATGCACATAGGTCAGGTCAGGTCCAAGTACCATTCGGTAATAACAGGAAAGACGAATCCGTTCTTGGCAACAGCCGTAGACCACCTCGAGGCTTTGGTACCCAGTAGAAATCACATGATATCTGGTAGGTATCACCTGATACCTCACAAATATCACCTTCTGCGTGACAAAAATCGCATGATACTTGATAGGTATCATCTGATACCTTACAATTATCACCTGATACGTGGTAGAATCACATGATACCTGATAAGTATCATCTGATACCGGTTAGGTATTAGGACCTGATACCTTACAAGTATCACCTGATACGTGGTAGAATCACATGATACCTGATAAGTATCATCTGATACCGGTTAGGTATCAGGACCTGATACCTCGCAAGTATCGCCTTTCTATGTGGTAAGAATCGCATGATACCTGATAGGTATCATCTGATACCTCGCAAGTATCATAAAAACGTGGTAGAATCGTCTGATACCTGATATGTATCATCTGATACCGGACTTGACACCTAACCGGTATCATCCCGTTCAAAAATGGGATTCCGTTATATAGCAGCCCTCTAGGGAAAAACCTAATATTAAATAATTAGAAGGGGGAGCCTTCGAACCTAAATCATCTAGCCCACCACCTTGTGAAGCTAGCTGGAAAAATCACTGGACGGTAGAAATCTTCTCTACGATCCGAGACCCTAATTAATTACCCAACACGCATTGGATTGAATTGCATTTGCACCCAAAGAGCGCGGGACATGCATGCAATGCAGTAAGTAATATGAGATTCTGAATCTCTCCTTTTGATTTCGCAGCACTGCCTTGTGGATGAAGGAAGGTAAGGACGGACGTAGCTAAGGTTAATCATGCGCGAGCGAGGCCGCCTGCCACTCTTTGTGTCTCTTTCTTTCGCTTTACTTCGTCGATTGGGACGAGGAAGATCCCGGTGTCGCGGCGGCGAGGAGCTAGCTGCTAGCATCACCCCCGCCCGCAAAAAGGTTTTAAATCTTAATTTGAAATGTTAAATTTTAGAACTTAATTTAGAGTGGGTTTTTGTTTTTGTTTTTATAACTAAATTTGAAATCGTAGTTTGCTTTTCAATGTTTTGGCTTTTTAAGATGATAAAAAACATGCATATTAAAATTTTATCCACAGTTTTTTTAGCCGCTAGTACTTCCTCTGTCCTTTAAAAAAAACCTAGAAGGAGATATGACCTCTCCTAGTACAATATTTGTTATAGAGAGATCACATCTCCTCCTAGATTATTTTTTTTTAATGGAGGGAGTATGCGTTAAGGCTCATGATCAGTTAAAGGCAATACGATGGAACTGCCCATGCCAAATAATGAATCAGTCAAACCATTATTGACAAGAACAAGTGAAAAGAATGAACGATTTCCATTACTACTGATGATGTGCAGACAATGTTCAGAGACCACAGATTTTTCACATGTTCAGGGTAGCCTTACTTTAGCTGACGAAACATTTTATTTGAGGTATGTACAGCACTGTTCTAAGTTCCTTGGGCGACAAAGCTAGGCAGTTGATGATATGATACAGGTAACTACATACACTATATTGGACTTGCTCTGAAGGGAAGGGGGGAGGCACTAGAGAGTAGAGGAACTGATATACAGAAACATCAAACATCATTCAGGGGAAGTGGACAGCAATGCCGATGCTTTAAGATTCGTGTAGCGGTGCGACTTGTCGCAGATCCATCATTTGTGCGGGAGAGTAGGTTGAATGAAAGTCTCCCTTTGCATCAATGCCATTTTGGTGCTGATGAAACCCTGCATTGGATGGGTGTAATTCAGTAGTTTGCAGTGAAGCATCATAAGATTACTTTTGAATGTTCATCATGAGTATCATACTTTGGCTTTTGTCCAACAGTTGATGAGTTACTGCCATTTGGTCTGTTCGTCGTCCGTGAAGGCCGACGCGGTGGAGGTGGTGGTGGGGGTGGCTGCATAAATGAGTGGACAAAAGGTCAAAATCTAATCTGATGGTATGAATAAAGCTACATCAAGCGCAACAGGAAAAGAAAGAAAAGAGAAAGACATCTTAGGATTCAGGTGAGGAATCCCAATATGATGTAGTGCTGTGAAAGTCTTACATTTGAACTCCTCCCCTTTACGTTTCCAGTGTGCAAAGTCATTGCTCTCTTCGATGTAGATGCTCGAGATTGCGCTGCAACCTGAATACCCAAACAAAGGTTTGTTGTCATTGTTAGCACTCAATTTAACTGTTACTGACAGTACCTTGTTTATCTTGTTTCAGCTATATTTCTGTCCAGTATAATGGTTTGGTGCAACATTGCAGTACAAAACATAACATTGAAACCAAATTCTTAGAACCTAAAGCACTAGAGAAAGCAAAATCTCTGTTCAGCTGACAGCCAGGCACAACTGACAAACTTGTCAGTGCAGCGTAATAATCAGAGTTAAGTGGCTGTGGCGATTGAAAGTGATTTTACAATTGAATTACTGGAATCTATCAGCAGGTAACATGGGGTTCTAGAACCACAAAAGTAAAGAAGACAGCAAAATTTTAAAACACCGTTTATATGACAAAGGTTACAAAAACGATTGCACTGGCACTTTATCACACAACTCATGGCCACATGCATAAAATAACAAGAATCACATACAAGTTTTGAGCAACTTACATCTTTCTTTTTTGGCCTTGTAAAGGTTTGCAGTGCTGGTTCTCCAATACTGGAACTCAATAGTTTCCGTGGAGGAAGGTGGACAGAGCTACAAAATGATATAAGTTTTGTCAAGAAAATATGTTTTACAAATCATATTGTAAAAGATTCATGCCACATTCCAACACTAATTTATAGTAGCACCTTGATTTCTGTTTGCCAGCAATTTGCAGGTCCGTAATTTTTGACCCAACAGAGTGTCTGCCCACTTTCGAAGGTCCTTCCAGTTCTCTGATATTGCTGTTCATTAAATCAGGTATAAAACAATGCAATTAAAATCTTGAACACAAATCTAACTCTTCCAAGTGTCTATTCAATATGTTCATAAGAGTAACCTTTTTGTTCCCATGTTGATGCTTTTAGAAGCATTTGGAGTGCCTGCCTTTTTAACAATACCCTGCATGAAGATGAAAACTCTAAGAAATCTGATGCCATCATGTTTTTCAGATTTAACTGAAAACATGGACTTAAAAGTGTCAATCGACATAAATGAATAGATGGAACTTCGGTTACAGTTAAGTGCTAGAACATACCACTGTGGTTGTTGCACCCTTCAGTTGCGTCATAGTAGGCCTTGTCTTGCTAGGTGTTCTTACGTCCATCTTCAGAACACTCTCCCTGGTAACAGATCGTCTTTCTCCAGTAGAGGGGCGATGTGTAGTGGTCATGTCAGCACTCCCTTTGTTGACAGCACGTCTTTCAGAAGTAGATGGTCGGCGTGGTGTATCTACATCGGCTTGCTTCCTTGCACGCTCTGTGGTGACAGGGTGCCTTTCTGCAGTGGAAGGACGCCGTGGGGTGGAAACATCAGCAGGCTTTTTTATGCTCTCCCTGGCTATCCGGTGCCGCTCTCCCACAGAGGGCCGTTGTGAGGATGCAGAGGAAGGTCTTCTGACACCTGTTTGTTTTGTTGTAAGCTTGTTCCTTTCGGTTGATCCAGACATCTTATGAGGCGCTACATTTGGTCCTCTCAATAAACGATCATTGTCAGTCTTAGCCTTCTGGTTAATACTCATGCCAAGCTTCAGAGAATCAGGCCTCTGCAACGATTAATGAAAAAGCTCTTAAGACTTTACTGAAAGATTCATGCCCTCGAGTGTATAAACACAAAACATATGTTAGCTAGAAAGTATTTACGATAAGGTAGGACTAATGCACTAGTCTTGCTAGTCTATAATATCAGACAGATAGTGGTAGCGTAATAGCTGATAGAAGCAGATTTTTGACAAGACAAAGGCCGCAGCTTCAGTGAGTACTACACTATTATTCATTACCTTACTAACAGATGTGCGATCCAGAGGACTATCGGAGGAGGTTTTGACAGACTTTGGTACTATCTTTGGAGCATATCTAAGCCTGGAGTCTTTCTCGATAATTCTTTTAGGAGCCCTTACAACTTCATATGCTGTTCCAAGACTATGACCAGAAATGGCATTCTGCTGCTCTAAATCCATTTTACCAGCCGAATCATCACCGTGTACATTTTCTCTAGCATCCCGGCCAGTTTGCTGTAAACCTACAGCTGAAGAAGAAATATTGGATGAGGAGAATTCTGCATTGAAGTTCTCGTTTTCATGGTCATCATAACATGTCAATCCTTGCTCAGAGGTAGTTTCATGTGCACCTTGCTCCACATAATCATCAACGATAGTTCCAGATCCAGTAGGAGTTTCAAGCTCTGCACCTTGTGTATATTCTCCTGTCTGACTCGAATCACTGCCATCACCACTGTATTCCAAAATAAGTTCAGTTTGCTGGTTTTGCTGCTGTGCCTTCAGTTCTCTAATTTTCCTGTAATACTCTTCAAAATATGCCTTCTTCTGTGCAACTAAACCATTGAATTTGCCAAATTCTTCATGACGCTTGTCATCAGAAAATACTGACCACTTTTCCCATGATAGAGACTCCAATTCGAATCTTCCAAAGGAGATGGAACCATGATCAATTTTCTGGGACACAGATACACCCTGAGGATAGTAAACAATGAAATAGAAAGGAAATGAGACTATTAGCTGCTGGCTTCACAGGAACAGAACTACAATTTTTGTGTTTTTTTTTTGCGAAGAACTACAATTGCTTTAACTTCAGAGTGTAACATTACCATTTGAAATTGATCTCACATTGTACAATTTATTTAAAATGAAGTCGTCTACTACTACTAGCCAGAATACCTTAGAAAACTTACTTGAGAACCGTCCCGTTCAGTTGGTTCTCCTTGTGACCACGCGAAAAAAGTTTGATTAACCTCAGCTGCCATCATTTATTTTGAGGCTAATCCGTCATAGTTGAGTAGATTCCGCTTGCAAACCCTGCAAAGTCAAATACATTATAATCAACACTTGAAATTTGATCTGACATACTAACAACTGAAAGGGAAGTTTGAAATGATACAGACACACAGTTAGGTGGACGTTTACCACACAGAAAAAAAAACTGGAAACTTGAGATGAAAAGCATGTTATAACTCGGAGCAAACATTTCTACTATACCACACTAAAGACCTCGAACCTACATTTGCATTGGAACTTAACAGCCCACAAAACTAAATTACAACCGACTAGAAGTGATTCAGTACTACCTAAAGGGCCAAAAATTCTACAACAGTGGAGTAGTTTTAAGTTTCCTAATAAAAACTCCAGCATCCACATCCTCTCTGTAAAAATTTGTATAGTCAATTTTACTTGAATCACCAAGGCCATGACACTATGACAGCATTTTCAACACTCCATTCTTTCCTTTTGGGTCAAGGTTCCAACACACACGAAATTCCAACCTCCCGATCTGCAATTGAATCACTCAACCCGAAACCACATGCAGCCAGAAACACATGCCAACCACCTAGATTGTGGCGTTATTATTCGTTCACATGCCAACCACCCGGACCAGTTGCGGTCCAAATGATAACATGACAGAGAAAACAAGAAAACTAAACGCAAGTGCAAATCAAAACCAAAAAGAGAACATGGAAGTCTGAAATAATACAAGAACCAGTGAAAGCATGAAAGTGTAACAAAAGTCCCCACAAAATTAGCAGTCCTGAATCCACTGTTCTAAGCCCATAATTGCATCTTCAGAAGTACTACCATTTGGTAGATAGAAAAAGAGAGGGAGTTTCATCGGACAAGTAAAAACAAGGATCTTTCTCAAGAACAAGTTTTGCTTGGCATGGCCTTCAGCGAATTGTGCACTGGCTGAATTCAGGACGTGTTCAGGCAAGCATCACAGTACCAATGACACTAAGCAAGATAAATGAAGACAGAGAGAGAAAATTAAGAAAAAAAAACATCAGAAATGGAAAGAGGAGAAAAGGTAGTAACTGTCAGATAAGCGTCAGAAAAACCGACGATCCCAAATAAAATTTCTCACGAAAATCTAACTGAATTTACCAAAGAAAAGCATGAAAAAGCGGGAGAGAGCGAGAGGCAGACGAGCAGTTACATCGCAGAAAGTTCAGGAAACCGAGGGGAAAAGGAGGCACTTTCTCAAGAGCGGCAATGATGCGCTGAGCCGAAAAGAGAACCGAATTTTTCTGTCAAAGAAAAGCCCAATCGAACATTTACGGCGCAATCACTTTCCGATGAACTTTTCAACATCCCTTCGAATCATCCGTCCCACAAAACCGCTCAAAACTCAAACAAACAAACAAAAACTGAAAAAGAAAAAAGAAAAGAAATCACCAGACGAACCAAGAAACGCTCATCGAGCACCGAATCATCAAATCTAACAAAACCCCGCGGCATTGCAGAATCCGGCACCAACTCACAAACAAACCGACACCCCAAGCATCCAAGAACACGCCTTCCATCACAGCAAATACCAAGAATCCCCCAAGAACCTCACCCTCTCCTCTCCATGCAAACTCCCCCAAGAACCAAAAACCACACACGAACAAAGCGAAGAACAGGGGAGCCGGAATTCTCCATCACCTGACGGCCCGAGGCCAGCAGCAGCGACCCCCGCATGGAACCGATCTCTCACACCCGCTCGCGAAGCAGCAGAAGAAAAAGAAACCAACCGCCGTCCTCCAGCGCCGGATCAGACGAACGAGACAATCCCGCGAGAACTCCGCCGCTGAAACCGCCGTACCACCAGTACAACCAGTACCCACCACTCGTCCTAGACTCCTAGTACCACTGCCACCGCTCTCGCTGCTGGATGAACACCGATAACTCGCAGAGCAGCAGGTTCACATTACAGGTTGGTGGTGAGTGCGGCAAGGAGGAGGGAGGGGTCTTAAATTTTTTTTTGGTGGCTTGATTAGTCGTCTCCTCGCTTCTAATGCCGGTTCCCACGGCGGCGGTGGTGGTGTTTGCAGTGGTAATCACCGCGGGGGTGATTGATTCGTTGCGTAACTACGCGGCCGGTGGTGGTGGTGGGGGTGGGTGATTAGTGATTATAGGGAGAGTGAAGCATACTGCTAATACTAATGCTTGGCGTGCGTGTCTCTGCTTGTGGGCCCCACCTACTGACAGTTACTTTTTGAAAATATAAAAAATGTGTTGGATGCGTCCTACAACTTTTATTTATCCCAAAATAAATTCATTTTTAGGTAACTACTGTATTAGAGTTTGTGAAAATATGAAATAAATTGTATTGGGAGAAAATAAAGTAAATAATGATTGTATTGAGATTTGATAATATAGGGGTATTATATTTTCTTTTCACGGACGCGGTTTTGTATTGGTATGCATGAGCTTAGTGAAATATGAATTTATTTTGAGACAGAGTTAGTATTTCTATTGCTATTGAACATGGATATCAAATTTGACATGAATTTTACTTAATAATTGTTGTAACCTACTTTTAAAGCGGAGTTGTCCGTAGGCTCATACGGTCATACCCACATTGGTAAGTGCGCAGCTCTAGTCTAGCCAAGAAAATTAAGCGATCAGTTAAAAATGATATGTTGGAGCCAGTGCTTCGTGTTTGATTCACACTCCAAGCCTTCGCTAATCATATATGCTAATGCAACTCATATCCTGAATTGTATTAGGTTTTTTGCAAATTGTAATGCACACGACCATGTTACTAGTTTCTTTGCCTTAATTTTTCTAACAAACTGTTGGGTCAGAGGTCTAGATGATAAGACTGAAGGGGGGCAATATATGCAAAACTACAAATAGCTTTCAGTTATTGAATATCTGGAATGGAGATGATGCCAAACACAAAATTTTAGAGAGGCTCCATCGTTAGTTAGCTGCCTTAATCCATCAGGATTTTCTCTCACCCCTGCTGCTTCTATCTTGTCTATTCTCCGTCCTGTACTCTTTGGGGGCAATACACTTCACTTGTCCAGCCCAGCACCTGTCTTGTCATTTTCCTTCTCTTTAATTAATTAAGGCCGACATGGAACCTTCACCATCTTCTTCCTCCTAATCCTAGGGTTAATCACGCAATTAGGCAGAGCTGTATATAATCACCCCCTCTAAATTCACTAGCCTGGGATGGATCGATGGGGTCCATGATGAGACAGTATCCTTTAGTTTCTTGTGGGTAATCTATCTTTCGCTAGAAATGTCAGATTAATTAAGGGTCTAATTAATTAATTAATACTCCATTCATCTCATAATATAAGGGATTTTGAGTTTTTACTTGCACTATTTAACCACTCGTCTTATTTAAAAAAAATTGTGTAAATATAAAAAACGAAAAATTGCGTTTAAAATACTTTGGATAATAAAGTAAGTCAAAAAAAAATAAATAATTCTAAAATTTGTTGAATAAGACGAGTGTTCAAACAATACAAGTAAAAACTTAAAATCCCTTATATTATGGGATGGAGGGAGTACATGGTTTGCATTCGGTTAGCTAGCTTCTTCAGCTTCAAGCTTAATATATTCTTTAGGGCAATTTAATCTGTATGGTGGTATCATATGGTGTGGTGTAGCTTCATGTGACAAGCAAGGGCGCAGGCAGCCTAGCTACTTCTCGTGGCACAAGGCCAGCACATACACATGCAAGTGATAGCGAGTTGCTTTCTCGTGCAAACGCCAATGGCGATTCGATCGGACCGATCGGTCACGCGTGAGCAGCATGCATGCATCCATGCACGCCACGAGACGAGCTGGCCGCTCGTGACGCCCGGCCGGCGACGAGAAAAAGAAAAGCTTCTTGTTGGGTAGGTAATCACTCCATCCTAGATTATGTTCAATCTTGGCTTCTTCCATTTATCTGATATGCAATTGATCATTTGATCATCGTGTAGTGATAAGAGATCCGTGGTTTTATTTTTTTACAATTATCTCAAAATAAGTTTATTTGTAAGTAATTATTGTATAGGAGTTTATGAAAATAGTAAATGAATAAATAAGCAAAAGATAAAGAGAGAAAAAATTTTATTGGGATTTAAGAAAACAAGGGTGTTATGTTTTTATTGATTTTGTATCAGTATGTGTGGGATAAGTGAAGAATGAACTTATTTACTTATAGAATAGAGGGTGTAGGTAAAAAGAAGTTTTTTTTGTTGTTCTTTTGAGTTTTGGATCTGGATCGATTTGGCACGTTGACAAAGCCACGTGGAGCTGAAAATGACAACGCAGATCGATATCACATAGGAGTACGCATGGATCTGTCCAGCTAGGCATCGGTAGCGACGGCACGGAATGGAGCTAGCTAGACACGCATGTGTCGCCCATGTTATCCGCCCTCGTCGTCTTCTACCTACTCGTATACTGTCCTACGCACACACATACGCTCTGTGCATTACTATCGTCTTCTTCTTGCAGGAGTTTCAGATCGATCTATATTTTTTGCGGGTTCAGATCGATCTATATATATCTCGCCGATGTGTTGGAAGCATATGCATCTCTGGGTAGCACGCACAGTGCGGCATGCTGCCGACGGCGAGCACGTCACGTGGCACCTGCCGGCCTCCGCCGCAGAGGTGGCGGCGGCGGAATCCTCCTCGGCCCTGCTGTGTCGGCCGCGGGCGGTGCTACCCATTACCTCTTGCCGGCTGTGTCCATTTTTTTTCTCTCTCAATACGTCATCGACAATATCGGTAGGGACACAACTATATGTGTTACGGGTGCATGCTAAAAAACCCGATTCAGAAATTTTTTTAATGATTCGTCTATATTTACCATATATATACTATATATCATTCAATTCAAATTTAAATACATATATTAATCTAAACTCAATCAGTAAAACAAGTTTAAACTTGATCAATAAAACAAACGAGTGGCATATCCTTCTATTTCGTTTTAGCTCCTGAGTGTCGACTAGGGTGAATTTCTTTGACCTATTGAGTATTGACAGTCAGGGGATGTTCTGCCGACATTCACGTAAATTATTTGGAGGCCACATCTCATCTTCATCTTTATTGTTCAGGTACAACGGCTCCTCCTGTACGTAGCCAACTTCCTCTTCTCAGTTCTCACTCACCAACGAGAGAAAAAAGAAAAGAAAAAAGCAAAAAAAAAAAAGATGGGTTGCTTCCCATGTGATGTGCGTATTCTGAACGATTCGTCTGCAACTGCATCGTCAGCTCGGGTCGATCGATGGATGGATGTACGGTTCATATCTGACGTGTGATGGATTCGAGCATCACTGACGAATCCTCTCACCGGGGTCAACCACAGATCGCCGTGTCGGAGCGGGGCCCACCTGGCAGCCACAGCACAGTGAGGGGATGGATGAGCAGAACGCCGTGAGAGTTCAGAGAAACATCCATGGAGCCCCCACATGACGCTCACATGGATCTTTTGCAAGCAATGCATCTTCTCCTCTCATCATGCAACGAATTGTAAGTAATTGATTTGAGAAGGAATCTTTCTTTAGCAGAGGGATTAGCACTAATCTAATCATTATTCCAGGCATGTCTCAGAGGAATAATAACAACCTGAACATGCTTCAGAGCACAAGATGCTTCTGAATCCACTCACCATGGTCAAAGGGACTCTGAAAATGTGCTTCTTGATCAGTGTGGGGGGAGGGAAGCTAATTAAAAACAGTACCAGTGCAACTACTACTATTCATTACCTAACTAATCAGCAAGGCTTAAACAATGATCTTGACAGTACTATCAATTGGGACCAACTGATAGAAATAGATGTGAATCAAATCATGCAATGTCCCAACCCCTGAGAGAAAAAAAGAGCGAAAAGGGTTTAGATGGGACGAACCGTGTGTGAGCCATTGCATCTAAGCCTCCCCTTTCTTCTTCGCACACGAGTGCCTGATCATTGAGGGCTCCTCCATGGCATCAATGCCGGCCGTCCTCTGAACTACTACTAGTGTACCACACCCTTCTCATCTCCTTTCCATGGCAATGCATTTTCTCCATTGGTCCAGAGGCCAACTGCATGATCAGAGCATGACAAGGGCAAGGCACCATCCTCTTCTCACTCACCGGCCGTCCATGATTGGCAATCCAATCACTCAAAACTGGGATTCTACTTGCCACTGGCTAGCTTTGATCAGGTCATCAAGGTATCTATTTGTCACACCCAGAAATTCTCGAACCAGAATTTCTAAGCTGAATGTGCATTAAATCCCTGTCCAGGACCAGCCAGGGTACACAAACGACAATTGTTGACATACAGACCCACATCTTACAAAAATATAAAAGATTACAAATGCAGCGGGAAAGATTAAAGCGAGCTAAACCGGGAAGCTTGACTTCAGCAGCGGGCGACTCCACTCCACAGGCAAACCTTGACGGCAGCGACGAAACCAACCTCTCTGAGACGGCTCCAACTAAGAAGAACTTCAACTCTGGTGTGGGGGAAAAGAGAGCAAGACTGAGTACTACCCACTGTACTCAGCAAGTCATACCGGAAGAGGAGGTATGATGCAGGATATAACCAAAGGAAGCTAGGGGTTCTTTTGCATAAAGCAGGCATTTCAAAACAGTAGTTGAAAGCAGTAAAACAGCTGTAGTAATTAATCAATATTAACCAATCACTGTCCAACGCTACACCACGTTGCAACAGGCCCAACCAACCACCTGAACTACACCAGTTCATTAAGCTAAACTAGGGGTGAGACTAATCACGGTGAATCTGGTTGATCGCCCATAACCGCGGGCACGGCTATTCGAATAGTTTTACTCTGGCCAGAGGTGTACAACTGTACCCACAAGACACGATTCCACACATGTCGCCATGCCCCGAAGTATCACCATGATACTGCAAAGGGGGAAATTGTGACAAGACCCTCCACATAAACCTCCCCTAACCATCCACACCACGCTAAGGTTTCACCCCCACCCCTCAAAAGGCAGTGGGCGGTCCCCTCTTGCACCGCGGTGAATCCGGCAGCTGGACAACCGAACACCTCGGCCGACCCAACTCCATCACGCCCACCCTCGCCACCGGTGCCTAGGAAAGGGTCGAGCTATACTTCAGATCAAGCAGTTACCCACTCCCGCTTGTGGTAAGCACGGTAAGTCTCCCAGGGTTTCCCGTGAACCGGTCCTTAACTGCCATGGGTGCGACAAGCAAAACCATGCACTCACAGCCCGCCATTCAGAATATTTTAATTAACTGACACCCTTGCGGTGGCACCAATCTAAAGCTATGCCAATAGTCAGAGTCTATGTAATAATGTGACCCCCATTTGTGTACTAGTTGAACTAAGCATGGCTAAGCATTTCCTAAACCAACATCTAGTCATTTTAATACCCAAGTTATCAATGGCATAAGGAAATCAATATATGGCTGAGTAGTAGGACCCATCCCACATGATATTGTAAAAGAATGCAACATTTAATAGAAATGTGGGATATTTGTAAATTGGGTACAATATGATCAAACGTATTGCATGACTTGCCCTGCTCTCGAACTGATGAGACCTCAGCAACGTCTTCGAGAAACCGCGGATCGACGAAACGGCCGAAACCTACGCGACAAACAAAGCACACAAGCAAAACATGCTATAAGACTACTGAAACAGGAAACAAAACCATTTTTAATGGATTCTTTGCATTTTTCTTGATTTACTGAGACTTGGATGGACTTAAACGGAGCTCGGATGAATTACTTATGAATTTTAGAAGATAAACTGTGTTTTTACTAATAAAGAAAAAGTCCTTAATTAATTATTGCGCAATAATACCCAGGGCTGACGTCAGCGAAAGGGGGGCACCGGCACGTGGGCCCCACGGGTCAGCGGCTCCAAAGGGAGGGAGGTGGCGCCTGGCAGGTGGGCCCCACCAGGCGGTGGCTCAAAGGGGAGGCGAGGGAGGCGCCGGCCGGGCTCGGCTCGGCCTCAAGGCCGACCGGCCGACCAAGGCGAGGCGGCGGCGAGGCACGGCCACCGACGGCGGTGACCGGCGGTGTGGGAAGCGGCGGCGACGGCCGAAAGGCGGCGGCGCATGGCCGGAGCAGCGGCGTGGCCGGCGCTCGCGGTAAGGTGAGGAAAGGAGGGGGAGGGAGGACTCACCGGCGACACGGCGGCCAGAGCGGAAGACGAAGGCGGCGACGACGACCCGACGAGAGGAGGGGCGGACGAGCGGCGGCGACACCCAGAGGAGGGGAGGAGAGGAGTTAGGGATGGAGAAGGCGACCGCGACGACCAAAGTGGCTGGCCGGAGACGGAGGGGAATGGATAGCTCCCCGGCTCGCGAGGGAGATGGGGTTCCGGTGGGGTTCCGGCGACGCGAGGCGGTGGCCGAGATGGCCCACACGGCGGCGGAGCTAGCGGCGGCGGCAGCTTGGCGCGGCGGCGGCCCTAGTGGCGACGGCATGCGGCCGGAGATGGGCGGCGGCGGCGGAGCTCGGCGAGCGCGGCGCTACGGCGGTAGAGGGCGTGGGAGAGGACGGTGAATGGGGGAAATGAGAGAGAGAGAGCTCGAGTGAGGGTTTTTATGGGCGAGGGAGGGGCGGAAACGGCCGGGGATGGCCCCTATTTGGCCGGCGACGTGGAGAGGTGGAGGAGAGAGAGAGGGTGTTGGGGGATTTCAAATCCCCCACCACTTGCGGGCGCGCGCGCGGGAGATGCGGGGGAGAGGGCGGCGACGTGGGCGCGAGGTGCGAGCGCGGAGTGGAGGCGCGACGTGGAGCGGAGAAGGCGGCGGCGCGGGCGGTTGGAGCTCCGGCTCCAATGACCGGAGGTAGGGGACGACCGACAGGTGGGCCCCACCTGTCGGCGCCCGAAAGAGAAAGGGAGGGAGGGAGGACTTCGGGGAGGGGAAATGAGGAGCGGGCCGGCCCAGGAAAGGGGTGCCGAGCGCGGGGAGAGAGATGGGCCGACGGCCCATCTAGAGAAAAAGGAAGGAAAAGAAAAGAAAAAGAGAAGAAGGATTTTCCTGGGATTAAATATTGCACTTTGGTGATTTTTAATTGGTTAAAATTATTTCCAAGGCTCTGAAAATTCCACTAAAAATCTTGTTAATGCATTGGAGCATGGGGGACTCAAGAAAAAAAATTCCACCACGCTATTTCTGATTATTAATTGCATTTATTAACTAGGGATTTAGCTCTAGGTTAATTAAGATAATTTCTTCGGACGATTTATTTAACAAATATTTAAAGCAAGAAAAAAGGGGGAAACTTCTGGGCGTGACACTATTCCCTTATGTTCCATGTTGCAAGTCATTTTAGTATTGTCCTAAGTTAAACTTTTTTTAGCTTTAACTGAGTTTATTAAAAAAAGTCATTAACATCTATAATATTAAATTAGTTTCATTAAATCCATCGATAATAATACATTTATTTGTCATTGTACATGTTGGTGCATTTTTCTATAAATTCGATCAAAATTAGAGAAGTTTGACTTAAAACAAATCTAATATGACCTATAATATGGAACATGAAGAGTAGCTATCTAGGATTGTTGATGCACTTTTCTTTGGAGAAAAATGTAGCGTCCACGCCTTCTTAGAGATTCTTTGGAATACATAAATTTTACATGATTTTTGTAGAATTTTGTTCAGTTTCTCCAAGTCTTTTTAAAACTCCACCATTCAAATGATGCCTTAGAGCTTATTCAAAATGTAGGAATTTCATTTCATGAGAAACTGTATAGTTTCCATGGAGATCACCGTAAAACGTGCAGTCAAAATGGTAATGTGGTAAAGATATGACTTCTAAACGAAAATAGTGGTGAATATTTCACCACCATATGATTCACGGTGAGTACGGTTATGATTTCCAGGGAGAGATTATCACTACCTAGTTCTCAAAAAAAAAAAATTATCACTACCTAATAGTCTGCCGAGAAAAAAAAAAGAACATTGTCGTGTGAGGCATGGATGGGGATAGGTTGTTGGGCTTTTCCTTTCAATCAGTCAAGACGGGGGCCCAAATTTCTTATTATATTTTTGCGTACCTGAAATCAGTTTCTCCACGTACTCCTCTCCCCACCATTATCCCAGTACAGGTGCAGACTTCAGAGATGTCTGAAGAAAATGAAATGGGAAAAGGAAATGTTATGCTGAATGCATTCGGTGAGAGGCATCATTGTGTTAGACATGTGAGGATCAGAACAAATTCTTGTTGAAAAGCTTACACTTGATATCATCTGCATGCTCTCCCAAGTAACTGTTCAGAGAACATGCTTTGGATATATGAATAGACAATTGTAGAATTTGCAGTTGCCAATATCTGGAAAGAGAATAAAAGGTTCAGAAAGAGATAGAGGAAAACTGATAACTGCTCCTGTAAAGTGTGAACTCCAAAACATGACAGGAGGAAAAAAGATAACCGCAGAGATTTATAAGGCAGGAACAATTTATTTGCATATAAATTAGGGCTGTTGAGATTGTAGCCAAAATAAATAAATTTTTGTAAGTTGGCAATATTGCCAGGTTTTGGCAGGATAGCCACTACTACGTAGTTGCCAAATTCCTTATGTATTTTTTTACCAAAGTTGGTAAGAAACCAAATATATACACATATTTGAAACTTTACCAAAAAAAAAATTATGGTTTGAAATGATATCAATCTGAAGAACACCTTAATCACATGTCAAGAACAGAATTTTGTGTTTGTGCAATGTGCCCTTAGTTGGTGAAGCAGGGTGTGAAATGGACAGTAGTCTAATCATTTTGTAGCATTAGCAGTTGAGAACGAAAGGGATTATTCATTACAGAAACAAAGTACTAGTACATAAGATGGAGGAGCTTCATATCCTCTCCATTGCATAGTGCTAAAAAGACATCGCTTGCAGTTAACCTGCACTGCACTCTGCACATCATACTGAGGGCTGAGGCTGCTAAAACCCAGCATTGTACTGTAGATATGATGCCAGGATATCACCAAAGGTCTTTCAGACAATGGCCTTATCAATATCACCAAAAAAATATAAATGCAGCTAGAATACAAATAAAAGATCGTATGGCATCAGTATAGGAGTAGTTGAAAACCTTAAGTGATGACACCATCCTTTTCTGGGATTCCTTCCCATCCATAAGGTCTGAATACTCCGCAACAGACAAGTTTCATGCCTGTTTCTTCAGAGATAAGTATGCAGAAGCCAAAAGGGGACAACATGCAGACATGGAGATTAAGATTGTGATACATGTACCATAAAAACAATTATCTCAATTCTCAAGAAGGAATGTGCAGAGAGGACCAGCTTGACATTGCTGCCTTAGGAACCATGAAAAATTTCCTCCTTGTTTTGTTTGTACTTTAATTTTTCCCTCAATGTTCAATGAGATACAAGTAGATATGGTACAGTCATACAATGGAACTACAGAAATAGCCCGTCGGTTGCCGGTATGGAAGGCAGAGCAGATGGCGCCCATTGGTCGAGTCACTATGGTAAATGCGGTATTAATCTCAATACCGATCTATCTGCTGATGGCCATCAATGTGCCAAAGTGGGTGATAAAGGGAATCGATAAGGTCCGTCGCGGCTTCCTCCCGTCCGGGAAAGCAAGCGCTAGTGGTGGAAGCTGCCGGGTCGCTTGGGCACGGGTTTGTGCACCCAAATCGTATGGTGGATTGGGTGTCCCTGATCTTGAATGCATGGGACTTGCACTCCGGTGCCGCTGGGCTTGGCAACTGAGGACATCGCCGGAAAAGCCATGGCATGGACTCAACGTTCCAATCTCGCAAAAGGAGAGGAACCTGCTCCAAGTCTCTTTGACATGTCGAGTCGGCAATGGAATGAACGTGCTCTTCTGGGAAGACAACTGGATCCAAGGGTCGTCAATCCGCACCCTTGCGCCGGCTGTGCATGCAGCGGTCGTAGCAAGAAAGCGGAATCGTAGGACGGTTCGCGAAGCACTCCAAGGTAGAACATGGATCCGGGATATATCTGGGGCTTTGGGAATCCAAGCTATCCTAGAGTACCTCAGCTTGTGGACATCTTTGCAATCCTTGGATGCCCTATCGGAAGAGCCGGATTCAATCATCTGGAGATGGGAGTCGTCAGGAGAATACCCAGCTCGCTCAGCTTATCAGTCCATGTTTGTGGGGAAGGTCCAATTCCAGGACAAGCCTATCTGAGGGTCGTTAGCACCACCCCGATGCCGCTATTTCCTGTGGTTAGTGGCACTAAACAGATGTTGGACAGCCGATCGTTTGCGGAGACGGGGTTTACCACATCCTGATCGGTGCGTCCTGTGTGATCAAGGTGACGAGACGATTGATCATCTCCTGGTCGCATGCCTGGAGTCACGTCAACTGTGGTGGTTCGCACTCCGAGCAATTGGCTTGTCGGACATACTGCCATTCAACGAACCCTCCTTCCTCTTATGGCTTTGTGACAAGAGAATGAAGGTTGCCAAAGCTCAACGACGAGGATTCGACACCGTTGCAGCTTTGATAGCTTGGACTATTTGGAAGGAGCGGAACAACAGGGTCTTCAACCAACAGCAAAAGACCTGGGTCGAAGTGGCAAAGGTGATGGCGGCCGAGGCCGAGCTTTGGCGCTTAGCGAAAGCGGCCATGCCGGAGTTACCTCTACCGACCACGGAGTGGCGGTCACAAAATTTGATAGGAGATTAGGCCTTAGATTTTGTTGTCCATCCGGTACCCTGTCCCCTTCTTTATTTTCATTTTTAAAACTCTGTAAATAATCTTTATTTCTCTTAATACAAATATGCGCATCTTGCGTATTCCAAAAAAAAAAAAAGGAACTACAGAAACTCAATTCTGTCAGAACTGATTTTTTCAAGCTGAGTCAGAAGACCTACAACTACAGGAAATACATCTACACATGCATATACATGAGCGATCCTACATACTATTCATCCAACGTAGTATGCCTACTTTTTTCTTCAACACAGAGAAGAACAGTTAGCAATCTAGTTATAAAATGTTGAGCATACAGAGAAGAAAATGTGCACCACTATTATAAACATGAACACAAAATTTAAATAGAACAATTGATCTTGTCATGCCTTAGTAATGCCCATAAATACGGCCACAGCTCAAACAAGCAGATAGTATAATATAGTACCTGAGTCTGCATAGAAGCGTACAATCAATGGGTCACAAATAAATTGCATCCTAACATAATTTATATGCTACTGCTGCAATCTAGTATTAAATGTCTGGAAATAGGAAAACCAACCTGATTATCTTGGTTTTCCATAGGTAGGTAAGGCATGCCATGTCAGTGATGTACCAACATTCAGCTCAAAATGAGACTTCATAGCCACAACCCACAAGTGAATTACAGTTTGGCTTAACGACAAGCCTGATCAAGTTCTGTAACCAAAGTAATCAACAATCAACTTCCTCAACACATATCTGGGTACATGCATAGAAGTTTCATTGCAAGCAGCCAAGCATTCCTAGTGACAGAGCTGGTCGAGAAGCTCACCTGAACTTGTCCTAGATGCTTATCAAGAAACCAACTTGTCCTAGACTGCAGTATATTACAGTACACTATATTATTAGTAACACGGACAACACCAAATTCCTAGTGATAATATGTTTGTGTTGTGTAAAGATAATAATAAAGATGTGGTCGACAAGCTGATTCGGTAAGTGGCATCTAAACTAGAAATTTTCTCATTAGCATCACCCCTTTTATTCCATTATATGTCCACATTGCTCCGCGTGCACAAAGTGGGGCGCCGTTCATCCACCACAAATTCTGTCCAAGAAAATGGGGCATCATAAAATACAAAATCTCATCAAGATAGGAAATCGAACTTTATCCGTAGCGGTGGCAATACTGCCAACATTCTATACACAGGATACCGCGTCCATCAAGAGTTCGCTATTCTAGCTAGTAAACAAAAGAAAAAAAAACCAACACCCCATTTCAGAAGTTCAGAAGCAACAGATCCAAAGGAACATCACAATTCACATACCACTGTGCAATGTACTTAATTAAGTATAGCCATCAGGAAGCAAGGAAAGAAGTGACCAGTTGACAGTTACTTCCAATTTACAAAAGCCCACGTCAAGAGAGCTCTGGCTCATACCGGCTTCCTTAGGCGTGAAATCCTTCTCATCTTCTATCACATTATCAGTTCCAAGTGCCAGCACTGAAACGGTCAGGTCTCCCTCACCTTCCACGGAAACAACATGGCGTGAAAGCTTGATCATGCGATCAGCAGTAACAGGCACCATCTCACAATATCCAGAATCAAGCAGCAGGACTTTATTGTCTTTTAGACTGGGGGTATGGGCAGTGAATGCACCACGAAAACCATCTTTCCATGACCCATCAATGATACGCACACTGATTGAGGCCTCCAAGGACTCAACAACAAAGCCAAATGTCAACTCCAGCGTGCTAAGCCTGCTAGTGTACTCTCTATTAACCAAGCGCGTTTCACCTCTATCAGAAGCACCGGTGAGCGGGACAGCTAAAAAGCTTAAATCTTTATCCTCAGATTCGACAGAGCCCTTCACTTTCAGCGGGGCCTCAAAATACACAGGGTCAGATACCACAACAGCACGCGTAGGACCTGTCAGTAATAAATATCGATCCTGCATGCAATGCGCAAATTAAGTAAATAATATTACTTCACCAGCTCGTAGTAAGACATGATTACATGTATATAAAAAGAAAGTTTATCCATTGATGTTTTCTCCATTCATCAAGTGCAACTTGATGAAAATAAGCATGAAATGGGAGTCTGGTGCCACAGCAAAAAAGAAAAAAGAACTTATAGGGGGCACTGCCACTAGCGAATAAATTGAGTTGGTTCAGCACGCAAATTGAAATATTTCAGAAACCTTGAAATTGAGTGAACCAATATGTACAAACAATAAGAAATCTGATGACAAAGAAAAGCTAAATTTGGCAGCACAAAAACATTACAAAACCATATACAAATGCAAAGTGCATATAATAAATGATACGGCATGCACAACATAAAAAAAACAAAAAGAACCATTCGCTTGGCACATTAGTGACAGAAAATACAGGATATCTGTTGAGGTGTGCATATTCTATAGACACATTAAAGCATGCTTATTTCAGATATTCGATCTACAATGCCTTGCGAATAGTCCTATAATATTCTCAATCCAAAATTTCAAAACAGTAGCAACTGGAGTACTGAATATAGAAGAATAGAATGCTAACCTAAACTGGAAGCATGCCTGACCTGTGCATTTTGTCTATGCACCATGGGTGCACACATAAATGGCCTATAACTCTTAAAGAGCAGTTAGTTGCAGGTACTCAACAAATCTCAGTTAGCTATAGATCATACTTTTCGCCAACATGCTATTAACTCTTGATCAATCTTTTTATTGGCATACCACTAAAAAGTTAAACATAATCACTAAATTGGCAACCAAAATGCATCGATCATACACTAAAATTCAACTTGCCCATTGACGTGTAGAAGACATCAAGATATAACACATTTTGTGGAAGCACAAACGCTTTGCAAGGATGCTTATTAGCGATGCTATTTCCACATTTAGATATCTATTAAAAGCTAAACTTTTGATTTGACACGCAGCACAATTTCCATGGCTAGTAGGCAATTGATGCAGTTTCATTTGTTTGGAGCACAGTTTAGAACAACTTACAAAGTAATTTGTACCACAGACTTCACAAGCATTTTGATAGCCATACCAATACGGATTAGTATGTTTAGTTATGGTAGGAATGGTTTTCTATGTAAATTGAGCTGTCTTTATGATTCTGATATAAGTAACAAATGTGGAAATCCTATACTTAGCCATGGCAATGCATTACTAGAAGCAAGCAAACTGTATCACCATGTATAAGTAGTCTTCTAAAAGTCCATTTGAGGTGGGCTAATTTGATATGAAGAAACCAAGGAATAAAGTGCAACAAATATCTCTATATATAAATAGTAAAAACTACTAGTAGCACAATGTGTGTCCACGCACAAATCATGATTTAATTATGCAAAAGGAAGAAATATAAAACGATGTACAATAGGAAATAAAGTGCACCTCTTTAGTAATTGTTTGGCAGTTATCCCTGGTGCGGTTGAAGATCATAATGCGGTTGCGGTCAATCGTGTCGCGCGCAGCAATGAGACCAAACACATTGATCGGCCACTGTAAGCCCCCTCTTATTCCCTTTATTTTGACCGAGATGATCTGCAGAGTGTGACGGACTGAAATATGTCTCGGCATAGAGTCGTCCTTACGGTGTGTATAGCGCATGGGTGGTATAGGCGCTGCATGTAGCGAGTATCAATCAACCAAAGAATACATACAGTAGATAATGCAATCCTAACAAAGTAGTGATCAACCCTAAAGAACCCAATCCAATCAATTCCTATGTACTCCCAATGAATTACTATCAATATGCTATCAAGGAGTATATAATATAAAAGGAATCAAAGAATGTATCAATGAATTACTGACAGATTGTGTCGTAGGGACCGAAGATGGCGGACCAACGGTATTCCCAGTCCTCGCGGTACTCGCGAGCCTTGACGCCCGGTGTGTCGGACCAGTCTTCGTTGGGGTACTTGGCCATCTCCTTGGCTATCTCCTTCAGGGTCTCCTCCCTCGCCTTCCTGTGCCACTCCGCCGCCTTCTGCTTCATGCGCAACTCCAATTCGGGGTCTCTCTTCTTGCTACTCGGCGCCCCGCATTCCCCCTCCCCTAATCCGCGTTCTCCCTTCTTTCTACTCGCCTCCGCCTCCTCCTCCTCCTCCTCCTCCTCTACCTCCTTCTCCATCTCGCCGCAGATGCTGTAAACCCAACACAAAGAAAACCTAGGTTGTGGGGGGATAATTAAACCTCGCGTAGGGGAGGGGTGAAATATATTTTTTATGCCGGGCCTATGCTGGAGGCCCATGTAACTGCGCTCGTTTGTTGTGGGGCCAGCCCAGCCCAGCCCAAGGCCCACCAAACCTACAGACAAGTCGGGTCCCCCCGCCTACCCGCCCACCGGCCTGGCCACACACCGCCGCCACGCTGGACCGCCTGGTACGGAAACGGGTCCCACAGGTCAGAACCCGGCTGCGGCACGCCACATGTCACGGGTGGCCCCCACGCGTCAGCGTCACGCTCTTCGGGTTCTCCGCCTCCGCTGTTCCGTCTCCGACTTCCCCACCACGAAAATAAATTCGATTTTTTTTCCTTTCCGTTTTTCTCCATTTCGCTGACACGGCACGCGCATACGGACAACGCCACGCCGAGTTCGCTCGTCTCCGCTCTCGCTGCGTCGGTGATCTGATGGCGGCGGCGGCGTCGGCGGCGCCGCGCGTCCTCTCCGCGGAGCCGAGGAGGAGGGATCCGGTCGCCGTGGGAGTCCCCCCGTGGCGGCTGTCACCGGGGAGTAGGGTTCGCGCCGCCTCGCGCGCTCGCCAGGTACCCCTCACCCATTATTTCCCCTTTGCTTTCGGTGATCGAATTGGCTTGCTCGTCAGATTCGTAGTAATGGACTGTTGTTAGGAGATAATGCGTTGTGGGGTTGTGGGTGTTTTCGTCTGTTGTTGATTGATTGGAGCTTAATCGCTAGGCTTTTGGGTGCAATTTTTGGTAAAGTGGTAGGCGGGTGGCGACCGGGTGATCAGCGTAATGCAGATGCAAGCAGGGCAGAAGCAGAAATGCATTATTACTATTAAGTGCACCTTTTGTAGTACACATTTCTTGCGTGTTTGAAAACCCTTAGTCTTTGTTTAGTTCACACCGTGGATTGTGTTTGTCGTTATGTTGTCGTGCTCATACAAATTTCCCTGATATATAAACCTATCATTTGGAGTAGGATGCACAGGGAAACATTGTTAGGTAACTAAAGGGTCTAATTGTCACCGGTTATGTGTTTTTAAGACTCTTTTTAGGTCGTGATCTGTTATTAGTGTAGGTGTGAGCAATAATGCTTTGGTAATTATATATAGAGGACTTTTACAGTACATTCTACCACAAGTATATACTAGCAGTATGTGAAAAGGTAGATTTGGTATTTGTTAAAACTATGAAAAGGGCTGTTTAGTAATTTGAAATTGAGATTTATTTCTTGCGATTTAATTCAATCGGGAGTTCTTCGATCTCGTCGTCCGGGCGTTGTAGCGCTCCCATCGCGCGTGGCGACGGCGCGAGTGGAGGCGTAGCGATTCCTTCGACGGTCGGATTTAATCTAGTAGATTGAGTTTGCAATGGGCATGATTTGCGTAAGAACACTAGGGAAAAAACTGGTCAGGGATAAAACCACATGATAGTGTAAATAGATTTGATCTGTTCACAGCAATGAAGTGGATTATCTCATACATTTCTTGGTTCGATCAGTTTCTAAGTGTCTGAATCCCTAACACATACCAAGTCCTTAATTCATTGAACTTAATTAAGAAAGAACGACGGCGCCGATTGTGGTCGTCGGCAGCTTGCAGAAGAAATTAGCGGCGACGATCGCCCATGCGCGCAGCATCGAGAAAAAAAAAGGGCTTCGACTGGGTAGGCGGCTATCGATCGGATCTGACCAAGTGAGGAAACGTGAATTTAAAAAATTAAACCCCCCCCCCCCCACACACACACACACATAAATAGATAAAAAGACAAATATACCCTAAACAATTTATACTGCAGGATATTTGGGAGGAAGATCAGATGAATTTACACCATTAGATCAAATATACTGGTAGTATATACTAGCAGTAGAATGTACCGTAAAAGTCCTCTTATATATAATGTGTAGTGCAATAGGAAGTGTGTCTGGTGGCTAACTTAGTGCTCTAAATTCCTACCGAATTATTTACAGTGTTGAGAACCTTGCTGCAAGGATACTGGCCTGCCTTCTTGAGTTATGAATTTTTGCTACAGCTGCTGATGCATTTGTGAGCTTCTGATCATGATTGTGTATTTTGCTTTTTTGGCTTTAGGAAAATGTTCGTCGTGGCCAGTTGATATCGACTAATATCAAATCAAGGCCATTGCTGTGCCCTCCATGCCGTTGTGTTCAGATGGCATTGGCCAACACAAGGATTGCTTATCAGCCTGATGTTCAGAAGCATAGTGGAGTTTTGGTAAGGAAGATTGAAGCTTCAGAAGTATACAAACTTCATTCCTTGCTGACAAATCGTTTCTGTTCATTCCCTGCAGGCCTATGAGCTGGTTCAAGGGAGCCTTGTACGTATTGCATTCATACGAACTCAGTGACATGTCACTAGTTGTTAAATAATGTTAGCTAGAAGTTAAATGGTCAAATGTTATGGTGTAAGACAAGCTATTCATAGCCATCACTTCACCTCAGGTGCAATGGAACTCATTTATGGACAAATCAGTACCTGATCCACCAACAGCTGTTCTCCTTCATGGCATCCTTGGGAGCAGGAAAAACTGGGGTAATTGAGAAGTGCTTGCTTTCCTATTGCATACTTTGTTTCCTGGTGTATTGGGTTTGTTGTTGTGTTCAGTTTGCAGAGTGAAATACTGACACATTTTAAAGCTGTTTTGGCTGTATAAATGCATTTAATCACAAAATTAATTAACTGTGTTGATTTGAAGGATCTTTTGCAAAGAGGCTGGCTCAGGAATTTCCGATGTGGCAGGTTACTTTATCTAAAATTCTGCTCGCAATCTGACTTATTTCACAGCATAAAGAAAGAAACTGTACCTGCCTTTTCCTCATGCAGTTCC
Source organism: Oryza sativa Japonica Group (assembly GCF_034140825.1). NCBI lineage: Eukaryota > Viridiplantae > Streptophyta > Magnoliopsida > Poales > Poaceae > Oryza > Oryza sativa. Next base: position 39,108,411 of record NC_089035.1, read on the forward strand.
TCTTGGTTGATTTGCGTTGCCATGGAGATTCAGCGTCAATTAAGAAAAGAGGACCGCATACTGTTGCCTCAACTGCTCTTGATGTTCTAAAGCTGGTTTGTGTTTTCGTCTTACTGCTATTTCTGTCTTAGCTTCTATTATCTACACACTGAGTTAAATATGTCTGTGGCACTGATATCAAATATCAATATATGGAATCACAAAATATATATGCATGTGCTTGGGTAGTTGTGTTATATGCCTTTGTTGCATTGAGAGAATGGTTAGAACTCAAAATGCTTGAGAACTTTGCATACCTTTTTTGCCGCCATGCACATGTCAGTTAGCTTAGGCTGAGTTTGTGAGTGAAGGTTTCCAACGAAACGGCAGATTAGCGCATGATTAATTAAATATTAGCTAAAACAAACTTTAAAAATGAATTAATATGATTTTTTTTAAAGTAACTTTCCTATAGAAACTTTTTACAAAAAACATAATGTTTAACAGTTTGGATAGCGTGCACGCAAAAAATGAGGAGATAGAAGTTGGGAAATGGGAGTTTAGAACACAGCCTTAGTAGGACAAGGTTTAGGTCAAACGTTTGTAACTTTGATTATCAATAACTTTTAAAATATTTAGTTTAAAGGCACTAAACAATATATATATATTTGTCTTACAAGATACTATAATAAAAGTAAAAATGTTTTTATTTATTGTACATATTATAACAGAAAAACATAGTCAAAGATATATTTTGGAGGCCATGTCATTGTCCAAAAGGTTTTCCTGGGACTGGGCTTTCATTTCTTGTTATTTTATATCTTAGTAGCTTTCAGTTCACCTCAGCCTTTTTCCCATTTATCTGTCACCTTATGCTAATTAATCCAAAATGCAACAGATAGTGCAGCTCAGGCTAACCCCACGGGTGCTGGTTGGTCACAGCTTTGGTGGAAAAGGTTTTCCTGTTTCCTTTGTCTCCCCTTACCATACATTTATGGTATGATTTAGATTGTAAATAATCCACGAGCATCCCAGTCCTCACGGATTTTCTTTGCAGTGGCTCTGAGCATGGTAGAACAAGCTGCAAAACCGCTTGCACGTCCTGTCAGGGTAATCATGAGTACTTTTCTGAATGGTTTTAGTGTGACAATTATGGGTGATATTTCTAATCTTTTGTCTAAGTTTATTCTGTATATTGTGTCCCCTAAAGGTATGGGTTCTTGATGCTACTCCTGGCAAGGTTCGTGCTGGGGGAGATGGCGAAGATCACCCTGCTGAACTTATTGAGTCCCTCAGAAGAATGCCTATGCAGGTTGGCCTTTTAGCGTTATATGTACACCTATATGACTGCAAAATTGAGTCTGCAGAAGTGGATGCTATATGTTTCACCATATGCTTTCTGTTTTCTGAACTTTAAACCCAGGTTTCTTCAAAGCAAGAAGTGGTGGATGCTCTAGTCAAAGAACAATTTTCTGTGGATGTTGCACGGGTATGCTTGAATACTCCCCTGATGTCAAGGCACCCTGCCAAGCTTACTTGATTTGACTGGCATAAAAACGTCACTTGATTTTTCATCTGCCATGAAACAAAAGGCATTTCAATGCATAACTGATTCTTTGTTTCAGTGGGTGGCTACAAATCTCCGACGAAGCAGTCCATTAGGGTCACTATCGTCTTCAAGCTTCTCATGGATTTTTGACCTAAATGGCATATCTGACATGTACAAGTCCTATGAAGAGACTAACTTATGGTAAATCCTTCATGATTCCTTTTTGTAATCATCTAGACCTGCAACATGTATTGTCTATTAAGCTATAAACTATTTGGATGTGCCGTTCAGGGGGATTGTAGAGAATGTACCAAGGGGTGTTCATATTAATTTCCTTAAAGCTGAAAGAAGTTTGCATAGATGGGCTCTTGATGATCTCCAGAGAATTCATACTGCTGAGGAACTGGCTGCAGATGAGGGTGGAGGAGTTGAAATGCACGTGCTTGAAGATGCTGGACATTGGGTATGCTTACTATATCCTTGTAATTACTCCTAGATCTTCTGGCAGCATTCTCCATAAGATAGTACTGTGATGAAAAAGTAGTATTCTTTACTACAGCTTAGATTAGATACCCTTATATTAACCATGTGCTCATGGGTCAGGGTCATAACCATCTGACATACCTGTGCTAATTATGATGTTGCATATAATACAGATTTACTGACAATAAATAAGATTTAATTGTGGTCTTATCTCCTTTCAGGTTCATGCAGATAACCCTGATGGGCTATTTAGAATTCTCTCATCAACCTTCCGCATCGAGGCTACCATAAGAGGGATGCAGAATTGAGGTGCAGAAGCCCCAAAACAGCTTCTGCACTATGCAGTACTACTGTACGTGCGTAGGGTAGACAATACATTACATGAAGAGAGAAGACACATGAAAGGCATCAACACAAACTTGTATTCAGTTTTGTAGAATATGAAGAGCTGAAAAAACTTCAGCGAGGGATCAAGCTAACTGCCAACATTGTTGTGTGTGGGTCATTTGTTCATTCATTTGATTCTTCGATCTTGTATGTAACATGACAGTCGGCTGCAGTTCTTGGAGGAAAAACCTGTAATTATGTTCTCATGCAATGAACAGATGTGTAGGTGTTACAGATTTTGGTTTCAGTCTTCACTTGAGATATCAAATATGCTATTTTCCTCTGACTCGTCCAAATTAGTCCTTCGTCCAAGATCTCTTCAGCTGTGCTCCATCCTTCATATTTGTTTGATGAACGGAATTCTACAGTACTGTTCTCGTCAAGAGGTCAAGAAAGCTCCATGAGTTCTTGTTTTACACATTCATAATACCGGACGCTAAAACTACGGTTTAGCAAAGAATCTTCTATACCGAAAATTGTTTGCACAGCAATTCCTACTAGTTTAATACTAGTCATCAGCGTAGCATGGCTGTCAAGTCAAACAATGAGCTCTGCAAAATAAAAAGTCAAACAAAGAGTTCTTATTGAGTAGGTAAGTGAAAATTCTCCCTGGATAACACGGGTGATCTCAGGTTCTCAACTGACAGCTGGGAAAAAACGACGCATATGGATAATTTTTTCATTTTTGAAAAACGTGTTCTTTAGTAGTTTCTTAACAAGTCAGTTCTCTAAAGCTACCTATCCATTGTTCAATTGCCGCCGAGTTGACACAATTAACACCAAGCAATGGTCATTAGCGCTGACACAATGACATACTCCTAATTAGTACTGCAATTTTGGGTCCTTGGGTTGTTAGAATTCATAACTAACTGAGATGCGAGATTTCACCTTAGTTTACAGCAGCTGCAGCTATTAGCTTCGGTGGTGCAGGATTGATGCCAGCCATGGCGGACAATCCTCCATTGATCATGCTCCTCGCGTTCTTGTTCTCTGCTCTTCTTCTTCTTTCTCCGGCTCATGGCGGCAGCCGCCTTCAAAGAGGTGAATCGCTCTCCGTGGAACGCGCCTCCGACATCCTCGTGTCCTCCAATGGCGTCTTCGCGTTCGGCTTCTACAACCTCTCCTCCACCGTCTTCACCGTCTCCATCTGGTTCGCCGCCTCCGCCGGCCGGACCGTCGCCTGGACGGCCAACCGCGACCGGCCGGTGCACGGCGCGGGGTCGAAGCTCACGCTGCGGCGAGACGGCCGCCTCGTGCTCGCCGACTACGACGGCACGCCGGTGTGGCAGACCAACTCGAGCTCCGGCGCCGCCGCCGCCGCGGAGCTGACGGACTCCGGCAACCTCGTCGTGACAAGCCATGGCGGGGACGTGTTGTGGCAGAGCTTCGACTACCCGACCGACACGCTGCTGCCGGGGCAGCCGGTGACGGCGACGGCGAGGCTGTCCACGACGGACGTGCTCCACCCGACGAGCCACTACGCGCTCCGGTTCGACGACCGCTACCTCCTCTCGCTGGCGTACGACGGCCCGGACATCTCCAACATCTACTGGCCGGACCCCGACGCCAGCAGCTGGGCCAACGGCAGGATCTCCTACAACGCCAGCCGCCGGGGCGTGCTCGACGACGCCGGCAGGTTCCTCGCCAGCGACAACACCACGTTCGTCGCGTCCGACACGGGCGCCGCCGCCGGCGGCGTCACGTGGCGGCGGCTGACGCTGGACCACGACGGCAACCTCCGGCTGTACAGCCTGCGCGACGCCGACGGGGGGTGGTCGGTTTCTTGGATGGCCTTCTCCCAGCCGTGCGGCATCCATGGCCTCTGCGGCTGGAACGGCCTCTGCGTGTACACGCCGCGGCCGGCATGCTCGTGCCCTCCAGGCTACGTTCCCGCCGACGCCGGCGACCGCGGCAAGGGCTGCCGGCCGACGTTCAACCTCACCTGCGGCGGCGGCGGTGGCCGGCCGGAGATGGGCTTCGCGCGGCTGCCGCAAACAGACTTCTGGGGCTCCGACCTCAACCTCTTCTCCTCCATCTCCGTCGACGGATGCAAGGCGGCGTGCCTCGAGCTCTGCAACTGCGTGGCGTTCGAGTACAAGGATGACGTCAGCGACTGCTACCTCAAGTCGGCGCTCTTCAACGGCAAGACCTACCCCGGCTACCCCGGCACGGTGTACCTCAAGCTTCCGGCGAACTTGGTGGCGGAGTCAGACACCTACACCGCCGCCCCGGCCGCCGCCGCCGCCGTTAATCTCGCCTGCGACGCCGCGCGAACAGAGGAGGTTCTCCTCTCCTTCTCGGCCGCCTCCCCGGACACGTCGTCGTGGCGCTACTACTACGGGTTCCTCTCGGCGTTCTTCGCCGTGGAGCTCTGCTTCATCGCCTTCGGGTGGTGGTTCACGGCGAGGAGCCGGCCGGCGACGTCGGAGCAATGGGCGGCGGAGGAAGGGTACAGGGTGGTCACCGACCATTTCCGGCGGTTCACCTACGGCGAGCTCAGGAAGGCAACCAAGAACTTCAAGGACGTGATCGGTCATGGCCGGTACGGCTCCGTGTACAGGGGCGTCCTCGCCGGCGCCGGCGACGACCGCGCCGTGGCCGTCAAGAAGCTCAAGGCCGCGACGCCGCAGCGTGGGGACGACGAGTTCGAGACCGAGGTGAGCGTCATCGGCCGGATCAACCACATGAACCTGGTGAGAATCCGCGGCGTCTGCTCGGAGCGCCACCGCCGGCGGCGGCTGCTTGTGTACGAGTACGTGGACAACGGGTCGCTCGCCACGTGGCTGTTTGGCGCCAAGGAGACTCTCAATTGGAACCAAAGGTACAACATTGCCGTTGGTGTGGCCAAAGGTTTGGCCTATCTCCACCATGAGTGCCTCGACTGGATCATCCACTGCGACGTTAAGCCAGAGAACATACTTCTCGACGAGGATTTCGAGCCCAAGATCAGCGATTTCGGGCTCGCGAAGATGCAACAGAGGAGGGATCTCGATGATCCCGCCTCGTTTAGCATCAGAGGGACCAGAGGGTACATGGCTCCGGAATGGGTTTCGAGTCTTCCGATAACCGAAAAGGTTGACGTGTACAGCTACGGTGTCGTGCTTCTGGAGCTGGTTAGAGGGGCCAGAATGGCGGATTTGGCCACGGATAGCGTTGGTGATGCGGAGATTGCGATGAGACAGTTGGTGTGGAAGATCAGGGAAGGGTTGAAGATTGGTGATCGGACATGGGTAATCAGCTTGGTGGATCGTAGGTTGAATGGTAGCTTCGTTTACTCACAGGTGGCGTTGATGCTGGAGGTGGCTACGTCGTGTTTGGAGAAAGAAAGGAACCAAAGACCAAGTATGAATGATGTAGTTAAGAAGTTTTACACATCAGACAAAAAGGTTGAATTCATTGGGGAAATGTCAAGCTAGCAAGCAATCTGATGGCAATGTTGTAGTTGTAAACCTCCTGTACAAACTTCAACTATAGTGAAAAGGAGTTCTTTTTTGATACTCTTTGTGCTAGTAAATCAACTTTTTATGCCATCATTATGTTAGTAAACCAACTTCCATACCATCGTTATATCAGTAAACCGACTTTCGTACCATCTTGCATCGTTGTTATGCTAGTTCCATAAAAACTTAGAAGTTGACCACTAACTTTGACACTATAGCTGTTTGAATTTAGACAAACATAACGATCATAGCTCATGTGTAAAGATTAAAAAAAAAGTATAGGTGGCTTATGAGTCGATCGATGCTCAATGGTCAATGTGCTAGGCTGCTAGCTTCTATTGGCTCCGACCATCGGTTGGGCCGGCCCAACTGGCACGTTGACCTAAAGATTGGGCTAGGCCCATGCGTTAATTCGATTAGTATTCGGGAGAACGCGGCCTCCACGTATTTAGGAATAAGTCCACTGTGACTCCCTTGACTACTAGCCGAATCTGATTCGATCCCTAAACTGGAGAATATATCGACCCGCAAACTATTAAAACTGGTGCAATTTTATTCTCTCGACGGTTTTGGAAGATGGTTTCGCTGAAATCTATGACACATCATGGTGCGGAGGGCATCACCCAGAACGGTTTGCACATGAGCTCCGAGACACCAGGGCACGGCCGCACGGTCTCCATGCTTCCGTCGCCGAGGTCGTAGACGCGCAGCGGCCCACCGTCCGGCTCCTCCAATATGTTGTGCATGAAGTAGACGCGGTTGCCCTTCACCCCGTGCGCGCTCGCCGAGCACAAGAGCGCCGCGTTGGCGTCGCCGAGGAGGAGCGCGCGGTCGCCGAGGTCGCCCACCTCGCGGAACGCCGGCCGCTCGTCGCCGGCGCCGCCGAGGTCGATGGCGCACACGCGCACGGCGAGGATCTCCGGCGTGAACCCCTTGAAGAAGACGTACACGTCGAACAGCTCGCCGTGGGACGCCACCAGGAATGACTTGGCGAAGTTGGACCCCTCGGGGAACTCGATGTGCGGGTAGTCGAGGTAGCTGAACTCCGGCGATGGGGTGAACTCGAGGACGCCAAGCTTGCCGGTGTCCGCGAAGTAGAACCTGCCGTTCACGGCGGCGATCTGGGAGATGAACTGTCGCCGCGGCGGCGCGTAGGAAGGCGGCAGGCCGACGTCGCCGATGTCGTAGTCGTGGGCGACCCACCCACCGCCGGCGGTGGCGCCGACGTGGCAGTAGAGGAGGCTGGGCTCCGACATGGCCAGCACGAGCACGACGCACGACGCGGCGGTGGGGTCGTCGGAGAGGTAGCACTTCCAGTTCGCCGGGAGCAGCTGCTCCATGCGAGGCAGCTCGACGCTCTCGCCGGTGGTTGGGTTCCACAGGCGAGTCCGCCGCGTGGTCCCGGCGGCCGCCGGCTCGCTGAGGAACACCCAACCGTGCGGCGTCACGTGGTAGTCGTTGCTCGTCAGCTCCGGCACGACGACGTGCGTCGTCTCCAGGGCGATGGTGTTGCCGGCGCCGCCGCCGGCGGCGGCGATGCGGACCACGGTGTGGCGGCGGCTGACCGGGTCGAGGCCGTGGTCGTAGACGAGCACCGGCAGAGGGCCGAACGGCGCCGGCGCCGGTGGCCGCTCGCCGGCGTGCGCGGACGTGCTGCTCGTGTGCTCCATGATGATGGAGTCGATCGTGTCTGGTGCGTTTGTTGCCTCGAGAGTTGCGATATGGTGATGTTCCCGTGTGCCCGCGGCCGCGTCTGCACGTAAATAGGCGGCGCCTCTGTCCCGAATCCGATTGTGAATCTGCGTCGTGAGTCGTGACGGACTCGGAGATCAAATTGTGCGTGTTTCTTTCGAAAACGCTAATAAAGTGGCGACAGTTTTTCCCTTTAAAATATGTCGGTTTGATGTGTTGCAAGTGACGTCCTTGTGAGTTGGGTCGCCAGCCCAACCATAGGTCCATAGACCCGTCAGATGGGCCGTCTATCATCTGAGTTATTTGTTTCGTTTTTTTCTCCTGGTCCCTGCAGCGTCCTTGTTTTCTTTTCCTTTTACACTAAAATAAAACTTGCTAATATTCCGTACATGTCAATGCGTTTCTACATATTCTGAAGCAGATAAATCGTGATCTTTTTCGATGGATGGTGCTCTTGGCAATATTTACATTAATATTATAATGGTTAAATTAGCATGCATATATATGAGTATACTAGTATATTGCCCGTGCATTGCAATGGAATTCTAATTTTAAAAAATCACATTGTCACCAATCTATTTTTGCCATCACTTTCTACATATACGTAACAATTTTATCAATATGATACCAATAATATATAGGACTACTAATATTAAAACAAAATGAGCACTTAGTGGAATAAGTACGATAGAACTGGTAAGATGCCTAAATTCATGACCGGCGCCGATATGTTTTCTTCTTTTATCATTGTTTAACTTTAAGCCACCCAACTCTTCTTTAACACATCAATAGCCTTGAGCACATCGACTTCTACACGCCAAAGAACTCCCCTACCTATGCATGTAAGAAAGTTTAGAATGATCCAAAATATAACAATGGTAAAATTATCATTGCCAAAGTGAAATTATAAGATAAGGATAGTCCAAAAGGAAATTTTAGTAATAAAAAATGGTAACTGCTTTATTTTGACAGTCCTGCTTTAACATTTGGCTGGTATACTGTTACGTGACACGTTATTTGAGCTCATTTCATTGCTACCCTGCTCAAAACAACACCACAGAAAGGAAGTGGACGACACTTAGCCTGAGTTCTTTGGGTCACTTTCCCAACTCACCAATCTAACTATCTTGTTTTTTTCGCATGTTTTCAAACTACTAAATGATATCTTTTTTTGCAAAAAAAAATATATACAAAAGTTGTTTTTTAAAAAAAACATATTAATATATTTTCAGAGAAAATTAGGTAATACTTGATTAATCATTCCATAATGAGTTACCAAAGAACATAGCCTTATATATGATTGGTCTTGAACTCTTGCTATACATGATTGGTCTGTTGCAAAATTCACAATATTGACACATATATACCTTCCATGAATTAATCTACAGGAGAAGCAGAGCTCAAACAAAATTTCCAGGCCTCGAAGACGATGTCTAGCCAAACGAGAGGGTCCAAATTAACAGCCGACCAATAACCGGTCGACCAGTCGAGAGCTGCCGACCACAACTCCCCAAATAGTCCAATGCCCGTTTTTAACCGTCAAACTACCAGTGATATATTCCCAGCAAAAAAAAAAACTACCAGTGATATATATATATATATATATATATATATATATATATATATATATATATATATATATATATATTCCCATGCGGGTCCCACTGTCAGTCTCAGGTAGAGGCCAGCCTATGGGGGGTCAATAAGAAAGAAAGTTTCTTGCATGGCGTGTTACGTGCATGGTGGTCTGAGATGAGATCGGATGGTCAATTCCACACGTGACAGCTTCGATTCGTATCGGCTTTGCTCGATTCCTCCGTCCTCCCTGTCCATCCAAACCACACGCTACCCCGGCCGTGTCACCGTCACAGAAAATATCCTTACGTCACCACCCGCGAACGAGTAAAGATTTTTATGACTGCATGCACCCCGCTCCCTTGACCATGATAGTAGTGTACGTGGTTTCACCTTCTGTCATAAATAATCGATGTTTGAAACATAAAAACAATATCGATATTATTTTAAGCATTTTTTTATTTTTGTTAATTTGCACTCTTATTTTGAGACTGAGTTGGAGGAAGTAGTGCATTAGATTGATTATGAATTACTACTGACCATGAGTATATGGGGAATGTTGTGAAGTTATAATAATTATATTTAACGATAAATCTAAATAGACCAATTTTTAAAAGTTGATTCGAAATGTTCAAATACTCCGTATGTCCCATAATAAGTTTATTTTTAGCTTATTTTATCTGTTCCAAAATAAATTTATTTTTAAAGTAATCATTACATCGGAGTTTGTGAAAGTAGGACATACTTGTATTGAGAGTAAATAAAACGAATAATAGTTGCATTGGGATTTGATAAAGAATGAGGATTATAGTTTTTTTATTTTATATTAGTATGTGTGTGATGATTGAAAAATAAACATATTTCGAAACGGAGGAAGTACATATTAGTAAGTAAAATTAAAATTTGTTGACTGCACATATTAGAAAATGCCACTTCCTTTTGATGAAAAGGAGTAAATGGTTTACTTGTGATAAATACTGATGCAGTGAAATTCATTAAGTCAAGGATAATACAATGTACTCCCTCCGGTTCTATAATAATTGACGCTTTAGACAAGGTTAAGGTCAAACTTTTATAACTTTGAGCATTAATAACTTTAAAAATATTTAGTTTAAAGAAACTAGAACAACATAGATTTGTCTTTCAAAGCACTATAATAAAAGTAAACATGCACTTATTTATTGTGTATATTATAATAGAAAAATAAGGTTAAAGATATATTTTGTAAATCGTATCATTGTTTAAAACGTTAATTAAAATGAAACCGGAGGTGACATTTATATTACAACCTGAAATCACTGGAGCCGGTCTGTCGGTCCGGTCAATACCAACAAGCGGTGCAACATGGGAGGGATTGACTACTTCAGATCGGATGCTTTTATTCAGTTTTGCCGCACGTTTTCATGCTTTTTAATTCGTTGGACGCTTGTTTTTTTAATCATTTTTTTTGTATGAATGGAATTATTCAGACATTCTCCGCCTAAATGAAACGAATATGCCTTTTGGTGTGTGGTTAGGTATTGCCGCCCATGTTAGTGGCTACTACTGTAGTCTTTTGTCACATCACTGGACAAGGCAAAACTCTCTACGGTCTTGGATGATGCTGCACTAGCTAGGTGATCATACCTAAAAAAAACGTACTCTGTGAGTGTGTTTAGCAGGCAAAAAATATGTTAAATATGTACATTCAATTTTTTGTTATTGGCAAAAAAAAAACAACAAGGTGCTCCGAAATCAACATGAACCACTTTGAAGAAAATTTTATTAAAATGATTTTCCTACTGAAAAAACAAATTTAAAAACTCACAGAATATGCTTAGTATTTATTTAAATTATTAATCCGAATAATTGAAGTTACTTGAATCGGGTTGAACTAATTAATTTCTAGACACTCAGAGTGTGTTTGGATAATGGGAAATGGAGAGTGGAATTAGAATTGGGAAATGAATAAAGGGTTAGGACTAAATGGAAGATGGAGAATGAATGGTTAGAATTTAAAGATACCTTTTGATGGGTGGGAAATCATTTCCCAATCCCATTATACAAATAATGCCTCAAGAGACTATGCAGTATTAACAATGGTTTGACCCTCCTGAGAGGTTTGACCCCGCCGCCTCAGCTTTACGTTGCTCACGTACCGGCCAGAAATATCACAGCACACACACACGGTTAACTTTTTTCCCGCGCGAAATCTCTCGAAGTGAAACATCCCAAGCAAAAATCCGATCGATTCGGCGAGCTAGCAGGTCAACTCGCCATGGCTGACCTCCCATGCATATATATACGCGTAGTACGTACACTTGCTTTCCCAACGCTCGCGAATCAAATCGAGGGTGAAATTAAGTCAAGAACGGAGAGAGATCACGGTGAGGTTGATCTCAGCTCGCCGGAGGAGGCAATGAGCCGGGCGGAGTGCGGCGGCGGCGAGGAGGAGGAGCGGTGCAGGTACAGGGGCGTGCGGCGGCGGCGGTGGGGGAAGTGGGTG